>NC_137434.1:21404131-21949131 GCF_964374335.1 Astatotilapia calliptera
TCGATGTCTCGTTCACTCTTGGCATACAGCTTGATGTCATCCATGTACAGGAGGTGGCTGACAACTGCTCCGTTCCGTAGTCGGTATCCGTAGCCAGTCTTGTTAATGATCTCACTGAGGGGGTTCAGGCCTATGCAGAACAGCAGTGGGGACAGAGCATCTCCTTGGTAGATCCCACACTTGATGGTGACTTGTGCTATGGGCTTGGAGTTGGCCTCTAGTGTTGTACGCCACAGCCCCATTGAGTTCCTGATGAAGGCTCTTAGGGTCCCATTGATCTTGTACAATTCTAGGCATTCCAGTATCCAGCTGTGGGGCATTGAGTCATAGGCCTTCTTGTAATCAATCCAGGAAGTGCACAGGTTGGTCAGTCTGGTCTTGCAGTCTCGGCTGATTGTTCTGTCTACCAGTAGCTGGTGTTTTGCGCCTCTGGTATTCTTGCCAATTCCTTTCTGTGTCCCGCTCATGTATTGACCCATGTGCCTGTTCATCTTAGCCGATATGATGCCTGACAGGAGCTTCCATGTAGTACTGAGGCAGGTTATTGGTCCCTTCTTGGGGTCCTTGGGGATCAAGACCGTCCGACCTTCGGTTAGCCATTCCGGGTGTCTCTCGTTAACTAGCAGCTGGTTCATTTGTGCTGCCAGACGCTCGTGGAGTGCAGTCAGCTTCTTCAGCCAGTAGGCGTGAACCATGTCGGGCCCTGGTGCTGTCCAACTCTTCATACTGGAGACCCTTTCTTGGATATCTGCCACTGTGATGGTTACTGGACCCTGTTCAGGGAGGTCACTGTGGTCTGCCCTCAGATCCTCTAGCCACTGAGCATTGCCGTTATGGGTTGCATCCTTCTCCCATATGCTCTTCCAGTATTGCTCTGTCTCCAGCCTTGGTGGTGCTGTTCTCTTATTGTTCCCTTGCCACTGAGAGTACACCTTTGCTGGTTCTGTGGAGAACAGCTGGTTTATTCTCCTGCCTTCGATCTCTCTGGTGTACCTCCTCAAGCGGCTGGCCAAGGCTGTGAGTCTTTGCTTGGCAGTTTCCAAGGCCTCAAGTATGGACAGCTTGCTGTATTTCTTAGGCACCTTATTTGTCGCACCTTGCTGCAACTCCGTTAGTTGGCTAACCTCCCTCCGTGCTACTTTGATCTTGCCCTCTAGCCTCCTTCTCCATGGAGGGTACTGCCCCTTGTCGCTGTTCAACTTGTAGCCAAGCATCTCACTGATCACCCCTGTAGATCAGCTTGTTAGTGTCGGTAATCGTGGTTGTAGGTATTGCCCGTAGTGCTGCATTAACATCATCTAGCAGACCTTCTGAGGGTACTTCACGTAATCTTGGTAACCGGCTACGGGGGATCCAGGTTTCAAGCTTGGCCATGATCCTATTTTTCACGTCAGTTCCTCTCGCACTCAACGATCCTTCTCCTATCGCACTTGGGGCTACGTACCCAATCTCGGGTGGGGGTGATGATATCGCCCCCCTGACCAGTCCCTTCTTTCGAGCTGAGCTACTAGTTGTTTCGCGGATGTGGATGTTGGGTATCGAAGAATCCATAGGTCCCTCATCCTATTCATGTAGCCCCTTCCACCGGGGTTACTTGCGTAGTAGCATTCCAACAACGCCCTGTTTTCGTCTCTTGCCCACCGATGCCTTCTTGTTCCAGTAGCCCACTTTTCGTCAGGGTGCCCTGGTTCCTCAACACCTGACGCGGACCTTGTTGCTCCGGGCGACGTCCAAGCCGGCATGCCTTCATATTTATCTGTCTCGCTCATGTCTGCGGTAGGCTTGCTTAGCATAGGGGGTCTACCCTTAGGACCCTTACTGGATACAGACGCCCCAGGCAGGAATCGAACTTGCGATCCTCTGTTCCAAAGGCGTGTAGTCTAACCACTACGCTATCCAGCTGCTATATATATATTAGGGGTGCAACGATATTCGTATCGATATTGAACCGTTCGATACAGTGCTTTCGGTTCGGTACGCATATGTATCGAACAATACAACATTTGTAATTTATTTTATCAATTTTCCTTCTGACGATGCTGTCTGTGTTGAGCGCTCAGTGAATCTGCATTCGACTACTCCGCCTAGGCTCGACAGTGCAGCCTAGGCGGAGTAGTCGAATGCAGATTCACTGAGCGCTCAACACAGACAGCATAGTCAGAAGGAAGAGCGCAGGGCAAGCTAGCGAGACAGAAGTTAAGCTCTCCTTGTAACAGGCAAATTGAACCTCATTCAGATCTGGCGTTTGGAATTATTTTGGTTTTCATGTGACGTATGACCCTGAAGGTAAGCGAGTCATGGACTAAAGTAAAACAGTATGTTGGATGTGCCATGCAATGCTCAATTACATTGGTGTGAACTAGTGCGTTAGCGCAGTTAGCTCGTTAACGTGTTGGCCGTCTAGCCCCATGCACGGGGCGATCGGCGGTAGCTCGTTAACGGAGATTTGCCGTGTTGTGGCGTTAAGGTCATTTCAACGAGATTAACCTGAAAGCACTAGTGGGAACACAACGAATATGACTGCACATTTACGCCGACATCATCTTAGTGCAAAGACAAAAACAACAAGCATGCTACTAACTTTAGCCGAGTCATTTAGACAGCTGTTAGCACATGATTCTCCTTATGCTGCTGAGAATATAGCCCAGAAGAAGCGGATAGTATAGCTTTTATTTTGGAAAGAGCCATTTCTCTGTAATAAACTCTCTTTTCCAAAGATGAGTGATTCCTCAATCAGATACAGGGCTCGCAATATCGCTAGCCCGACATCCTGGAGCTAGTGATTTTTTCAGTCGGGCTACCAAAATCTATCTCTTCTCTGCCCGTCGGGCTACTGTAGGAAAAATATATGTCAATGCTTTTGCATTCTTTCAGAAATGTAGCTGGGTAATTATGTCATTGGCATCGGTGAGCCACTGTCAATATGTGACATATTGAAGTCGCGTTTGAATTTGCGCTTGTTTTTTTGCTTTCACTTTGCAATCGTGCGAACTGTGTATAGAGAGCGACAGCACTGATCTGTGAGTGATGATAATTTGTGCACCAATTCCTCTGACATCGTCTTATTAATCGTTAGCTTACTACGCAAACATGACAAGTGAAATCTCCCGCAGCTTAAACATGTGAGAGGTTGATCGCGCAGAGAATCGCTGAGCTTATGTGAGTTCTGCTGAGCCAAATAAGACAGGTCAGGGTGAAGAAGTGACAGCCAAAGAAAAGCTTACCACAAAACGGAGAAGTTATGACAAATCAGACTATAAGGCAAAAAGAAAGTGCAGCTTTATGGTTTCATGGACAAAAGAATTTCTGTGGCTGCAATATGATGAGCTAAATAACCAGGGCTGCACATAAGTGGTCCGCAGGTGCGCATTCGCTGTCAAAATAAAAAACACGCACAAGGGTTAGGGTTAAATTTAAAAACTGTACTTTTGAGTTAAAATATATATTTATAATTTTAATAAATGAAAAATAAAAAATGCATGAACATTTTTTTTGTATCGAAAAAATATCGAACCGTGACACCAAAGTATCGAACCGAACCGAACCGAACCGTGAATTTTGTGTATCGTTGCACCCCTAATATATATATGTGTGTGTGTGTGTGTGTGTGTGTGTGTGTGTATATGTGTGTGTGTGTGTGTGTATATGTGTGTGTGTGTGTATACATTGGAGTAGTAAGCTGATAGTACAGCTCAATATTATCCAATAAATAGATCAAGGCAAGGCACCGTTTGACCTCTGTTATTGCCAACAAAGGTTATGTTACAAAGTATTGAGTTGTATTTTTGTTATTGACCAAATACTTATTTTCCACCCTGATTTACGAATAAATTCTTTACAAATCCTACCATGTGGATTCATGGATTTTTTTTTTTTTTTTTCACATTCTGTCTCTCACAGTTGAAGTGTACCTCTGGTGCAAATTACTGACCTCTGTCATCATTTTAGGTTGGGGAACTTGCACAATCGGTGGCTGACTAAATACTTTTTTGCCCCACTGTAGTATCATCAAAAGATTCAAAGAGTTGTCCAGGTGTTCCAGTTAAAAGAAGAGGAAGCACATAGTGGTAAACTTGGCTGCTGCCATGAAATTCAAATTCTTTCTTAAGATAGTGTATTTTTTCACTTTAAAGATATGTCTTCCGTGTTCTATTGTGAATAAAATTTATGAGACTTGGAAATGATTGCATTCTGTTTTTATTTAATTTATACACAAAGTTTCAATATTTATGGAATTGGGGTTGTCAATAAGAATTGTGATGGAACATAATTCCACATGGCAAATTATACACCTACGCTGATATTAGAGCTGACATTTTCAAATTGCGTGTGGGGATTTTCACTCTCATGCATACTGTTATTATCTAAAAATACTTATATAAAACAGAAGCCACAGATGAAAAAGCACAGAGTTTTGGTTACAGGTATTCTATGCATTTAAAAATAAATTACTAATATTGTTTTAAACCTTTCATATTGTGGACTTAAAAGCATTGATAATTTGCCCATTATGTTTTTTAGCTGGTTTTCTCCACCCTAATTTTGCGAAAAACATAATTATGAATTCTCACTGTGAGCTTTGAAACTGGAAGGATTAACAGGACTATGAGATGCAATCCTGGAGGTCTAATTTGAACCGTAGGTTTGAAGGGTTACTGCGCTGAAGATTGCTAGGAGAGGAAAGTAATTTTGTGTGATTCATATCATTAAAATATTTGAGCAGTTATTTTTATCGGTTGCAGTAATGCTGGAGGCAAGTTGATTCTGTTTTTTGTAGCTGTATGACCCTGAATACATTTGTCTGCATGTCTCTGTGTTCAGACTCTACCATGGTCTTGTATTGGTCAGTGATTATTTTTTTGCACATTATTTTTCAAGGAAGAAACAGTTGGCCTAGTTTGGGTCTCACCTATGGGTGGAGTCTTTGGTGCTCTTCAGGCAGCACAATTTTTTCATTTGTTTGCCTATTTAAGGCTCCAGTAATCAGTCTTCTGTGGATTGAGTGGTCATGCTCTTCTATGTGTTTTGAATGAATTAAAGTTTCCCTTGCACTAATGTCCTTGTGTTCTTGTTTCCCAGTGAATCCCGGCGTGGCTAAAGAGTGTCATTCCTGGCAGATCCACTCACCTGACTCTGTCAAGCTGGCCAATTCTTGCTGGAAATCCCTGGCCAAGAACTCTCCTATCACACTTACCTACCTGTCCTCCAACAGTTCAAACCCTCTAGGAAGACCAGACCAGTGGCTTCTCTTGGTGCCTCCTCGTAACTTCTTCCAAGTAAGACCATTTAGCTACATTCTGAAACTGCCACTGAAATCTCAAACTCCTCAGCACTTGACCCAGCTAAGACTAATCCATGGAAACCCTTGTGTTTACATCAAAGCATTTACTGTTTTTGTTATAATTTTTAAGACAACTGGCACAGCACCAAAGTCCACAGGAAATGGTTTCAAATAAAAAGTATGGATCACATTAGTCATTCCTTCATAATTGAAATGTTTTTTAGTGGAGAGAAATTATCTTGTGTGCAAAAGTGACCACCAGGGTAAAACTGCATCTCAGCAATATTGAATGAATGTAGGTTTGGCTTCAGTATGCAATTACTTTATAGAATTGTATCTTTATTTTGAGTAATTAAATGTCATGATGTGGAGTGTGATGTAGTGAGGAATGAGGATCCAAAATGCAGGATGCAGAGAGGGAATTAAAAAGGGAGCAATTTATTCAGTTGAAGTAAGTCCAAACACAAATTCACAGTAGAAACTACAAATACAATATAAAGTAACAGAAACCAGGTGATACAGAGCAACACATAGGGGAACAGTAATAAGGGAACACGGGCAAACTGAGGATGCTTATACTCATAAGGTAATGACGCAGCTGGAGACAGCTGGGGTGAACTAACAGGTGTAGACCAGGGATGTCAAACTCATTCTGCATCACTGGCCAGATACAGGTTATTTTGATCTTAAGCCACAAGAGTGAAACTGCCCTTTTTGTCACTGAAAATAAGTTTAACTACACATTTAATACTCAAGAAATCTTAATCCAAGAAATAATATGTTTTATTTCAACAGTGTTTCTCCAAGATAAAGAAATGCTTCTGTAGGAAATAAAATAAATCTGTGAGAATAAAACTGTAAGAAATAAATGTTCGAAGAAATGCAGAAACAGTTCTGGTAGCTTAGTGCTCAGGCTGTGCTGTAATTATATTATTATTGCAATAAAACAGGACGTTTTTGTTAATTCGCAAAACATTTTCTTCTTCTTTTATTTTAATGTGGACCTATTGTTAAAATAAAGTAAAAGAAAGAAAGAAAGAAACTGAAATTTTTATAGTGGATGGTGGGAAAGAACAGGACATTTTCTGCCATTTGATTGTTTACTTGTTACCTATTTACTTTGGTGTGGTATGAATGACCAACATCAGAGTCTTTATCACCAAGAAAAGCTGTAAAGAAAAATGCATTCTTTTATGGGTTTTAGTTTTATTTCAAAAATAGACATACCACAATGAATATTTCTCTGCTTTGAATATTCTTAATTAATGAAAACAAAATAGGCTTGCTGCAACGAAGAATCTCTGGCAATATTGGCCAAACCCTTGGTGAAGAGTTGCTTTATGCTGTGGTAGGAATGTCGTGGTTCCTCACTTCCAAAGTGTTGCTTTGAAGGACAAAATCGAGAAAGATCTACAATTGGGTTAACACGGTCAACTGGCTGAGTGTTGAACCCACACCATGAGCTACTGAACCCATAGTTGGTGACTGGTGACTCTTCTGAGCAGGTGATGGAGGAAACTCGTTAATGAGGTCATCAAAAGAATGTCTGAAAACAAATCCCATTGAAAAGGTCAAAAGGAAGACCATCTTGATAATAACCTGAATCCCTTGAATGACCTTTAAAAATCCAGGGGAACAACTGCATTGGGGATATGCTCTTCTTACTGTGCAAAGATAAAGAGATTAACCAATAAGAATGATTTAGGCATGTTTTTTCCATCTGTAAAATTATTACTGTGGAACATTCATCTGCTTCTAATGTAGGGCCATTTAAGGGTTATGCAGTCAGTGGGGAAATGTAGCTACCCAGGCAAATGTTTAAGCCAAATGTGACACCAGTGTTTTCTCATTTAATGTAAGCTGAAGCAAAGCCCATTTGCATCGCTGATTTAATTTCTTTTAGATAATTAACTGAATTTGTCATAGCTGCTGGAAACCTTTAAACAATAATTTAATACAAAGGCAAATGCAATCCAATGAAAATGTTGAATCTTGAGTGCATCAGAAAGTAATTATAATTTAATTATATCTGTAATGATATCCTCGTTTGTTGTGTGTGGTTGATGTTTTTAATTATAGATTTTTCTTTTAGTTCTAAAACACGCTGTTGGGCAACAACAGAAATAAGTTAGAGAAACTTATATTTCAACAGCAGAAGTGCTTAAAATGTTAAAATGAGAATTAGAAACAAGAGCACTTTGAAATGAAACATTTGGCGTGTGCGATGGAGCTGATAATTGTATTGCTCAATAATTTAAAAAGGTTTTATTTTAAGTTTCCCCCTCAGTCACCCTTTGGTTTGTGTATGTCATGAACAAGCCTGTCAGTTCATTCTTTTACATATACATGATTGTTGCTGATGTAACAAGTTCTGGTTTCAGTGTCTGAACATTATTCATTGTTTATTGAGGTGTAAAAATTATTAATATCAGACTCTCAGGAGTTTTCCTGACAATTTTTAAAATTTTATACAGCTTTCATTTTTTTCTTACTTATAACCTGCAGTGCCCATTACTGAAGCAATATTTGACTTTGATTTACAAGATATTTGACTCAAAATTGCAGACCTGAAAAAAAATATGAAAAAAAATTCTCCCAGCTTTCCTTTGATAGTTTTGATGATAACTGGTGGTGGTTGTGTTGGATGGCTGGTAAATGTAAATTGATAAGTAAGAAAAGTAACAAATTATATATATAGATATATCTATATCTATATATCTATATAGATATATCTATATAGATATATAGATATATCTATATATCTATATAGATATACTGTATATTCTCTCTTGCAATGAATTCTTCGTGCTCCGTGGCACGATACACAGTTCTTGATGGAATATTTACATGCAGTGCTCAGCTCACTCCACACTCTCCTCACAGGTTTCCTGGCAAAGCAAGACGCACCAATTAGTTAACTTGTCTCAGAATGAAGGCCAAAGAGATGTTCATCTCAGTGAGCCGGGGTTGTACTGACTGTGTCACTCAACAATCCAGCGTTGACTAAAGCTCAGCCACTCTGTTAAACAGTGAGCTCCTGACGAGGCTCATCAACAGTAGATGAGTTTGATTGTTGACAGTGTGGCTGGCTTCACGGGGGGTCACTAGGTCACACACACACACACACACACACACATACAAATGCACCACCATGACTAAGCAGCATAAGAAAGACATTACATTCATGCTGTGTGGTCAAATGTTTGTGCATGTTGGAGGTATTTCCCATATTTGAGGTGATCAGTGTTGGGGTCATTACTCAAAAAAAGTATTACACACATTACACATAACACATTTTTTAAAAGTAATGCATTATTTTAATAAATTACTTACACTGAACAAAAATATAAACGCAACACTTTTGTTTTTGCTCCCATTTTTCAGGAGCTGAACTTAAAGATCTGAAACATTTTCTACATACACAAAGGACGCATTACTATCAAATATTGTTCACAAATCTGTCTAACTTCTCCTTTGCCGAGATAATCCATCCCACCTCACAAGTGTGGCATGTCGAGGTGCTGATTAGACAGCATGAATATTGCACAGGTGTGCCTTAGACTGCCCATAATAAAAATGCAGTTTGATCACACAGCATAATGCTACAGATATCGCAGCTTTTGAGGGAGCGTGCATTTGGCATGCTGACTGCCGGAAAGTCTACCAGAACTGTAGCCTATGAAATGAATGTTCATTTTTCTGCCATAATCCATCTTCAAATGCGTTTTAGAGAATTTGGCTGTACATCCAACCAGCCTCACAATCGCAGACCACGTGTAACCACACCATCCCAGGACCTCCACATCAGCATGTTCACCTCCAGGATGGTCGACCAGGTGGAGACCAGCCACCCAGACAGCTGCAGCAACAATCAGTTTGCATAACCAAAGAATTTCTGCAAAAACTGTCAGAAACCGTGTCAGGGAGGCTCATCTGCATGCTCGTTGTCCTACTCGGGGTCTGGACCTGACAGCAGTTCGTCTTTGTAACCAACTTGAGTGAGCAAATGCTCACATTCGATGGTGTCTGGCACATTGGAGGGGTGTTCTGTTGACAGATGTTTTTACTGTTCAGGACAGATGGCAGACAGCTTGTGTCGCGTTGTGTGGGTGAGCGGTTGCTGACATCAATGTTGTGGATTGAGTGGCCCGTGGTGGCAGTGAGGTTATGGACAATGAACATGAGTGCATTTTATTGTTGGCATTTTCAATGCACAGAGATACCGTGTTGAGATCCTGAGGTCCATTGTTGTGCCATTCCATTACCATAACCTCATTACTTTATCATTTCTCCATAAAATGATTCATAATTCCAAAGTTAGCAACATAAACCTCAGGCTACAGTCCCACACACAAATCCCTTTCCTAATGCGGACACACATATGAGCTTTCTCTTAGTACTGAGCTATGAAAACAAAGCCGACAGCACAAAGCAAAGAAGCAAACCAGCATAGAGAGACTTCAATGTGATCGCCACAGTGATTCCACTTTAGAAACATGAACAGTAGAAATAGAGGTTGCACCATGACTGCTTATCACTGCTTTTATTACCTGATGAAGTTCAGGGTCTGGTCTCTCACTGGGGCTGGAATTCACTCAGCTTTAACATCACTCTGGGTTTTTGGCTAGCTTAGCGCTAGCATGCTGTCTGTGCATAATGCAGCTGTTTCTGTTTTGGACGCAGTTTGCACTTTACCATCTCAACCTTTTGTGCCATAAAAATAGAAGTTGTGCTGATATCCACGCTTAAGATTTTGGCATTATTTTCCTCTTCCAGAACACAAACTGAAATCAGCTGACTGAAGTGCAAGTCGAACCAATGAGCAGAATGAAAGGCAAGCAGACTAATCCAGCTGGTTCTCAATTTCCACTCCTAGTTACAGCCATAACATTCTGGACAATGACACCTTTTTATGTAGTTTTGTCTCTGCAGACCATTATTGGATTATAAATTTAAAAAATCAATATGTGATTGAAGTGCAGATTTTCACATTTAGTTCAAGTATTGCATAAACTGTTTAGGAATGAAGTCCATTTTTATTTATAGTCTTTCATTTTCAGGGGATCAATAATTAAATAATTAAACAATTAACTGCTAAGTAGTTTCATGGCCACCTGAAGACTGTTCACTCGTTCCATAACAAATTAAACAGATGAAAGATCTGGTGTGATTAATTTGTATTTGATAGCTTTCATTGGAACTCTCTGTATAGAGATATTGGTGAAAGTGAAGGAGGCCGTCATTAGGCTGAAAAGCCTAAATAAACCTTATCAGAGAGATTGCAAATACTTTAGAAGTGCCGACAACCCGGTACATTCTTAAAGTGAAATTGTCATGTTGTGGGAAAAATTCAGACTTCTGAAACAGCTGTACTAAAATAAGAAAGCCTGAGAACATAAACAGAAAGAAACCAACAGGGAATAACGCTAACAGTAAATTAATACAAAATTCAAAGTATCACAAATGCAAGAGTCCAAAATAAAAACAAAATCTCAGGCATTAAAACCCAGAGGTTCATGGCAAAAATAATCCACTTGCCAGCTCAGCAGTATCAAAAGGCCTGAAGGACCACAGAAGACAACTTAAGACATTCTGTCAATGTTAGGAAAGGATTTCCTTCACAATATTTAGTCAAGTACACTCTTTGTCAAATCTACAATCAAGAGACACCTTCATAAATGAAAAAATTTTACAACAAAGTGCAACCCATTCTAAAATAGTCCGCACAATTCTGAAAAACTGTGTAATAATGTAAAAGTGAGGTTACACTCAAGAACATAAATACCAGATGCCAGAAACAATGTAAAAGAGCCAGCACAGCTCTGTGAAAAAGAAATGAAACCAAGATGAACTTGCGCCAAAATGATGGGAAGTGAAAAATATAGAGAAGGAGAGAAGCAGCTTATGATGTGAAACACACTACACTATCTGTCAAACATGGTGAAGCCAGTGTTAGGGCATGGGCTGCCAGTGGAACCCGTCTACTAATGTTTATTGATGATGTGACTGCTGAAAGACATAGCACGATGAATTTTGAAGAGTACAGAGCTACATTATCTGCTCAGATTCAGCCAAATGCTGCAAAACTGGTTGGAATGTGCTTCACAAGAGGAATTTTAATGCTGCGTGAATTTGATGTAATTGATCCTTGGGTATGAAAGAGTTTGCCCAATAAATTTTGACCCCTTGAAATGAGAGAAGTCTAAAAAATACTTTAACTACTAAATAGTTAAATCAATTCTTTTGTAAAAAAATCTCTTTAATTAAAGCTAAAATTCTGCACTTCAATCAAATCTTGATTGTTTGATTTTAATTCAAGAGGCAGTGTTAGAAAAAAAAAGGATTCATGGCCCAAAAACTTGACTTTAATGTGTCTTGCTGAACCTTAACTTTTGGAAACCCTTGCATTATCAGTACTTTCAAATGTCTAGGTCACAGGTCTTAACTGTTTCTCATATCATCTTTCTCAGGATGAGACAAGTCAGATTTACTGGGATGACATTTTAAAGGAAAGGACAATTTGAGCTGCCACAGCTGCATTGATTTGGAGAAGGAATCAATGTTCAGTTTTGATTGGACACTGAAGAATAACATCTCTTATAGATTACTCACTAAGAATACTGCAGTGAGAGTTTGTGATTAGGTTTTCATTACTAACAAATCCCTAGATACTGTTAGAGAGAGGAAGTGGAGTTTGTCTTTTGCTTTATAAGTATTGTGTGATACAAATCGGGAAAATGTTGCGCTTAAGGATGAAGGGATGTACATAAAAAGAAACTGATATCAAAGTCAATCATAGATTTATTTTTAAAAAGAGGTTTTATTCAAGCATGACTGACCTCCGCGTGTCTCAGCAGCAGCCTTACACCACAATGTAACCTTCAGTTATTCACATTACATCCTTTTCATTTAGCAGCTAAGCTTGAACTGGTGACTTTGTGACAAAGAGCAATGACAGGTTGAGAGCAGTTTCTATGGGAACAACTTCCATGTCTCTGGGGTGCTTCTCCAATTGTCAGTCCATGAGCTGTAAGATAATTTGTAGAAACAGAATCGAAATGGAAATATGAGAGGGAAAAAAATCCATTTTAAACAATATTTTGTTTGGCGCTAACTTGCCTTGTGTGTTGAGTGATAATGACTGACCTAAATTGGGGATTCAGATTCTGATTTGCATCCTTGATGAATTTTTTATAATATTATTGTTATTGTTGTTGTTATGTTATTGTGAGCTCCAGTAAATCAAAAAGAATTACATGCCAGACAGACTTAAATGGTCACTGACATGTATAGAGAACAGTTAATTACCATGTAAATTGACTCAGTGTTTACATGTAAATATGCAGATGTGAAAGTTATGAGTTTATGAGTGCATAATCAAGTAATCACATGCACAAAGCTTTCCCACTGGACTATGTTGCCATGATTGGTGCTTTCTGTTTCAAAAATTATCACTTGATGTGTTGATTTTGTTTGCTTTTGAGCTGAAAAGAGTTAAAGGTTCAGCATATTTTCTGTATTTTTAAGCTTGTTTTGATGGGGTTTTTACTGGGTTTATTTTTGCTAATCTTACGGTCTTTATTTATAAATTCTGTTTTTCCCAGGTTTTTCTGCTTATTATTTCAGAATGGCTAAACAGCATAGTGAAAGATAAAGAGCAGCTGAAAGCAATTTCAAGTGAAATGCCGGTCTAATCAGAAATGCAATGCTCTCTTTATACTTAATACATTAATAGTAAACATTTCTGTATATTTTTCCATCCCAAGAAATGGTAATAAGCAGGTTTGATGTATATGGCATTGTGCAGCTGCTGAGAAATACTTTTTTTTAAATTTTACCATTAACACACACATTAGCTTTTGGGTTAAAATTATAATAACATAAATTTGTGAATATACTTGCTACATTGTAGCCCAGAATAAAGTCTAAATAGGCCAGACATAAAACTTCTACAATGTGTGGTTTGAAGTGAAGCATAATATGGAGTCAGTTTTCCAAAAGGATAAAGTGCAATCTGCATGTTGGGAGAAAATGAAGACACATGCCATAATAGAGAAACCTTTCAGTATGCAAGCAGAAAGATCTTGTCATTCGGATTTAGTTATGAGGGTTGTTTTGCTCAAGAACATTAGGACAAAGGTTCCTGGATGAGAATGAAAGCTGTTGATGGGGTGTGGGTGGAAAAGCCTGAGGCTGCTCCATGGTGTGGATACTGATGAACTGATGTAGTAATTTGCTAATGAGATCTAAGCTGTCTTTTCTCCCTGGCTTTGTCCATATGAGGGACATCTGCCCTGCCGTAGGCACTGTGACAGCAGTCTCACAATGTACAAAACTGGTCAGTAGGTGTGTATGTGTGACAGAATATGAGGTGAATGACAGAACTATGCTGTTCTCACGTGAAATCTGGTGGTCCACTGCTTCAGGTGAAATGAACAGTACTCGAGGAGGCCCAAGTGTGCAAAGATGCTGAGGTATTCAGAACTGTTTTTGGGCGGGATGGGGGCACAGACTTTTGGCAGGTTGCCCTCTTCAGCGTGCAGAACTCTCTGCAGGGTTTTTACGGACTGTGTGCAATTACTTAATTAGTGACTTCACTGAGTTTGGCATAACACCATGCCAAATTACAATTTTGGGGGCAAGCTGACATAATTTAAAGTGTCAGGTTTAAGCTGTCACTACTCGATGACCATATTTTTCATGTAGAATTTGTAGAAGAAACGTGCCACCTAATATAATTGTCGCAATGGGGAGGATAAATAAATAATATATAATTGTCAACATAGCTTTGATACACTAAGTTAAAAAGTTCAAATGTTTTCCAGTCCTTTCTAGGGTGAAACAAAGTTCAGTTAAGGGCTGTAATGTTTTTCATTACTTAATTTGATTGTTTCATTTGTCACTGTCTTACAGATATACAAAGAGAATGATTTTTTTTCCCCACCTATCCAGTTCAGGGTAAAGGTGGAGATCGGAGCATTTAATTACAGTTATGGCAAAAGTTTTGTGCAAGAAAAAAAAAATCACAAGGAAATAATTTCATTTCATGGGCACAGATATTTATTTCCACTTGTGGAATGAATACCTTAAATTCCTTGCTCCTTAATTCATCAACATGCACATGAAGAACTCAGGAGTCACATGCACAAGGAAACCATTATGCACCAATATTATAGTCTGATGTATAGCATCACATATCTTTTAATGTTCAGAAAGAAAATAAACATAACAAAACAACAAAATCTTAAAGAGGAAGTTGAGCGGGATTCGTCTTTGAGAGCAGAGTTACCTACAAGACCGATGTTCTGCACTTCTGTGGATTCTCTCTCTGGCTTCCAATGTCCAATGAAATGCAAGCTAGGTTAACTGGTGATTTTAAATTGCTTGTAGGTGTGAATATGAGTATGAATGATTATTTGTCTCTGTGGCCCTTTGAAAATCTATCCAGAGTGTACCCTGCCTTTTGTCCTATGACAGCTGGTGTAGCACCCTGCATGCAACTGGTAAGGAGAAAATTGACGAATATAAAAAAATTGAAGGTTTTTAATTCAACAGTTACTAAAAGCAGTTTTTTAAAAATTCCTTTATTCAACCAGGGAAAGTAGCTTTTTTTTTTTTTTTTTGCAAACACAGCTTTTAAAAATTGGCTCAAATGTCAATAATTCAAAAAAAATGTACATATCATTCTGACATTACACACAAATATCTAATAGGATAAAATGAGGAAATAATGACATTTTATCCCCAGAAGTTCAAAGATGAAATCTAGACAAGTTGTTTCAGACCTATTAGGACAGACTGTTAAAAGCAGTCCCGAGTATTAATTACTAAGCAGACTTTTAATAGGCGAACCAGTCTTGTGATGATAATCCTAGTTTGACACTCATAATTCACCTCAAATTCACATGTAATTAAATTGCGGCACAACTACTGAAGCTTGCAGCAGTTTAGTTCTGCCCTGCTGACATAATTTGCGTGCTATGGAGAAAATGCCAATTGGAAATGAGGTACAACACCCTCCACCCTCTCTCTCTTTGCACGCAGGGAACATCAACTCCTTTGTAGAGTGTGGAACAGGTCTCCAAAATAACAACGCAAGCCTTAAATATGAACAACTTTAATTTGAATATTTACAATAAAGTGTCCATCCATCCATCCATATAGCACTTTTCTACTCTGCTTGATCGCTCAAAGTGCGTAATACAGCATGTCTCATTCACCCATTAATTAAAAGATTTTCTAGGGCTTTCTATCTAACATTCACACACTCACACTGAGATTAATGCAACAGGAGCAACTCAGGGTTCCGAACTTTGCACAAGGACACTTTGGCATGAAAACTAGAGCAAGAAGGGATCAAACCACCAACCTCCCAGTTAGCAGATGACCTGCTCTACCTCCTAAGCTACAGCCACTCTGGTATTGTGAGTACATATGTTTTTATTTATTTAACTTAAGAAATGTCCTGCTTGGTCTTTATAGATATGTAAAGTCCTTCTTTTTCTGGCTAACAACATATTGCTCAGAGATTAACACTGCTATGAACTTAATGTAATGGATACATTTTACATTTTGTCCCTGGCCTGCTATATACCACTCTGCTTTTGGTTGTGGGAATCTTATTTGGATCAGGTTTTCTGAAAGAGAAACTTTTCAAAAAAACATGAGCCTAAGTAAGAGACTGACTTGGGAGAGACTTTGATTTACAAATTAGCTGGAGATGAAACTGCAAGTTGAGCAGATAACCAGACAGACTGATACTCAGAAAAGAAATGAAAAGCTTTTTTAACTGTATTGCATTCACCTCAATGGGAAAATGCACAACTTTGTTTATGTGTAGTCATAAGAAAAAGGATGTTTTCACAGGACTGTGAAAGACTAAGTATCCTATATGATTCAGTAGCTTGTAGAATCACCTTTAGCAGCAATAGTATGAAGTAATATTTTTCTCTATGATTTTATGAGTGAGACATTTTGGCTCACTCTTCTTTACGACATTGCTTCAGTTCATTGAGATTTGTGTGTAGTCATTTATGTACAGCTCTTTTAAGGTCCCACCACACAATTTCAGATGAGCAGAGGTCCGGACTTTGATTGGACCATTGTAAAACCTTGAATCTTTTCTTTTTCAGCCATTCTGTTGACGATTTGCTCTTGTGAATTTATCAGCACGCACGCTCCAGTTTGGGCCAAGCTTTAGCTGTTGTACACATTTGCCTCTAGAATTCTTTAGCATACAGAGGAGCTCATGGTTAATTCAATTGGTCTCAGTAGCTGCAAAACAAGCCCAAATCACCATCCCTCTGCCAAAGTGTCAGTGCAAGTGTGCTGTGTCCCCTCTTGTCTCTTCAAAGGACTTTGTTCCCAAATTTGATTTGGAGCACCTGGCTGCTCCTTAACCTCTTATGTTCTAATAAAACGGTAATGGTGCACTTGATTTTTCACAAGACTACATAGATTCCTTTTTTAAAAACAAACAGTGCAATGCTGCACAAGGAGACAACTGTGAAAAGGAGATTGGATAAACCTAATCAGGTGAGATTATTTTATTTCATAGAAGTCTTTTAGTCTGTTAAAATGAACATTTCTTCATCTGAAAAGATTGTGAAAAAGATCAAATGCATTTTATTTATTATTTGTTTTTTCATATTACAACACTGAAAGGCTGATGTGGTTCAGGCATCTGACTAAGATGCCTCTTGGGCACCTTCAGGTACATCCTACCATGGGGGAAGACCCAGAACATACTGGATAGATTATGTCTCTCAGATGGCCTGAGAATACCTTAGCTTTTTCCCCGAATGAGCTGGGAGGAGATGACTAGAGAGAGGGAAGTCTGGACTTTTCTTCTTAGGCTGCTGCTTTTGCAACCCGGCCCATAAAAAGCTGCAGAAAAATGGGTGACTAGATTGATGGTTGGACTTTTGTAAGAAATTTTAAAAAATAAATTTACTATAAAATTACTTATAAAACATCAAATATTTAAAGTATTTTATATTTGCTTATTTTGTTACTAATCTGGGATATCCGAGTGTCTTCTTTAGATTATAGAGTTAGTGCACTAACAGAACAAACAATCTAAAGGTGCTAATTTGGGCATTAGGGAAATGTGACAGGTAAACTGTTCATTTATATAATCATTATGTTAAGCTGTCACTGTTTAGAATTTCCTGTTAAAACACTAAAAGAATGTGTAGTGCTTAAGTGCAGCAGGCAACATCTTGTATTCAGATTTGGGAACGCCGATTAATTAGGATATTTTCAGGATACATGGTAACATTACTATAACAACAGCCCGGTCACTTGTTAGGTTATAACTAGAATGAGTCCCAAGTCATGAATATGCAGAGCAATAACTGTTATACACATTAACATTGCTCTTGAGCTCATCTAATTAAATGATTTATCAGTTGACACAAATGTAAACAACTAATATTCTCCAGTAGTTTGATTCAAAAAAACAAAACAAAAAAGCTGAACATTTCATAACACTAGTCTCTCTGTGAAGATTTGTCCTTTCTCTATATTACAAAATATTTGGGTTTTGAAATTCAGGTCAAGCAAAAAAAAAAAAAAAGTTTAAAAATATCACCTCATTCATTTTTTGATGGTTGACAGATTGAAAAACTGACTAACAGTTACAGGAATTACAGTTTTCTAAGTTTCAATGCAAGTGACTATGTCTAAAATGTAAAGATTTACAGTTTAGCATTGACAACAACCCACCTGTGTGTTTAAGTTTTAGTCTTTTGATACAATTGCAGATAACAAATAAATTTCCAGACCTGTTTCAACTGTGGCTTTAACATTAAATTGAGTGGTGGCCTAATACATTTGTGAAGCTCTGTAAATGCATGTTAAATTGTAACTCATTCAAAGAGATATCCCTGTTAGGCTAAAGTAGAAAAATTAATAAACTGGATTTATACATCACAAATATATAGATATAGATGCCAGAAACATTAGTTAATATTAGATTATTTCTAGTCTCATAAACGTGTCCTCATACATTTAGTTTTACTTCTGAATATTTAGGGACATCACAGCACTGGAGTCACATTTCCACATAAATGTTGAGTATTATAGTTTTATCTTCTTCAAATAAGTACAAATGTACCCAGTTTGAAATTAATATCACTGTTTTAAGAGCTTCTTACTCAAAGTCACTTTTATCTTCATTGTTTTACATTCATTCTACAGTCATTTTTTTTTTTTTTTTTAGAAATGAAGAAACATTATTCACACCATTTAAGTGTGACTTTGAAATGACCAATGAGTGCATCACATTTTCTGGTGCTCTACAGTCTAGTTTAGCTTTGAGCTTTGGACATCTGAAGCTGTTAAATCTGTACCCAATGAGTTGGCTGCCTCTTGGTTAACAGCAGTTGGTTCATAAAACTGCACACAGTGGTCGGATACATTTTTGTGGCTCAGAGATTCTATCAGAACAGGTCAGTGTGCAAAGTTTTGATTGTCTTGAGTGAAATATTATCTAAAAATAAATACATAAATAAATAAACAAATATAACAAAATTTAAAACTAAAGTCATTATTTCATCTTGATGCATGCTCAATCATCCAGGTAAGTAAATCTCCAAAAGTCGATTCTGTTCATCTGGACGTAGCGTTTTCAGTGGGAGAAACGTTTCGTCACTTATGCAAGTGACTTCTTCAGTCTCAGCTGACTGCAGGTTTCCCCAATCTTATAAACAGTACATTTGCACAATGACTTAAACCAGCCAACTGAAGGAACAATGGGCTGGGAGGGCTGGGAGGTCAGTTCCTTCATCATAATTATGCAAATTCTCATGACCGTTGATCAACAAGCACTGATCAAGGCCCACTGATCAAACACCACTGATCAATGGCCATGAGTACCATTAAAGTCATAATTAAAGTACTGGCTTAAGCAATAAATAAATAAAAATCTTCTTTTAAAATAAAAAATAGTCTTTCAAGGCATCTGACGTCTGTTATTCAGTAATTTACCTAATATGAAAAACACCCATCTGTGGTTTTTCAATGGTTTTCAGAAAAAGAAAGAGACAAATGACCTCAGGTTCATTACAACAAGCTTATAAGTGGAAATGGCAACTCTGTTCTACTGGAGAAAAAAAAACTCTTCAAAATGTCATCAAAAGTTGCCAGATGGTTTACATAAAAAATGTATTTCTATTGTAGAACAAAAGTCTAAACTTGAAAAGTCCCATAATGATGGTTGTTTTGTACGTTCTGTTTTTTGGAGCGCTCAAGCACAATTTTATTTCTGTCTCTTTAGAGGACCAAGTCAGTTTGAAAACTCAACCGACAGAAACTACAAACTATTACAATAACCATATATCTCAGTGTATAAAAACAGTCATGTTTGGTTGTCTGATAATAATGCACAGTTGGTTCAGAATATTTTGAGGATAATTTCCACATCAATAATTGTATTCTTTTGTTCACTGTCAGCAGCTCACGGACACTGGTGAGGATAGGAACATAATATTGACCAGTTTTACCTTCAGCCCCACCTCTCTCTTATCTGCAACAGAGTAGTGTAGCATATAAATCACTGGAGCCACTGCACCAAGCTACTCCACTTTTACCTTATTTGTGAACCAGATCCTGAATTACTGTTGCTAATTCCAATCCCAGCTGCTTCACACTCAACTGAAAACTACCGAAGTACAAGCTGGAGGTCACTGCTGAAGATAACTGGACCACATCATTCTTAAAAACCAAAGAAAAGAACCAAGAGCAGCTAAACCTGAGAACCTCCAACTTTTTTGTCCGTGGCTTAAAAGTCTGTCCATTAAAGTTATGGATAGAATCTATGACAAAGGCCAAGTCCTGTGTCCAGAAAGCAACCCAGTATTTGTATTCAATTACTGTAAAATAATGTTGTAAGCTGAATAAATAGAATCAACCTATACCTTTGGTTAGAGGATCGATGAAGAAAACAGGAGAATACTGTTTGTTTTTATTTAAGCAGAACCTAGAGTAAACTAGAGGTACCAATTTGGCAATATACTGCATATCTCTCTATGTTGACTTTACAGTCTCTACTCATCCAGTCTTATTGAACTGATCTTACTTTAACACTTCTCTTGTTGGTGCTACTCGAATGAGGTTAATGCCACAGTGACACTATAAAATATAAAGCACTGTAATGATGATCAATCAACCTTGTGCACGGAGCTTTTGAGTCCAATTAAAACCAAACAGAATTTAAACAGAAATGTTTTAATTCCTCCACAAACAGTGATGTTGCTACAGGATGGAAATTTAACTGCATGGGTGGCATAGGTGCTTGATAGCCTTGTTTTTATGTAGGCATAAAACCAGAATAAAACCGGCTTAGTCATCACAGCTACATGCAATCAATTGATGAATGTAAAAAAAAATAAAATATTCTGTGCATCCACCAGTTTCTCCTAGAGTCACAAGGAGGCTGCTATTTTTCCCCAGTGCAACTGAGCCATAAAATGGAAATTAACTTGTGATGCCCAAAAAGCGCCTCACATGCGGAAAATTACAAATAGCATGGATGCCTGTTGAAAGCAAATCAAAGATTAAAGTGAAAGTGAAACATGATTTAGAACAATTTTCAAAATTGTTATTTTGTTAAGTATTGAGAATACATGCATGTTTTAAATGTAAATTTACCTTTAGTTATACAATTAGGTAAAAAAATGATGTAAATATTAGCTTTATTTGTATTTTCTGCAACATATTGTGATATATTGCATACCGAAAGATGCGATTCCAATAATTAAACTTGATGGAAATGTTTTGTAGTTAAGAAATGGGTGATGGTGTAAATAAGAGGGAGCTGGTGATTCCTGGATGCGCGTGGCAAGCTCAGGGGGACGTGAGGCAGTTGAGTGGCAGCTAGTAGGCAGAGTGAACTGTGGGGGAAGCAGAGGAAGTAGTGAACCTGAGGCACTGAAAAGCACAAGCTGGATCTCAACCAGTACAAAAAGTTCTTGAACTTGTAAGTTGGCCATTGCATAACTAGTATGTTAACAGATTTGAAAAATCTGGTGAATACTGAAGTAAAGATCCAGGAGAACTGGTGTTGATAAATGATGAATCTGAAGTGTGCAGGAAGAGCAGCAGCAGTCAGTTCGACAAACACACAGAGACCGAATGTACACAAACAAGGAAGAGTAAGAAACACAAGGAGGGGAAAAAACAGCTCACACACAGGAAATAAGTGAAAAGGTCGGGTGATATCCTGCCTCAGAGTGAGAGAAAGACCAAAAGGAGTGGGCAGAAAGGGAGATGGTAGATAGGTGGTGAAGACTACAGAGTGTTAGTCTCGGATTCTGTTTTTCCTACATGTATTGCAGAGATGACAGTGATTTTACATAATACAAAGTTTTTCCACAACCCATTAAAACAATCACTAATGTTGGTTAAAATCTCATATATAGCAAAGTATCTATGTTTTAATTGTTGTCCAGTGAATTTCTATGTATATGACTTTGTGAATGCAGAACCCTCCTAAAAGTCTGATCATCGCCCGCGGTTAAAGAAACGGATGAGATTTGCTGGTGTGGCTGGGGTATATGGGCTGTAAAAAACACTTTGATAGTTTTATGCTTATCACAGTACACAATAAAAGCATAATATTTTGCAGTTTCTCCTAAAGTGCTTCATAAATGTTGTATTTACCACTTTGCTACACACGATCACTCCGGTATGATGATTAGTAGTCCTTGCAATGTAGAAATTCATTGGTGGCTTCTTTTGCAACCCAGCAATATATTTTTGATCCTTCTCAGAAAGGAACAGATAGCAAGTACTTTCTGAGTCCAGTGTATCCAAGGGCCTTTCGCTTCCAGCTGATAAGGGAAAAGAGCTCTCTTTCACCTGGTGTGAGAGTCAGTGTAAGGTTCTCTCTTATCAAAATAAAGTAAAAGAGCCTTTCTATAACCTTTCAGTTTCCTTTAGATAAAGACTACAAGAGGACAGAAACAAACAAATACTTTTTCATTTTCCTTTATTTGTCATCATGGACTGATAGTCAAGGATACATACACACACCTAGAGAGCGAGACTGTCCTTCTTGACAGTAAATCCTCCTTCCTTCTTTTTTTTTAGATAGTCCACTTAATCAAATGTTTCTTTCAATAAAACCATTTGTTTCATTACCTTTAAATATAATGTTACCAACTTTAAGTTATGCACAGTATTAAGTTCAAAGCATGTCGATATTTTTTGTTTCATTATATGGTCTTCATGTCATATGGCAAGTTACAAATTCTGTGTTAATGTATTATCAAAGTACAGTTGAATAGTCAAAAATCCGGCATGCGTGCCAAAATAATGCACAATAAGGTTGGTAGATTCCTCAATAATACAATCAAATATCTAAAAGAAGCGTGCACTTAGAGTGTAAATTAGGGAAATACTGTTTGTTTTGATGCTAAAGTAAATGGAGGCTGCACACTACACTACACAACACTATCCAAATTATTATTATTTCTTTAAAGTAAAATATATGAAGTTTCTTACTTAAAATTACTGGCAACTTTATTTTTATTTAACCTTTATTTTTACAGTCCCATTGGGGCCAATGTCTCATTTGCAAGAGAGACCTGTTCCAGACAAACATATTAAAATTACATATTTTACATACTTATTTTGTCTTTCCTGTAAAATACCTAAGGTTACTCACTGCCTAAAATTACTCAGTGTAATTATTTTCTGAATTTATATACGTTCATCTGTTAATTCTGTCCTATGTGACATTTTTATTTCCCAAAATAAATAAATCCAGTCATTAAATGTTTAAATCCTCATTTCGTGTGCACTAGCTGGATGTCTTGATTTGGTAGCCCAGTTTAAGATGTGTAGCTATCGCCAGAAAGATAGCACAGTTTAAGCCTGGTTTTACAGAGCTTCCCTCTTCCTATCTCCGCCGACATATGCTGCATTTGCTGACTTACGAGTAAAGCTGTTCTGATTTACATTTCTTTTCTGTTCCTGTTGCACATGAAATATTTAGTGAAATGTGGCCTTTTAAAATTAGATGTTAAGCAGAAGCCCCTTCCTTGTCTTTTACAAGCTGCTGCTAAAATCCCTGTTTCATAATTGCCTCATGAAAATCATTGTATGAATAAGTTAAAAACAACGGCCGTGAATTTGGCTGTATTTACATAAAAGCAAAATATCTAGAGGCAGAGTTGCAAAATTAACATCAGTCGTTTGACCTCCTTTAGTAAAGTCTGCATACAGGCAACAATTTTTAGGCACCAAATTCAAAAAGGGAGAATCTATTAATGCTATTTAGCTCCAGTTAATAATTAAATTCATAAGAAGGCAACATTTTGGTAAATAGGTTCTTTTACATCGTAACAAAGAAGATTCTGTGGAGACTGGTCTGTTGGGAGACTGAAAATCTGAGTATTATTTATCATCATTAATATTTTTCCAGAGATTTATTTGTGAGCCAACATTTCAAACATATTACAAGGCATAAAATTTGTAGGCCCATCTTTAATATCCCCTCCTTTTTTAGTTAAAATGTCCTTGATCAGGGACATTGATCCATATTGAACCATCAGTCTCGGGGATCAAAAGTTACTGTAACACATATTGAGGAGCCGCTGATGATCTGAGCTATATATTTTTTGACAATCTATCCAAC
Organism: Astatotilapia calliptera; assembly: GCF_964374335.1. Taxonomy (NCBI): domain Eukaryota; kingdom Metazoa; phylum Chordata; class Actinopteri; order Cichliformes; family Cichlidae; genus Astatotilapia; species Astatotilapia calliptera. Next base: position 21,428,053 of record NC_137434.1, read on the forward strand.
AGCTCTAAAGTGTTTTCAGTCAAACGTGTAAATTAAAAGTCCATCTCATGAAATTGAATTTTTACTTTATGAGTAAAAGCCTGTGAATCGTAGATGAAAAGTTAAGATAGCAGCAACGACTCATTTTCGTCTTCTGGGCAACGTCTTTACAAATATTTATGACATTCCCTCTAAAAGCTGATGAAATATTTCAATTTTTACCAAAGCGGTAGACCGACATTTTCATCCCCACAGTCTCACTGCTGGCTTGAACTGGTAAAAACATCTCTACTTGCAGTTACTGCTGTCTAGAGCCAAGATACATGAATTTTGTTTTCTGTCACTTGCATTTAAACTGTTTGTGTGTCACTTGTCATGTTTATTTGAGTTGTAGGCAAGTATCATCAGTCTTTCTGTCTCTACTCATGTGAGAACAGAATATAAACCTTTAAACATTCTGACAGTACTGTATGCTCTTCCTTTGGATTCATTTTGATATAAATGTCAATTAATTTACATCATAAATTAAAACGTGGCAATTATAATTTTGATTTCTAAGTGCAAGTGTTAAGTTTATTACATAAAAAAATGAAAAATGTAAAATAATCTTGGTAGATATGCATCTTAAATATTGCGTATCTAACTACGCTTTTAGCACTTTTAGTTAATGAAATCATTAAATTCCTTTTTAAATTCAACATTGTTAATCATAGAACAGGAAAAGATTGATATAATGTTGCTTGGAAAGGGGAAGCGAGTCTTAGAAAAGCTCCTGCAATTCTCTCCAGCAGCTCTGTATAAAAATAGACATTAAGAGAAAGTACACAGAGTTTTGCAATGTTCTTTTGAGCAGCGTGACATTGCCACAACAAAAGCTTTTTAGCATTCTTAATACCTTTTCTTCAGCTTGAAAAAATAACCTCAATAAATAGATTCTTTGCTGAGAAAGAAAGATAAAACATTTAATTCTTCATGGAATATCAGTCAATAGATTCAAAAATCACATACTGTTGAGAACAAGGCTAAACTGACTGAAATCACAAGCAAGGGTTTCACCGTTAAACACTGTGTAATAAAGCAGCAATACACACACCATACACACACACTTATATGTGTGTCCGTGAAGGTTCTCAGTTTTCCAGGTCATCATAGTCTAAGGAGCTTGGAAAGAAAACGTCTTGATGCATGCTCAATCATCCAGGGAAGTAAATCTCCAAAAAGTTGATTCTGTTCATCTGGACGTAGCGTTTTCAGTGGGAGAAACGTTTCGTCACTTATGCAAGTGACTTCTTCAGTCTCAGCTGACTGTAGATTTCCCCAATCTTATAAACAGTACATTTGCATAATGACTGAAAGATGTCCCCTTAGGCCCATCTTTCGCCATCTTACAATGCTGTGATTGCAGCCATTCCCCAACTCTCTGTGAATGGTACTCATGGCCATTGATCAGTGGTCTTTGATCAGTGGTCTTTGATCAGTGGGTTTTGGTCAGTGGTTGTTGATCATTGGTCATGACAATTTGCATAATTAAGATTAAGGAACTGACCTCCCAGCCCATTGTTCCTTCAGTTGGCTGGTTTCAGTAATTATGCAAATGTACTGTTTATAAGATTTGGGGAAACCTGCAGTCAGCTGAGACTGAAGAAGTCACTTGCATAAGTGACGAAACGTTTCTCCTACAAAATGCTACGTCCAGATGAACAGAATCAACTTTTTGGAGACTTAGAAAGAAAAGTGAAGCTTTTGCTGATTGTGACCCAAACCCATTTTTACACCTTGGCTTGTGTGATTAGGTAGATGATCAATAGGGGTCCAATAGGATCAATAGGATTTTAAGCTTCCATAGGCCTTAAAATCTGGGATTCTCTACCAATTGCTCTTGCAACTGAAGAAGCTTCTCAGATGAGAGGTGAAAAGTCTTCAAGGAAACTTAAAGAAGTCCAGATGCTTTTCTTTCCAAGCTCATTTGACTTATACTACACTCAAAGTGTTTGTTGGCAAGACACTTAAGCCCTAAGTTGCCCCTAGTACATACAGCTAAATATGTGTGTAAATGTTAGATAAGGTGTTTAGGTATAGAAAAAGGCTCTTGCATTAATGTTTGTGCATTTGCATAAATGGTAAAAAGCATTATGAGCACTCAGAATGCAAAATTGCTATATAAATACTAGGGGTGCAACGATACACAAAATTCACGGTTCGGTTCGGTTTGATACTTTGGTGTCACGGTTCGATATTTTTTCGATACAAAAAAATGTTCATGCATTTTTAATTTGTCATTTATTAAAATTATAAATATATATTTTAACTCAAAAGTACAGTTTTTAAATTTAACCCTAACCCTTGTGCGTGTTTTTTATTTTGACAGCGAATGCGCACCTGCGGACCACTTATGTGCAGCCCTGGTTATATAGTTCGTCATATTGCAGCCACAGAAATTCTTTTGTCCATGAAACCATAAAGCTGCACTTACTTTTTGCCTTATAGTCTGATTTGTCATAACTTCTCCGTTTTGTGGTAAGCTTTTCTTTGGCTGTCACTTCTTCACCCTGACCTGTCTTATTTGGCTCAGCAGAACTGAAATGCTTTTACACGCGCACTCACATAAGCTCAGCGATTCTCTGCGCGATCAACCTCTCACATGTTTAAGCTTGCTGCAGGAGATTTCACTTGTCATGTTTGCATAGTAAGCTAACGATTAATAAGACGATGTCAGAGGAATTGGTGCACAAATTATCATCACTCACAGATCAGTGCTGTCGCTCTCTATACACAGTTCGCACGATTGCAAAGTGAAAGCAAAAAAACAAGCGCAAATTCAAACGCGACTTCAATATGTCACATATTGACAGTGGCTCACCGATGCCAATGACATAATTACCCAGCTACATTTCTGAAAGAATGCAAAAGCATTGACATATATTTTTCCTACAATAGCCCGACGGGCAGGGAAGAGATAGATTTTGGTAGCCCGACTGAAAAAATCGCTAGCTCCGGGACGTCAGGCTAGCGATATTGCAAGCCCTGTATCTGATTGAGGAATCACTCATCTTTGGAAAAGAGAGTTTATTACAGAGAAATGTCTCTTTCCAAAATAAAAGCTATACTATCCGCTTCTTCTGGGCTATATTCTCAGCAGCATAAGGAGAATCATGTGCTAACAGCTGTCTAAATGACTCTGCTAAAGTTAGTAGCATGCTTGCTTTTTTTTGTCTGCTTCCACTTGTCTTTGCACTAGGATGATGTCGGCGTAAATGTGCAGTCATATTCGTTGTGTTCCCACTAGTGCTTTCAGGTTAATCTCGTTGAAATGACCTTAACGCCACAACACGGCAAATCTCCGTTAACGAGCTACCGCCGATCGCTCCGTGCATGGGGCTAGACGGCCAACACGTTAACGAGCTAACTGCGCTAACACACTAGTTCACACCAATGTAATTGAGCATTACATGGCACATCCAACATACTGTTTTACTTTAGTCCATGACTCGCTTACCTTCAGGGTCATACGTCACATGAAAACCAAAATAATTCCAAATGCCAGATCTGAATGAGGGTGGGGGAGGTGCCCTGCGCTCTTCCTTCTGACTATGCTGTCTGTGTTGAGTGCTCAGTGGATCTGCGCTCGACAGTGCAGCCTAGGCGGAGTAGTCGAACACAGATTCACTGAGCGCTCAACACAGACAGCATCGTCAGAAGGAAAATTGATAAAATAAATTACAAATGTTGTATTGTTCGATACATATGCATACCGAACCGAAAGCACTGTATCGAACGGTTCAATATCGATACGAATATCGTTGCACCCCTAATAAATACTTGCCCATTTATGTATTGCATATTGCGTTGTGTGTGTTTTTGTAAACGTTATACAGAAATAATTTAAAAACAAAAGTTCAGGTGGGGTAAGTTTTGTATAAATAACGAGGATTGTGGTGCTGGAGTTATTCAACATCTCCACGACTTTTTCCACATTCAGCATGCTCAAAATGTCTCAGCATGGCGTTGGGTTCCTCTTGCTGATCCAACATATAGTCCAAGAACAATTGTTTCAGCTATGCGTCGTCCTCCCTCCCAGCTCGTCTTCTTTCTCTCTGACCGTCTGTTTATTTATTTAGTTATTTATTGTTAAGCAAAAAAAAACCCCAAAACAATTATAGTGACAGCAGCAGGTAATTATAATTGTGATTTGGTAAAAAAGAAGCCCTCTGTGAAAGAATTGAAAGATTTGAGAAAACAATTCTCAAAGAAAGATTTCACATATTTCAAGGAAACCAGGGAAAAATCTGGGATCAAGCCTCGGTAGACAACCTGTGATCTCAGGACATAAAAATAAATAATAACAAAAGCAATCCAATTTCCACTTGTTTTCTGGAAGACATTGTGCCCGTGTGTTGTGAAAATAAGGTGAAAAGGATGATCCACAGTGTTCCCTGTTAATAATTTTGCAGTTTGCGAACAGGCAGTCTTACTTGGATATATCATGCAAAATATAGTAATGATCACCCTCACCCTGACCGTGAAATATTTGCCAAGTCACACCGAAACAAGGGCTTCTTCAGTGTGCTGACGGATGCTCAACCATCCAGGTAAGAAAATTGAGTTACGAACTGGATGAAAAATGCTACATCGAGCTGAGGAGATTCAGCTTTCTGGGAGGTTCTTCAGTTATTATTATAAGTTTCGTGGATTGGAACAACAACATTGTAATATGCTAGTTAAAAATATATAGAATAAGGATAAAATCAAAATTAAGTGTTGATTTTGACAAATTAGGTAAATCATTGTGGTGTGGTGTAAGTGGATGGTGCTGTTAAAGACCCAGCAGAAACTTTCAAGCACGTGGATGAGCTTACTAATTTGAAATGCATATGCCCTCAGGCTGAAGTAACCTCAACACACTTGGGCAACAGTCTTGGCTCCGCTTTGTTCTTATCTCAGGTTCAAAGAAAAGTGAAATCTCACCCAAACATCCTATTACAATGCACTGGGCTCTTCAATTTATAGGCAACACAGACATCATGCTTGGAGAGTTTGAAAATCTTGTGCAAACAGACCATGTCTGGCTCATGGACTTGGACGAGGTGGAACATGTGTTGCCAATCACAGTATCCAGGTTGACTCACAGTGTGTGGAACAAACAGTTTTGGTGGCCCTTTGGAGCTCCATAATGGTGGAATAGCACACACGCACACACACATCTGACAACACTGTTGCCTTGTATAGAAATATTTCAAGAAAGCATCCCGTGTGGTCCCTTTGTGTTTACCATACAACCAAAGGTCCTGGATTCAGGTAAGGTAACTTGGAGCCAAAACATGCAACTAGCACTGTTGTAAAGGCAATTATTTATTTTGCAGTACCCTGAGATTTTCCACGATGGAACTGAGAACAGATTTGCCAACACATGTTTTTCCTCTGTCTTTAGATGGTTGCAGACCTTAATAAAGCCAGTGAGACGACTTTAACAGAGTATAAGGCAGCTATAAGCAACTGATACAAAATTACCATTGAAATGCCAACAGCTCTCTTTTCACTGCCTGAAAAGGGAGTTGAATGAACCTCCGACCTCTTTGTTCCTCTCCCTTCACTCGCTTACTATCCTCTCTGTAATATCAACAACATGAACTCAATCGATAACAAAAGGTTTCTGTCTGTTGCTGTCTGATTTTTTTGTCTTCCACAAATGCCAATGAAACCCGTGTTAATTATGTTATTGTAATGCATGGGAAAATCAGGAAACCAATTACAGAAAGCTTTGGGACAGCATTTTCACAACCAGTTTGGTCTTGCCTCTTAATAGCACAATCTATGTTTAATATCAGCAATGCACTGCTATTCTCAACCCTGAATGGAAGATGCTCCATATATTTCGTGTTCTTCAACAAAAAGTTTAAATCCACAAAATATTCAGTATGCAGCTATGTAAAACAGAAATGCAGCATCCACATTGTTTGTTCTGAATCAGTCAGTTATTGATTAAATTAAATAATTGTTACACCTTTAGTGGTGATTAAATCTCTCTGAACAAGTTCCAAGTTGCAAATAAAACAATGCTCTTTACATAAGTCATGTGCTTTAAAATATGTCATAACGTCTTAAAGTGTAACAACAATGTATAGGTAGTATAGTAGAAATATATATTATTACCATGAGATAACTGAATGCAACTGAACAGGGACAGAATAAGGCTTACAGACAGCAACAATGAGTTTGTGGTAGAATGAGTAATAAGACAGTAAAATGATGGATCTTTGACGTCTGTTTTATTTTGTCCAGATGGCCACACAATCTGTCATTTGGATAAAAAATAGCAGTCCAGCCTATTAAATACCCTTTTCTGGACAATTAACTGTACTACTTCCTCTGCATCAGACACCCATACTTTAGAAATAGCATCCTGATTAACTAGTTGGCTGTAGGGAACAACTATTCAGAGACTCAGAGCATGCTGTGTGGGTGAACAACAACCTGTTGGTGAGCAGAGGGGAATATTTATTTTTTCCCCAAGTATGAGTGGGAAAAAAAACATTTCTCTGATTGCAAACACTAAAAACTGATCTAGCCAGAGAGAAAGAAGCATTTTAGAGAGACAGACAGAAATGGTAAAGGAGAAAGAAAAAGTGGAAAGAAATGGAGGAATATTGAGATTCTGCTGGCTCCCCGAGTTATGTCTGGTATTCCGGGAGAGAAAGGGCCTCTGCAGCATAGGGCATAAAACTTTCATAGCTCTGTCGGGATCCTCTGTTTCTTCTGGATTATTTATCAAATAGTGAAGTTGTTTATCACACAGCTAATACTGCTATGCTCAGGTATGAGCCAGGCAGTTTCGCATATATTGAGCTTCATAATGAATATTAATCTGTTTTCTAGCAATATAAAGGGCAAAAAAAAATGGATGTGCCATATTTATTTGACTTAAGCATAGGGTACTACACAGCTAACCTAGAGAGCTCTTTCTCTGAAGTTGTCTGGAAAAACATGCGGCATAAATTGCCTAATGAGGATATTATTAAGGGTGGATTTAGTACAGGGGTGTGATTCATCCAGACAGAAAGAACAAAGTTGCCACAAAAAGTACTTGAAAAGTGCAATCCTCCACCAAGGCCAATGCCACACAGCATATAAAGAAAATACTCTGAATTGCCATCCAAATGTAATTGGCTGTTTCTTTACACATGTTCCACCACTTTTCAAGACATTTTGTAAGCAGCTTTTTTCTTTAGTAGTCCTGCTGCCTGACAAAGAGTTACAAAGATGTGCAAACAAAAAGCACTGAGACGATTTTTCTGCTAAGGCTTTTAGTCTTTGGGGAGGAACAAAAACTACCATCAAAATTGCTGATGCTCCCCAAAACAAGAAAAAGTCCCCCAGAAACAAAAGACCTCCTGTTATCAAAAGCAGGATCTGTGGCAGTAATGATAGGTCATTTGCTAATTGACTCTATTTAGTTCTAAGGGCATTTTTTGGCCTCACAACAGTCATTATCTCATCCTAATTAATCCCATTAGAAGCCATGTACAGGTCACTGATGGCTGTATGATGTAGTGAGAGCAAGGTATCAGATGCCCTTTTGTAGTGACATACCAGGAGCTGCTTTAGCTTGGCTCGCCACTGCACCACAAGAATAATAATAAGACATCACATTGAATCGTATTTAATGTACTGACGATTAACTGAAAGCATAACTGATTAAAGTCTAAACAAGTAATTCACTAAATTACTGACTTTCCCCACATTTTCCTGTATATTGCTTCTTTAAAAATTTGCTACGACTTTTTTATTTTACATTTCATTCTAAATATGATGGCAAACTTTGTCATTAAGATAGCACTGTCACTGTGCGCAAGCTTGAAAGCTACCATTGTTGCATTGTGACCTTTGCAGCATAGGTTTACATGGCTGAGCAGCTCGTGTGGGTGTAACATGTAGGTGGTCCAGTATCTTGGTCCATATCATGTATTTCCCATAATGCATCTAGATAGCATGCAAACAGCTTTGATATAATTTATTTTAAAAAGGTAGAATGCACCAGAGACTCCAAATATAAATGAATAAACTGTAAATATAACCACACCTACTGTATTTATCACATTAATTAACCTGTAACCCTTCACTGGCACAATGAGAGGCATTAAAAGTAATGCATGCAAAATTGTTTCAGTCTAAACAGCCTGAGGTCTGAACCTCTGATCTTCAGACTGAGATTTGTGCATCTTTTCCCTCATGTTAAACTAAGCGAACGGTGTACATCTGTCGTTATTAAATATTACTTAGACTTACATCAAATAATCACAGTAAGGGCAACTGACAGTACTGTCCACAGTAATCTTTAGCCTGCAAACATAAAAACAGAAATACTTTTACAAATGATCACCCACATTTCAACGCCTTAAGAAATTTAGAAGTATTTAATTACTATACTTAAGCATTATATAGCAGCAGATGTAAAATATATCAAACGATTTTAGAGCTGGAATGTCTAAAGTATTATTTAACACCTCACTGAGATCCTGCAGTTGCACTCACAGACAAGATCCAGGCAGAGATATAAAATGCTCATCATAGTTTAAGAGTGTGTGTTTGTAAGAGGGGAAAAACACTCCCACTCATAGCAAAACATTATTAACAATGGTGATTACAATGTAACAGAATGGTCTGAAGTTTTAACGAAAGGTTATGTAAGGTTATATGTACCAGACATGTATTTTTAAATTTTGACAAGCATTAGAGTTTAACAAAGTGTAGCGTTAACGTGAACAGGCTGAGTTACAAGACCTCTGCCAGATGTAAGCTTTGCTTCTGATATTGAACATGTAGTTATGGGATTGTTTGACACTAGGCCTAACCCTAACCCATTTGAAGATTATTTTGTAACAGCTCGTTTGCCTTTTTCTTTATGTCTCATAAAACAAAAATAAACATTATTCACAATTTCATTAAGTTTCCTTCATTTTTCTGAGTTAACAGTACAAAACCAAAATATATTGTTATATATTGCTGTATAAAGAACAACAGCACCTATTTTTGTTAAAAAAAGAACTAAAAAGAATCATTAGACTTTTTTTATTGGATGCTATACGCCATGGTAACAACTGAAACTATAGTTAGAGCTTTATCCCTATTCATTTTGTACTTTTCTCACAGTGGACTTGGTTAATGTCAAAAATGATGCTTGAGCATTTCTCTGCGGCAATCAGAATTTAACGTTTGAAATAAAATATGATTAGTTTTTTCTGTTTATTCAGCACTGACAATCAAATCGAATCAAACCTCAGCTTTGTAGTCTGATAAGTGATCTTTGGGAGCCAATTTACTTGTAAATATTAGGTAATTTATTTATTTTTTTAGTTAGCTTTTATTGTTTTTCGACACCAGTAGAGAGGAATAAGTTTTTATCACACAGACTGTGCTTTAGGAGGATAAAGGTTCTTCTTTTCAGGGGACTTGATAATAGTAATTAAATGCAATACTTTCTTTTTGTAGCACACACACACCATTGTTGTTCAGCATTGTGTTGACTGTGGACTAATGAACATGAACATTCAAAAGAAGAGATGCCTTTTAGTTTTTCAGAAGTTGCCCTGGGATCCTCTTTCACATGTCAAGTTATTACACACCTTGTTCTTGGAGAGATCTTTATTGACCTTTTCTGGAGAGGAGGATAACAATGGTTTTGCATTTCTGTCATTTCTTCTTGGTCTGTCTAACTGGTGATTGGTGGAGTTCAACCTTTTCTGTAACATTTTCCAGTCTGATAAGAATCAAAACCACTTCTTTTGAAGACAAGAAATCTGAACAAATCTTATTTCTTTGTCCCACAACACACGTGTAGACATGTGTTGTGAGATCAGACTTTGATTCTTGAAGTAAAGGAGGGCTTACTGCTCACGTGTGAATGCTTCTCTATTCACTGAAAACACTTGATTTTAATTCACTGATAATCCTAGAGGTTCACATATTTTGGATCCTCACAGATATTTAAAGTTTTCAAATCCCTCAATAAATAAAGTATATTATTTAAATTCCTTAATTTGGTTTCTTGTTATCTAGTTTTTGGACTAGTATGACAATCAGAAAATGTTTGAGATCACATTTGTGAATGTGATCTCAAACACAAAGTATACATGAAGTATAAAGTGCATTTGAATCATTTAGGGCAGAGCAGTTAAACTGAAAAAGATAATTAAAGGAACAAAAAAACCCCAAAACAACCACATATGGTCATTATAGAAAAAACAAAAACAAACACAAACAGGATGTAACTAACAGAGACATGACATGCAGGCAGAGGAGGGAGACAAAGAAAAACGGGAAGTGATTTAACAAAACAAAAACAGGAATCAAAACGGTTAGAAAACAAAAACAGTGGTTTTTGGCAGGACAGTGGTCCTTCTCTGCATGGTGGCTGTTTCCTGCCACCCAAGGTCCAAATGGAGCATTTCTGGCTTTGTTGTTTATCCTGCTGTAAGCTTTTCTTCTGTTTATGCCTTTTCTAATGTCAGGACCTTCCAGATTAATTTACTTTGGCACACTTCCTGTCCTAACCCTCAGGTAAAGAACCATTTATTTCTTAAATATACTGATGCCCATAGTTCTGTTTATTATAGTCCCAAATGCTGAATATTTTGCTGTTGTACTGAGCTTGAAAGGTAAGCTTTAAATAAATGTTATGCAAGAATCAAATATATTTCCTTCAGCTGAAAGGTTAGTTGTTACCATTTAGGTACCAAACTTGAAAAAGCCATTTTCAGATTGTTTCACAGCACTAATGTGCAGAATTTGTTTTTAAACTTTTGGATGTTTTATATGCAAGTAGTTGGATCTAGAAGCATCTACTGTACGTGGGCCACCAAATACCTTAATAGGAGTGAATAATACATAATTTAATAGTAAGGCACTTTCCCAATATTAAATAATATTGTGTATAATCTGCACTCTGACAGGAGAGGCCCTTTTTGCTTCATGAAAAATTCAAAATTTTATAAGCAGTAATGTTTCTCATTATAATGCCAAGAATGAAGTGCCATTTTCATTTTGCCCTTGTTTAAAGCAGTTGGTTTAGGCTTCTCAGTCCCACAAGTAGAAAGTGTAAAAGCTCATTCCTCCCACTGTTGGTGTACAATAAGGCACTATTATGTGCTTCTCCATCATCACACTGCACATTTCTTTTTGTCTTCTTTAGGAAATGGTTGACTAATTTACTCATGAGGGCAGCTGTGTAGTCGGTTGGTTCACCTCCCTCTGGCTCCACTGAGACTATGGCGCTCTGTCAGTCATTGGGCTCCCTACATTGGTCCAGATGGAAATATCTTAGCCCAGCAGTCTTTAGATGGCTTACCGTGAAATTTGGTGCAGAGGGGGATACAGCCACACGCTTTTTGTTCTCTAACTATAAGACGCACAATATTTCTGGTGGTGTGTGAAATACCTGGAATATTAACTAAACAGCTTTAATATTATTAGACTCAGAGTGACTTGCTTGGTGGTACTCTGACTTTCCATCCAGCAAAGAAACTTGCTTAACATCCACATGCTGTCATTGTGAGAAAAATGGAAAGCGAACATTATTATTTAGTGGTTCAGAAAGAGCCATTTGAGTTTCCTTACTTATCACTAAACCTGGACTGAATTTTAAATTGACTAAATCTGAAGGTCATCAGAAGTTGTGTCCTGTAAATAGTTCCAGTATTGTATCAAGACAGTTTTGATGAAAAGGATTTTCTAAAGGTTGAAAGCACCAGACACTCTTTGTATATATAGAAACATTAACTGCATTTATTGTGTTTGTTTGCAAAATAAGCCTTTATCGGAAAAGCTAGTGTTTTATGAAATGTAATGCATGCTAAATTATTGCAGTTTAAATTGCCTGAGGCCTGAACTTCTGATCTTCAGAGTTTTCTGCATATTTTTTTGTCCCTTGTTAAACAAATTTAACCTTGTACAGCTGCTGTTATTGAATATTACTTAAACTTGCATTAAATGATTACCTTAAGGGTAACCTACAGTACTGTGCACAATAATCTTGAGACTGCCAACAGAAAAAGAGTTGAAAAAATTGGAAGGCCATTGCAAATTATCTCCTAAATTTCAAAAGCGTATACTTTTTAGACATAGTTGGCTATTAAAAAGCAGGATTATTATAGGGAGAAATAATCAACCCTAAAACTTTTGTATACATTACAGTGCTGGAAGTTTGAAGGTGAGAACTGTTGTGTTGCATTTTGCAAGCTTTGTAGTACAACATGGGCCTTCAAAGTGTACATCACCAAAAGAACACTTTGCTCTGCTGACTAACAACAGGTAAAACTATTTAGACAGCAAAATTGTTTCTAATGACAACATAAAAAGGTTTACATCACTCAGTAGCTAAAAATATATTTTTATGGCAAGTGTAGAAACAAATCACTTATCAAAATTAAAAGTTTAGGGGGCAAAAAGACAAACAGCTTTCCTCTGGACAAGAAGGTGAAAGCCCTGCATGCAGTTTGAGGTGTGATGGCTCAATGAATGGATAATAAGGCTGCAGAGGCAGTTTGGACAGACGGTCAGTGATCTTCCCGAAGGGAGAATAGACGTTATTTTACAGCAGATTGCCTACACTGCCCACACGAGCTAATTATACAGACTGTTCATGCGAGTCATGTATGGCAAAATTGTTTAATTACAAAGTCCCTGTTCATGCGATGGTGTGCTTTGTGAAAAACTGATGGAGATATTGGTTTTGCATGTAAAACTCATCCCTTTTGTGACTTTCATTAACACATGGTACATTATCTATATTTCTCATTAAGATCTTTTCCTTATATGCATATTCATTTAATTCACTACGCCTTGTGGAATGTTTAAAATTTGGACTTGTCTTCAAGATAAAAGTATGAGTAATCTCTTGTGGTGAAAATAATCTCAGTAGCTCCCCTGGAGAATTAGATTTTTGTCCAAAAGCGAGAAAGAGCTTCTGTATGTGCTGTATCAGATGTGGAGGTGAAAAGGGTCATGTCATAAGATGAGTCATGACATAAAGTTGTCCCAGTGGACTGTTTGTGTTAGGAAAAAATGGGAAGTATGTCTGTGACAGGACCCGGCCTAGCTCTCAGAACAAGGTCAGTAGTTCCTTTGAGCACCGCCATAGATACTTTGACGCTCTGCTCAACACCGCATACGAGACTGGCAGGCATGATGAGGGCAAATCAACAATCTCAACACACATATATAAGCACAGACAGATCTCCTGGTTCAAGTATGCTGAAGTGCAAGTGGCTCTCAAACTTGAGGGAAGCAATTTTAAAGTCCTCACTTCCTTTTTGAAGTTTTTATCATTAGGGTCACAGTGCACTGAAGTAGGGCCACCTTGGATAGAAATCTTGGACAAGCACTCCTCCTCCATGGAAAAAAAAAGAAATCAGGCCAGCTGACACAACAGTCAACACAGCAGGGGGGTGCTTGAAGTGAGGGTTCATGTCCTTGCTTTTGCAGTAGTGACTCCTCAAAGAAGTTTCATTTGTTTTGTTCTGCCTTAACTAGAAAAGTAGAAGGTGACTGTGTGCTTTAGAGGGCAGACAATGGTCTACAATCCCCTCATCATGCCATGAGTGTGGTTCAGTTATTATCATCATAGCACTTAAAAATGAAAAATAATTACAACCTGACTAAAATATCGGTGTTAAGTAGGGTGTTTGGGGCCAAATTGGTGCACTGGTTGGTGGACCACATTTGCATGTGTGGTTGTACACAGTATGATTATAATCTCTGTCTCTAACAGACTCCTAGGAAATGATTAATTCAAAATTCAAACAAGAAATATCACATTGCTTTTTTTAGAAAGCTATTTTCACCCAGTTTGTTCTTATAAAAGCCTGGTTTGCTTGGTTTAGTGGAAATTGATGCTTGAGGTCGAAACAACAGACTTGCTGGAAGTTCCTTTATGAGTCTGCAAGATTAGAACAGGGATCACCACTCTTATATACTATAATAGATATCAGCAATAAGCTGTATTTGAAAAAGAGTCACCGCACTCCCAGCCACAGGCTATGAGCATGTGGCCATGGTCATTAGTGAGCTTCACTGTGAGTGAGTAAGACACAGTTTGCCAAAGTAAACTCGGGGGGAACAACTAGAAAAACATTTGTAACATCAAACCTAATCAGACACTTAAATCACTGTCACCCAGCTGAACATGGTCATTATAAAGAAGGTAATAAAGGCAAAGTGTACAAAGCTATCCAGAGGTCATAGCCATCCACGAGCCGGCAGCCTTGATATGAGCATTGAAAGGATCAAAGCAGCTATGGGGAAAATCATGGAGTTGAATGGAAAAGACATAAGGTTATTCTGTTATCAGGTAAAGTTATAAGCATGCTTTAAAATGCTGCAAGTACCTGACATTTGTTTTACCCTTGTGTTGCCCTTGGGTCATTTTTGTCCTCTAAAGAAATCTTTTGCTATCAAAAATGTGTTCTTTATTCATCAAATGGTCTGAAAATAACATAAGTTATTCATTACTATGCTATGCATGATTGGAATAAGTGTTGCAAAGGCCCATATTTTCACACCATACTGCTTTCAAACATCTTTGATCTTGGATCACTGATGTGTGGGGTCAAGCAATGACCATAACAACCACAACAACAACAGCAGGCAGCACAATGAGGAGGCAGGTGCTCTATATTCAATTCAATTTTATTTATACAGCGCCAAATCACAACAACAGTTGCATCAAGGTGCTTCATAATGTAAGGTAGACCCTACAATAATACATACACAAAAAGTATGCTCACAAATCTCCCTTGCACTGGAGGCTTGTGAGCATACTTTTTTTTTACCATGTTGTGCAAAGCAATGACCAGTAGAACAATGCATATATTGTCATCTAGTATAATCAGAAAGAAGAATCAATGTTCAGGAAGATCCAGGGTTAGAAGATATAGAAAATATTGTCAATATTTAGATCACATGCTACCCTTTCTCTGAAAAAGCACATCACCCACCTGCAGAAGTGGAAGAAGGCTATGAAGTGAAGGAAAGTGATGAAGAATCTGAACAATGTTCAAGTAGGTTCTCAGGCATCCAGGACATGGTAGCCTGAGGAGCTTGGAGAGAAAGTGACTGGGCTTCTTGAAGTTTCTTGAATTTTCAGAATGTGAAACTGAAATAGAAGATGTGTCAGAGGACTACACATCATCCATTTCAATTATGATGAACACAAAGAATCAAGCAAGAAAGAGGAGTCAGCTGAGACAGAGGAATATTTGCAGTAATGTGAGGAAACATTGATCTGTTCTTCTATCCTTCCCAGTGACAGACGATGCATGACTCTCTCATGTGCCACAGAGAAAGACAATCTATCACGGTCCAAGCACATGTGCCAGGTCCCATACTCCTTCAGTGGCTTTTCTACTCGAGCACTGAAAGCATTATACACCATGCATTCTGCTTGTATTCTGCTTTTTAACGTTCAAATGCCAATGGATGCATCATAGACCAAGTTGGGGTTCAGTAAGTTGCCCAAGGACACCTTGGTAAGAACTCCAGACTAGAGCACACAGAGATTGAACCAACAACCATCCAATTAGTAGATGACCTGCTCTACAGCCAACGCAATGACAAACAAGGAGGGGCAACAAGAGAGGAAGAATAATGGATCGAATGCAGCTGTAGGCATATGTGGGTGTGTTGATTCTTACTGCCGTGCATCCAGTAAAGTTGCTACGGCCAGTTTATGACATCCTGAGTCTGGTAGAGAAGTTTTCATGCTGACACAAGATTAATCACAGAATCGCAAAAAGGATATAATTTCTTGATAAAGACACAATAGATGATCGTCGTTCATGACACAAGCGTGCTCCCATTTGAGGAGTTTGGAACAAGTGGGTGTTTCTCCTGCTGTTGATGTAAGATCCAGGTACTGATGTGACTGTGTGTGAGCGCCTAGTCCCCTTCAGAGGATTCTGTCCATTCCAACAGAACATCCCAACCGGGGAACTATGAGATAAAAACATGAGCAGTATGTGATGCCAGGTCCAGCTGTACATGGAACATGCTAGTGTATGATGGCAAACCATCTGGCCTGCAGTCAGGACACGCGAGTTGTCCCTAACATTGCAGAAGGTTTCCAAAAGAAAACAATCACCTGTAACAACTTGTTTACTGTTAAAGCAACCAACTCTGGTTGTGAAATGATAATCACAATAACTGATGATTTAATTTATTTTTTTTACCCCAAGACAAAGGACAAGTTCATTTAAATTAGGTTTTATCAGACTTAAATTTAAAATGGAATAAAGAAATAGTGTCAAACTGTTTGAATTAAGTTTTAATTAAAAGTGGGGGAAAAATCCACTTCATATTAATTAAGTGTCAATCAAACCAGATGGGGACATTTTTGACCCCTGAGGGGCTTAAAAAAAACCCCCCTTTCTTACTAAAGTTCAAAATACAGCACTCTGTAGTTAGACAAAAAGTCAAAATTATCTAAACAATTAAATATTTTATTGTCTCGTTTTATTTTCGCTCAAAAACTGAGTGCACTTTATGTAAACAAGGCCTGGTGGCCCTAAAATGTATAATGTAGGGTAAATTTTGTGTTAATGTGTTGGTCTTAAGTAAAACTAAGATGTAACACTGAATTGATTGACAATTTATACTTTAAAAAAACAGTCAAATGAAGTGGGAACATTTTTGACCCCTGAGGACCACAGGTGTATGGAAATCGGGAGGACATTATGAAGGAGTCTGCTGGACCCACTTTTGTAAAGTATCCTGTAACTTTGTGCACTTGGGGAATTGCAAAGTTTAGTAATTGTTTTTTTATTATGAAAATACAATTTTTACATTACATCTGTATATGCGGGTAGTTCTTGAAACTGGCAAAAATGCCAGAATTTACAAAGTTTATCTGTTGCTGCTTATTTCAATTCCATGTTATGGGAATAAGATTATGCCTGGAAAATGAAAGATTCACAAGGCTGCCAATATAATATTTACGTTTTCTCTTTTAGCGTTATCGCCACATAGTGGTTGAACTCAACGCCATTTGTTCAGGTAGACCACAGGCGCAACTTCTACACATCGAATGAGCAAATATCACACAAGGTTTACTATTTAAGACACTTTAGCTTGTACCTGCACATCTGACTTGACTGTCTTTCTACATACACACAAAAAAGGGTGAACACTATCCCGTCAAGTATAAATTACTGCAGAGTTTTTCTCAAATCCAGTTTATTTTATGGAAAAATCCAGTAAAAAAAATAATGATAATATTGATCTAAAAACTAATTTATTGTTTCTAGTTCTTCAGTATTTTTTCCATTAAGCACAATTCTGTCAGTGATCACTTAAACATACAGACAATGTGACAATGATATTCCAATAATATATTCAAACGCAAATCTGGATGTTTTTGTATTATACTTTTTATTTTTTTCATATGAAACAAATCAGTTCTTCCATTGTGTTTTAAGTGTGAAATGTCTGTCATGAATTCTCACAGTACATTCAGTTAATGATCTGAAAGAAAACATCTTTGAACTTGGCACTTAGAAAACAACCACAAAGAATTGTCACCTTTATTCATTTAGAACAAAATTTACAAAGCCATTCAGTCATTTTTTAATACTTTTTTGTTTTTTAAACTCAACTGTTGAGAATATTCAAAATACACTTTTTAATGTTGCTTCTCTCGCTTTGTACTTACAAATATGTACATTAAAGTCTTTGTGTCTTTTCGTGTGTTGTCTCATTGGTAGTAAAAATCCTTTTTTTAGCATTTTATTTATAGCTCGTCACACGGCCGGCACTCTGTTTAGCTCTTCGCTATTCTGTTTGAGCTCGAGTGTCTGTGAATGTTCGGCTTGCTTAAATGGATGTCCCGTGGCTGGCCTCACTGGCTTCTGGGATGGGTCCTCCTGGCACTGGTTGGTAGGACATTGGCATGGGTGTCTTGACTGGGCTCTGCCGGAAGAGCCCTCCGTTGGGTGCCCTGTGTTTGCAGCGAATAGAGGGCATGGTGGCACTGCTCAGAGGCAGGGGCAAGGTCCTGCCAGCGGACGCGCCCAGTGTCCTTCCTGCCCCATGACCCTCCTGGAGGAAGGTGGTCACAGAGAGTGGCGGTGGTCCGCGATGGGCTGGGTAATCCCGAACAGACAAAGCCTCCAGAGACTGGCTGGGTTGCATGCTGCCAATGTCCAGGGCAGAGATCTCTATAGACTGACCTGGCAGCTGCTTGTGGGCTAAGTCCTCGTCCAGGAGGCTGTTCAAACGTTGGTGGACCTGTTCCAGGTTCACTTCTTTGTCCTAAAAATAGATTGAAAGGAAGGCAGAGCCAAAGAGCGTGCATAGAATAAAAGAAGGCAGTAGAAAAGACAGTGGAGAGAGGTTTTAATGGAATGGAGAGCATGAATGTAATCAAAGAGGAGTGTGATAAAAAAAACAAGTGAAAATGAATGCAAAGTGAAAAGGGGTTAAAAGATTAAAAGAAGAAATGAGAAGAGAATAGAGAGTGAAAGAAGACAGAGAAAGACAGGTTATAATAGTCCTTTCATCATAAGCTTTATAGTTAGTAATCTTCAATCTTCAAAAAAATCAGCTGTTAACAAGACAGGCTCTAATGGATGCACAGACTATGTGAGACACTAAAGTGTAAATGGAGACGAATTAGGTAATGTCAGTTAATTGAAGTAAGCCACATTACTTTGAAGAATCTTTTCAAATATTCCTTTTTTTTAGAGGGGAAACATACATATGGGACTGGGGAGAGAGAAGCCAAATAAGCACATAACTGTTTATCAGACACACATTTTCTAAAAAAGGTTTTCATGCTTGCTTTTGAATGTTATTCTATAATCATGCACCCATTTAAGTTGAGGCAGACTGATGACAGACAAAACTAGACAGGCAAATAGCAGGAGAGACCATGGGGGTGATATGACGGATGAAGCAACTACAATCTACCCCTGTCGGGCCCCATGCCCCGCCCTTTCGCCCTGTCACAGCCAATGACCATCCAGTACAGTGTGTCAGGCCTCTCCTGACCTGTGTCAAGAGCCACGGCCTCCTCCCAGTCTGTCTCTCTGTCAGTCCAAATGTCCCGCCTCCCTTCTGGTAAGGAGCTTGTTATGTCATTATATGTCAATGATCCAGAAACCCTTTGCAGAGCGTAATCCTTAGTCACCTGCTGGAGACCATAGACAACGATACATAACCAAAATGATCCCCGTGAATCCGGACATTGACATATAATTGTAATAAATTACTACTTGGCTAATAAAAGGAATAGTTTGACAATTTGTGGAAATACTCTTATTGATATATTTTCTGAAAGTTAGATGAGACAGGTGTCAGTGTTGGTAATTAGAAACATAAACAGGTCTACCTGCAGGAGAAATGCATAAATTGTGTTTTTATAATTGATCTTGTTTTTAATTTTGTATCGTAAGGCAACACTGTAATAACAATTTTATGATAATAATAATTATTATCATTTTTAGTATTATTTTTATGGCAATCAAACTACAATTTTAGAAAAATACAAAGTGGTTAAACATATAATTCTGGCTTAAATGAGCGCAGCTGCTGTAAGAAGCAGGGTGTGTTTGTGTGTGCGATAGCAGAGCTGTATGGATATTTGTGTGCTCAAAACATTTTTGTCAGACTGGAAAAATGTGACATAGATGCCGACTGTGTAAATTAATAAACTTATCAGGCTCACACCTCTATTATTAAGACAAGGGTTGAGAAAAGCCTGACAAACATATAACTACAACTGCATATCCTATTATTTCAGGGGTTTTTTTTTTATGTGAATAAAACGGTAAGTAAAGTATTATTTGAAGCTACAGCCCCCCTGTCATTAAAGGGTCTAAGAGCAAGTAAAAAAAATTATATAACAAAAAACAGCTCAAAAGCGTAAGTGTTGCTATGCAAGTTTTATATAAAACCAGAAATTACTAAACTTGGGTTTTTTTACTGCCTGCACACTGAGGTCCAACTTTCCCAGGAATGGACACACTATTTTTTAGAGAAGTGATTGATGAGTAGGTGGTGAACTTATTATGAATATAACCTGTTATTCAGCAGGTTAGGTGTGCTACGTAAGTTGCCAAGTAAGAAGTAAATGGCTTTTATAACAATAAAAACCCAGGTTAAAACCTCTGTTATGTTGCTAAACCTCTAAACTTGCTTTGTAGTACAGACCAGATTCTTTTTAATATAGATGCCATATCCAAGATGATGTTAAAGAATATAATTTGGCATCGTGTGACTGAAATAAACAAGACTTATTTGATCTATTTGGTCAGTAATTTAGTATTGAAAACTGCATGGCTAGAAGATTTTTTGAATTTCATGTATTAATTCAGTATTTAATTGTTATTAGACTTTTGCCTTAGCGGTGACGCTTTTTCTTAAAACAACTACATCCCATTCTCCATTGTTCACCTCGATGTTAACTATGTTTCCCTACATGAAGAAACTGGTGTGCGGCAGTATGCAGAGTGCATGTAGTGAGCACGATCCTGTGGCTTTAGACTGACCCTGATTCACTGACATATGCACAGTACCTGGTGCAAATGTTTGATGAATCCAAATGTGATTTTGCACATATGAGCAGTAATGAGAGTAAGCCAAGACTCGCTGTTTTTTCTGTAGCTAACCTGTGTTCTAAAAGAAAGGAATTTTTCATTTTTAAAGGAAAATTGTTGTGCCATCACGTTTCTGTAATTATTGACAACTAAGCAATTAAGTGTATTTCCATAATGTCAAACTAATTGGCCGGTGTGTTCAGGCTTGTAGCAGAGTTTTGCTTTAAATGGCTGTCATAATGCCCACATATTGTATTCTAATGCTGTCATGGGGCCACAGAGCACTGCTTAAAACAATTTAGAATATAAAGTAATAGTCCACCCAAGTCTTTTGAATTTTAATCACTCCCTGTAGGCATGAAAGGCAATTAAAGTTTGTGCAGTGGTCAGCTTGATTTCATGACTGCTGAGCGGATTTTTTTAACCACATCTCAAAGTAAACATCATATTTGTTTTAGTAGTTTAATCTAACAAATACCAGAAAGTTTAAGTGAATTATACAACTCGACATAATGTTAAATCTTGGAAAGACTTTAAAACTCGAAAGACAATCCAATTATGTTCTAAAAACGGCAAAACTAATATTTGTGAAGAGCAAACACAAAAATCCTCACTGTGTTTGGTTTGGATCAACTACTTCACCATTTGGGTACTTATTAGTTACTTTTTTGTTCTGCCATGAAAACCTGCCATCATTGAATCCATGTGAAACCAAGAAAAACTACATGCTTTTCGCAGTCTAGAAGGGAGCTGTGAGACATGCTGTCACTTATCTTAAGAAGCAGTTTGGGTCCTATAGATAAGATTTTGTTCTTTGCGTCCTGCTGTTCATTACTGCTGTAGCCAATCCTGTGTTCATGATATCATACTCTACTGTCATAAAATGCTAGCTCATTTTATGGCCTTTTTTTTGGTTTGTTTGTTTGTTTTCCTGGACTGTACCAGTTGTGAGAGTACATTTTACTTTTTATTATTGTCAACAGTTCTTGTTTCTTTAATTTGTCTTCCTGTTTGTTTCAGTTTAAACTGTGTTACAGAATAGTAAATTTATTAAAATAATTTGTCTGCACCTTTCCCACCTCACTGTTACCTGCATACATGTAACAGATTCTGAATGAGTTGTAAACTGTTGCATTTGCATGCGCAATTGGAGTAGGAAATACAAGCCTCTAGAAATCTCCTTGAACTGCTACAGTTCTTTATTTACTGCTCCCTATACATCGGATATGCTGCCCAGCATCTTTATGTGCTTCTTTCTTTCTGCCTTAAATTTCCACACAGTCACATTTCAAGACTACAGAGCGTGTGTGTTTTACAGTCAAAAGATTTTGGGTGGAAACATCTTTCCAACATATCAACAGCAATAAAGCACACAACCACGATTAGAGTTAGCACATCTTGTCTTTTTAAATAATGGCAGCGATGTTTGTGTAATGAATCTCACATGACAGCAATATGTGGTTATTAAGAGAGCAGCTACTGCTGTACACACAAAGACTGTGAAATAGAAATCATCAGCAGTAACTCAAACTCTCATATGCACCAAAAAGCAGCTTGGATGGAGTTTGATTTACTGTGTGTTTTCCAGGGCAGGACTGGGTCTTAAATGGGTATTCTCATCCAGTATTGTTGGACTGTCAAGTCAAACAGGCAGGTCAAGGCTCAGATTCTTTACTATCTGCATTTGCTCACACTTTAGTTTAGGGATCCATGTCAAGCCTTAGTTGTCTGGACGCCTCATGCAGAGGGGCTGCCCAGTCGACAGCAGCAAGATAAAGTCTGAGCTCTAAAGCATTAAGACTTGAATGGATTAGCTAAAGAGAGCTATTGTACAACTGAAGCACTTATCGACTCAGAAGTACAATTTCAGTATGTGGTATTAAATTTGCATGTTATCTTTTCACTGCGGGTCTCTCATGTGAGCACCAGTGACGGATTTTTAATTTTTTTTGGCAATTAAGGATTCTTTGTGTCAGCATGAGAGAGAAGCCTCAGAGAAGTCCCTTACAAAGCACCCCAACCTCTCTCCCAACATGAGAAGGAATGAGTAGATTGATCACATGATGTCTGGACTATCATCAGGGGCACACCTATTATAACTGGGTGTACTGCAGCTCTACTAAATCGGGGCTGGTGTCAGCGCCTGCTGGATCCATAAAGTAGAGTGTGGCAGTGGCATCTCTGGGCAGGACCGGGGGGCCCGGGGGTCTGGGTCTCGACCGGGGCCTTGGTGGGGCAGGGGGACCCGTGGTGGCCACCATGGCCAGGTTCTGGGTTAGAAGGCCCGGGCCTGGGCCCTGGCCCGACGAGTTGTCAGTGGTCACCTCTTTGGGCTGCTCTCGTCGGCAGTGGTTGCTGTTCCACCACGTCTCCAGTGCAGCTACTAGGAGGGCCAGTAGCAACCCTGCGGCAAGGATGCAGAAGACGCCGGCAAAGCTGTGGAGACGCAGCGCCCGTCCCTCTGGCTGGGCTTCTGTGTGGCTCTGCAGGTCACAACGACCTTTCTTTGGCCACCACTTCTGCTTCAAGATGTCAAGATCCCCCTTTTCTTGAAGCTCCAAAATCCTGCTCAGAGAAAAGACTAAGTAGTTCTTTCAACACAGTAGGTGGAAATCTTCATGTAATAACCACAAGAC
Organism: Astatotilapia calliptera; assembly: GCF_964374335.1. NCBI lineage: Eukaryota > Metazoa > Chordata > Actinopteri > Cichliformes > Cichlidae > Astatotilapia > Astatotilapia calliptera. Next base: position 21,451,247 of record NC_137434.1, read on the forward strand.
AAATCCTTTGCTAACACTGATTCTGATTAAGTCCTAGGTAACAGAATGATAAAGGCAGAAGAGCAGAGAATTTTCACCACAATATTATCATGTAACAATAATTCAACGATATTGTGTAGCTCACGAAATGAGAGTAAATAACATAAAACAAAACATGGTTAATGTATTGCATGTATTAGCATTTCATTGTAACCTCATTAAAATCCCATAGAGGGTAAAGCTATTAAACACTGCAGTTCTTAGTTTACAGAGCGCAAGATGTGACACTGATTGTAATCAAGAATCAAAAGTTCAGTTCTATAAAAATGAAGCAAAGAAAATCAGAGCTTAGGAGTAATCAGTATCATATCAAACCGTATAAGCACAGAAACAAAGATGATCAAATACGAGAGTTGGCCCATTAGTTAGTGCACAAATTACAGGGTAAGGAATAGATGTATGCTGGGGAGAATGATGATGGCTGATCACAAACACAGGCGAAGCAGTTAGGGTGTCCCACTGGAACAGTTAACTTTTTGCACAGTCATTGCTCAAACTGTTCAACAGTGACTGACATTTATGCATTTTGCAGAAGCCTACACATTCATTCATTGCAAAAAGCCATAAGCAGATATACTGCCAGAGTTATTTATATACTTTTATACTCATGAAGTGTCTCAGCCTCACCCTATGTTCAAATATTCCCATCTTTCACTGAAGCAGTGTTTGTGGCAGATTAATCAGTCTTTCTTTTTGAGTTGGTGCTTGTCGAGAGTTCATGTTTTCACATCTAATTAAATATTAATTTTCATTGACAAACAGAGAGTGCCATGGAAGTCGGGAGCGTTTTTATTCCTGGGGAGAAAGTTTCCTGCCCTGCTTTCAAATTTTAAGACGTGAAATTACTTGTCTGTCCTTGAGCCAAATGCAACAGACAAATAGTAAAAATATGCTTCAGATAGAGGCCAACAGTATAGAGACCAACTTTGCAATTCAACCTTGCTCTGCTACACTTGCCATAGTTGTCCACGTAAGAAACATGCACAATTAGTTTGATCATCTATTTAGAATAATCCCTTAAATGAAGATGAGTATATTATAAATAAACCTCTACCATAACCAAAAGAACTGATGCCCAGACCAATAAAAATGAAGTTTTAAGGTACTGAACACGTTAGATGTTACAGCATTATTGCATCATTGGCTTCTCTGCTGTAAAAATGCATCGTATACATACTTCTGTGAGAAAATGTCTCTGTAAGGACTGCCGTGCTGCAGGGCCATGCCATAGCCTCTGGTGCTCATGCTGTTTCCTGCTATAGTTAACGTGCAGTCATCGTCTGTCAGGGCAGCATACTCTACCACTGCCATGTCCCACAGAAAGGCATATGACTCTCGCTTTGCCTGCAAAAGTTTCCATCACAAACACAAAAAGAGACGCACGTGGTAATTACATAAAGACATGCTTAACTGCTTAGTGGAGAAATCTTAAATGACTTTTAAAAACATTTTCTTTAATCATCAGCGATCGAGAATGCTTTGTATAAACAAACAAAAACTGATTAGATACAGTGTAAATGCAATTTGCATTACGCTTCTTTTAAGGTTAAGAGTAGACTATTTTACTAGAGAAGCGCACGGGAGGATATTTTACTCAGACAAAGCAATGAGCAGTCTGCACACTGGAGCTAAATATTTGCATAGAAATTACCGCACATTTGCCCACTCACACTAAACACTGAAAACATTATGAAAAAAAACAAATATTCCTTATTCTTTTTTTCTGGATTTGCAATCTTCACCTAATAACACATTTTGAGACACCCAATCATAAGCTGGAGTTTGAAAATCACTGTGTAGAAAATGTAGAAGAGCCACAGCTGAATCTGTATGGATTTTTATTTATGTATTCATTGTTTTGTACACAGTCCTGACTTTTGCCTCCTGTGGTGTCCTACATCCTACATCTTCCAGAGAAAGACTGTCCCTGTAATAAATTAAGATGAACAACACAAAGAGCCACTGGGTTATGCATACACACATTCCAATCAAACTATGGTTATATATTTATATATGTACACATATATAAAAACTGCAGTATTTTGTTTAAGAATGAAGAGCAATGCAGTAAATCAGTAACAGACTAAAATTGCTTTCTCTCATCAAATTAAACTGAGACTAGTTTTCCTGTGATGTACGCATCCTTGCATTGCCTGGCCTGATTACACTCGATCCAATTATCAGCTCAAATAATAAAGCTGTTTTGTGTCAAGTGCACATGTCAGACCCCACTGTAAATTATCTAATTATTATTGTCTAGTGTCTGGGTTAAAGAACGAGATGACAAAATGCACAAACTATTCATTTAGCCACACAGGCAGTTTGTGGGAACAATTAGAAAAACTTTGCAATTTGTTAGATTAAAAGAATCACTTTTTACCTCCATGCTTCTGTTAGTCAGACATGCATTTGTTTTAACTAATTCTCAGCTTGTTCCTACACGGTGGTGTGAGATAAAAAATGCAGTGAATTGCAAGACAATCCCTTATTGAGCTGAAGACATTACAGATGTTCTTAATTAATTCATTTATTCTTTTGCGGCTAGACAAATCCCCCTTCAATGCCTGCTTCTTGTCAATATTTTGCTGTGCATACATTTCCTTTTTGAGGGTGACCTGAAATGAACTGTTAGATTGCTAAGGCATTGTTAAAACATCGTCCTGTGTAAAGCAAACTTTTACAGAACATCTTTTTTTTCTTAGAGACAAAATGCTCTTTCCCCCTTGAAATTGAACATTTTGTTCATGAAGATAAAAATAAATACTCACCTTCTTGATACCCTCTGAAGGGCTGGATACAGAGTTCTCAAAGCCATTGTTTTTGTTGATGACTTTCCACAGCTCAGCATATGTGCTGTCCTGCTCCAGAGGGTTGGTGCCTTTGGCCCTAAAATACTCGTACACAGCCGAGTCTCTCACCGTCCCATAAACTAGGTCCACCTGCTTGGACAGGTCCTGGAATGATCTGCATGGTCACATGAGTGAATTACTTGCTTTGTTTAAAGATAAAAGAAGAAAACATACAGTAACTGTCATGATAATTGAAACATTATAACATTAGCATTAATGTTACTTAACGTTAACATGAGGTTTTATTTACCAACAGATAAAAAGCAAAAATATTGGATATCTATAGGGGATATCTGTAAAACCCCAGCAAAGTGTTTGAGATACTGACTTGGATTACTCAGCTCTCAATCCAGTCGAGCATCTGTGGAATGTACTGGACAAAGAAGTCAGATTCATGGATCTCAAGTCTCAACTGATAGAAAGAATGTGCTGCTAACAGCTTGGCTGCAGATACTACAGCACACCTTCAGGAGTCTAGTGGACTCCATGTCTCGATGGATCAGGGCTGTTTTGATCAACGCAATTTATTTATTTAACAAAAATTAGGCCAAAATGCATCACTACATCACATGATTCAGTAGCTTGCAACACGACTTTTACTAGCCTTAACTTTAAGTAATGGTTTTGGAGGAAGCATTATGCATTGTCGTTCTGTTTTTTTTTTTTTTTTTAATCAATTTTGTTGTAGAGTTGCGCTACACTTGTGATATCCAGTCCTGGAAAGAGTGGCAACTGTCTTGAATGTTTTCCTCTTGTGAATAAACTTTCACAAATGATTGGTTTTGATGGAAACAGCATCACAATAGCTGAAAGCTCCCAAGCAGCAAACTGCCAAAACTTCTATAAAACTTTTTTTTTCTGCTCCATAGAGGTGGCCACACTTGTGAGGCTCAACTAATCAAGTGTATTTCATTAGCAGCAATTGGCTGCTAATTGCCCTCTTAAGGTGCGCTTAAGTTTTTCACACACTGCTTCTGAATCGTGGCTTAATTTTTTAGATAAATAATGACATCGTTTATTTGTCATGTTTTGTATTTCATCTGAAGTTACATGTAACTAATTTGAAGACATGCCTAGGACCAGATTATTTGTTGCATGTCCCGATACAGAAAAAGATGAAACCTTAAAAGGGGCTGTACTTTATTTTATGATGGCTATGCTTGTGGTAAAATGTTTAGTTTTCAAAGGATACCTTTTCTGTCATAAACTACTCACATAAAGTGTGTTATGATGATAAATAACATAGATGGGCTTAAGGTTTGCAGCCAGCAAAGTTGCTACAACTAACTGTATGTTAGCTTGTAAAATCATGCTCCACTATTTCTCCACACATGCATGATGCAAGAAATCCCCGATGTAGGAAATACTTCTGGTATTAATTCAAGAAACATGCATGAACAAATGCTTAACATTAAAACTATTAAATTACACTTGTCCATGTGTCACAACAAATTCATATTTCATTACTATCAGATAATAAACCAGATACAAGATTCCATTATTTTGTTAATGTTGTATTGTTATAATTATCCACAATAACAGTGACACAGACAATTCCAATTTATTAGATGTCCCTTTATTGCTAATCTAGATATTAACTATTATATTGCTATATAAATAGGATATAAGCATTCCTGTGTTTGCAACCCGGTAGAGCAAAATCAAAAAAATGTGGCAAACACTAATTCAAGCTGATATCAGCACTCTTTTCCCCTTTCATTCATTATGCCACATAAGTCTCTTGGCTTCTGTCCTTTACAGAAGGACTCTCTTTTCCCTCTATTTAAAATTCAAGATTTAACTTGCCCCTAATGCACTCCAACAAATCAGTAGACCTAAAACTGCTGCCTTCCTTTTTAATGCACATTGGAGCAAATCACTAATCATCATGCCCTTTATCAACTAAATTAGCTACACCTGTAGTGCGATACCACAACTTTCTCCAGCATTGCCAGCACAATGAGTCCAGTGTGATTCACAGTAATGATGATCAGTTTGGGGGTACTGCATTCATGAATGATTATGGGGTTCATCCCAATGGCTGGTCATTAATCCCCAGTAGAACCTGCTCCAAATTGCATTCTACTTTTTATTGGATCTAGAAGTTTCTGCCTCAAGATTGTAGGAAATAAGAAAAAAGCCACTTGCAGCTTTCATTTTAAGATGGACTAATTCTGAAACTTAAAAAGCTAAATATTTGCCAATTGCCAATGCAATGTAAAAAATGTTTTCATATCGCCAATTTTCTTTATTGGTATTCAGCTGATATGTCAACTCAATTATTAATACCTGACGGGGGTGATGGCTATTTGATATGACTATAAGAAACTAAAGAAGAGATGGAACAAACACCCTTTAACCATGTCATGTTGACACTGCATAATTTGTCCAACAGCGGGGTGCTCTACAGCACCACGAGTCAGACAGCACATTATTCACAACTTGTTGTGGCAATAAAACATTGTTATTAATTATTACAAAACATTAATATAAATTAGATTGTTATAATATCTTGTTAAAGTCTCATAATAACTACAAAAAACAAAAGTTAAGGAAATCTGTTCATGTTTTTTTCCCTTGAAGCTTTAACCGTCTTTTTTCCAATTCTCTGAGAAGTCGGAGAATTCAATAGCTTATCTGGAGCTGATACTGCAGGACTAATTCAACCATTTAATTGGAGACGTATATGGTGTGGAAGTGGTTGTGGAAAGGGGAAAACAGCAAGTGAGAGCAAAACAAACGACCTATTAGATATTTCATGGTCTCTAACTTCTGCTGTCACATTAAACTACGAGCTTTAATTCACTGGGTTAAATATTCCGATTTTTGTCTAACATCTTAGTTTCATAACTACATAAACACTGTGACCTATAGTGTGTTATGAAGGTGCAGATTTAAGATACCACAGAAAAACCAATGGAAGAAGGTGAAATAATTAATAATATGTATATGATATACATGTACTAAGAATCGTGGCCCATTTTAAGTACTTTTTCTGGTTCACCTTTTCTTCAAAGCACTGCATCACTTAGATTTTTGTAATAACTGCAGAAAGGTGAACCCTCTGTTCAATAAATATAATGGCTGAAGTACATTACACAGACCTTTTCCTTTCATTCCTTTTTCCCCACACATGCATGCATAGATTTGTTAGTTTTACATATCTGTAACTGGCCAAAGCAGTGAAAACTGAAACAATATAAAAATCAAGAGAATTTAGCCAAAAAACTTGATCTAATTAGTATTAATCTACAAGGTATCTGAAGGGACACAAGTTATTAAACTAATCTCTCACTTTTTCTTTTGCTCTCTCAAACTAATTCAAGATAAGAACATAAGATTAGGGTTTAAATCACAGCAGGGGGTGAAAAAAATCACCTCTTTGTCCCCAGGCGTAGTAAAGGCTTATTTTGACACACTGTAAACAAAGAGGAACGAGTTGTGTAGTGTTTAAAAATGCAAATGTTCACTTAAGATTAAGTTATTGCTCCTGTTACACCACACTCATGTATCATGCACACACCCACACTCAGAGAGAGACAAATGCAAACATGCATGTGTGCTTAGCGTTGCTCTTATTGGAAATTTTCTAAATGTCATTTCCTCTGATCATTTCCATGTGGACATTCACAGCATTACCTAAATCCAGGGTAATGCAACCTCACTGACAGCAAATGCCCGAGCTGCTAGTTTTTTGGGCTGTATGGCAAGATCCATAACCTGTTTGTGAAAGAAAACAGATTTTTCCAAGAATCAAAGCAACAGCTTGAGCTTTAATGTTTTTCAGATGAAGGAAGGTGGACTGAACCTCACTCCATCTGATTTATAAAATTCAAGTCACATTGACTCCAAGGCTAGGATATTGGTTTTATGTTGGAGGACAAGCTACCAATGCCATTGTGACAAACACAAAGCAGGGACACATTTCAGCTGTGTACATTTGGAGATATGCAGCCCTGTTCTGTCAGGTACGTCGGAGTATTAGTACACATTACACAATGTTGCCAAAAAAGAGGAATGTTGGGATTTTCAGGGTACGGTGCATGTGCTTAGCATTGCTCTAATTCACAGTCCTCTCGGATTATTCCTGTATGGACAGTAATGACCCAGCTGTTCCTACACTGACCAAAATAATAGGACTTTAAATGAAGGTATTAACGTTCCTCTTTCCAACACTCTTCCACAGCTTTTCACAAAACTGAGTTTACAACGTGCGTCTGAAAGAACTGAATTCCAAACCTTTTCCCTGCACAGGAGTGATGTCTCCTTGATACTAGAAAAAAAATTGCACCACACAATACACACCGCTTTTCTTTCCCAAGCCACTCTACTGTATTTTTTCCAGATCAATGAGAAAAAGAGATTGTCCTAAAGAGCCATTGTACATTTTCTATACCATCTGTGAAAATGACACACAGACTGAGTTCTTCCTCTGCATCTCAGTAAGCAGCTATTGCAAATGTTTATCAGGCCAAAAAAGATCAAATTTGTTAATGGAACTGGGTCACAAACAGCCACTTATTCATATTGTCAAATACATATTTAAAACACTTACAGGTCGAAAAAGGGAGAAGTGCAGTAAATTGTTTTGAATTTAATTTTTAAAAAGTGGCTAATTTAGTGTAATAAACTGATAGTTTTGCTACTTTGTGTTGCCAAACTGTGCGAAACTGTAGTTTTCAGAAATTATATTTTCTCCATACAAGATTACCATTTCCAGTGCTTGATAAAAAACTATATCTCAGGCTGTAATCATCAAAATCTTTTTAGTTTTTACACATATGCAGCATGCATCCAGTCCATACAGTACTTTGGCTTGGGCGGGTCGATCGTGGCTCAAAGAGTTGGCAGTTCGTCTTGTAACCGGAAGGTTGCCGGTTCGAGCCCCGGCTCGGACAGTCTCGGTCGTTGTGTGCTTGGGCAAGACACTTCACCTGCCGCCTACTGGTGACGGCCAGAGGGGGCTTCTGTCAGTCTGCCCCAGGGCAGCTGTGGCTACAACTGTAGCTCGCCTCCACCAGTGTGTGAATGTGAGAGTGAATGAATAGTGGAATCGTAAAGCGCTTTGAGGGCCCCGAAAAGCGCTATATAAATGCAATCCCTTATTATTATTATTATCTTGACTGATAGTATAGTAGTAGTAGTATAGTAGGCAGCACAGTGGCACGGTGGTTAGCACTGTTGCCGCACAGCAAGAAGGTCCTGAGTTCAATTCCACCATCAGGCCGGGGACTTTCTGTGTGGAGTTTGCATGTTCTCCCCGTGTTTGCGTGGGTTCTCTCCGGGTACTCCGGCTTCCTCCCACCGTCCAAAGACATGCAACTTGTGGGGATAGGTTAATTGGATAATCCAAATTGCCACTAGGTGTGAATGTGCGAGTGAATGTGAGTGTGAATGGTTGTCTGTCCCTATGTGTTAGCCCTGCGACAGACTGGCGACCTGTCCAGGGTGTACCCTGCCTCTCGCCCTATGACAGCTGGGATAGGCTCCAGCGCCCCCCGCGACCCTGAAAAGGATAAGCGGAAGCGAATGGATGGATGGATGGATGGATGGATGGATGGATGATAGTATAGTCAATTTAGATTAGCACAAAGGTGAATCCAACACAGCCTAGTGTTACTATTGAAAACAGCAGATGTCATGAGGTTTTTTTTTCCAATTTAAAACTGGTCACAGTGTACTTTCTTCTTCAATTTAATTCTTAAGTGCCATCATTTGCAGTGTGGTTCTGTTAAACTGCAACAAAGATTAATGTCCCTCTAAACTGAAGCGCACACACACACACACACACACACACACACACACACACACACACACACACACACACACACACACCTGCAAACAAAATCTCTTCACAGGTGAGCTGTGTACTGCTTAGCATTCGACTCGTCTACTCATATGTCCACATGTGGCTATTTGTTCAACAGAAGATGGACCCAATGCAATCAAATGCCTCTCTGCTCATTCTTTGGGGAGAGACAGCAGACCAAATTGGATTCACTGACAAATAAAATTTTGGCTGAAGACAGGGTATTTGTTAGGCAGTGGGTCAGAAATCACCGAAGCACTGTGTAGACTGACATGCACACAGATTATTCTTAAAACTCAGCCGCACATGTCCCTGTAATTAAAATACTGTAGAATGTTTAATGCCTCAAGAAATCACCCCATATTATATTTATATATAAAAAAAAATCCACATGTGATTTGAATTAAGCTTCTCTTTAGATAAATCAAATAAATAACACATAGGCAAAGACATGCATTTAAGATTGAAGCACGCAGATGCTTATTAGCATAAGCATGTGGATAAGAAAAAGATAGCTTGAAGCCATTCATGGCTCTGTTATGCTTCTAGTAATGTCCCTTGAGTCAGCTCAATTGGGGCTGAAGACCATTGGTTTGAAGTAAGAAAGCCTGAGCTTATCAGAACTCTGGTCCCTGCTCCTTGTTCCCTAATTGAGGCTAGCAGCTCAAGGCCACTTTAGCTGCTACTAGCATAATACACCCAATTTTCACAGACTGCATTGTGGCTAATGCATGTGCTGGGCTTTTTACCAAGAAGAGACAGATACCGAATACAACTATGTGCTCTCTAGTTTTGATTAGCATCATTTCTTTACTATCTATCTATCTATCTCTCTTTTTTTTTTAAGTTTATTCTTTTACCGAACTGCGTTGTCCATTCGTGAAACAGTGAGGTAGGCTGCCAGGTTTGCTGTGTAGGACGAACACACGATAAGGGTGAAAAGCCACCAGCTGCCCATGACGATACGGAGAGCCACTGATCCCAGGATGGAGTCACTTCCTGTTGTGGTACAGACAGAAGCACAGAGTTAAAAACTACAAAATAAGTCTTTGCCTTGCACCAGGTTTGGTTTCAAATAATCACTACTGCCATGATTGATTTATCAGGTCATTCTTTCCTCAATTACAAAAATTGGCCAATTTAATTTTCAAAGTGATGTACTGTACTCAAATTGCTTGTGACATTGAGTTTCATTTCAAAGAATATTTGTGGTTGTTTTTCTGTATCACAAATAAAACAAGACGTAGTGAAAAAACCAAACCAAACCCATAAAATGTTTCAGGTTTTTCAAACATGTTGCTGATAAAAATCAAAAAATGCAACCCATTATAGTACATTATAATACTGCTGAAATATATAGATTCTGCTTTACAAAGCAATCACTGTGATTATGTTATAAGAGAGCCATATGATAATACCTTATGTAATGACTCTATTTTTTTTTTACCAATATGATTTTAAGATATTTTTTTTATTTTCTAAAGCAATTGTACTCAAAAATTGTGCTAATATTTGCATAAAACACCAGAGAAGCTGTCTGCATGGTGATTCTGTATAATTACTGTAAGATTTAATAATTTACTTTCCCGAGAGCTTTGTGTATTCAAAACCATCTACCCTGAAATGCTACTGTTTTTTTTTTAAATTTTCCCAAAGAACACGCTACTCATTAAAATTCATCCTTCTTTTTTCACCCACATCTTTAATCCTGGCTTTTCCTTGTTTTCCTTGAGGTTAAGAGACTGGTTCATCACATTAGCTTTGGTATCATCAGTATTTCTTCTGTCATACCAACACATTCTCTGCAAAACAGTCCTGAAACAGCTTTTGAGGTGCATGAGAAAAATGTCAGCACAAATTCTAATTTTGAAGTGTAAAGCCACAGAAATGCCATCTGAATGATTCAGGAATATGAAATGTAATGAAAACATATTTGTCTAAAAGTGTCACCATCAACACAACTGCACCCTTATGACATCTCGGAAAAGGAAGAAAAAAAGCCCAAAAAATCTGGGGCCTTGTCAGATGCATAGCACTGCGGCATCAGTCATTTTTATTACATACAGCTTTGATTTGTTGAGGTCACTGAATGTGAAATGTGGCTCTGGAAACTTTACTGGATTTTACCCCACTGCAATGGTCCACTGTGGTACAGTCTCTTTCATCTTAGAAACAAATTGATTAAACCCTTTATTCATAAGGAAATTGTGTTAGTTTAATTTGTTCTCCTAGACAGTTTCAGATAATTTTCTACCTTGGTCTGACCTCCTTTTGGAACAAAAGAAGTGTAGTCCCTGCTTGAAAAAGGCAGTGATAAAAGTCAGCATGTCTGGGCGTAGATAGTCCATTGTGCACCGAACATACAACAAAAACCAGCCAAGTGTTGGCATATCATTATAAAATCAGTGGGGGGATATGATTGCCAAGTTTATGCACTCTGACAATGGCACACTATGCATCAGCAGTCAGATCCGTATCAAAGTGACCTACGTCATCCCCAAGAAAAAAATGCAATCCACTTGACTCAAACAAAAAGTGGCAACGTTGGAACATGAGCCAGAAATGAGGGAGAGGCAGAAAAAAGGAGAGGAATTTAGCTTATCTTGAAATATAGTGGGTGTTGGGTTAAAAAAGGCTCACGGGCAGTGTGCCAGACTTTGACAGATGCAGCTGAGGCTTTAACATCAGTTGCTGAAGTAGTCATTTATCCACAGCGGACATACCTGGATCTCCACCAGATCTAAAGATGGGATGCTCTCTTTGTCAAGGGCACCTTTAGAAAATGCTAAGGTGGGCGCTGTGCCCCAGACTGACTCACTACTGAATCAGCATTTTCTCTACACAGACCGTAGACATTAACATATGTTCTTCACTTGATTTGACTTTTTCATTGTGCTCTTTTGTCATTAATCCCTTAAAGCATTTTAATTGTTTTTCGTGACTTGTTCTATTTCATGTCAGGTTTCACATTCAAAACTGTCTGACTGGTGGGTTTCACTGATATGCCACTGAAGGCTAAATACAGACAGGTTTTCATACAGTCACTATGGAACAAAAACCTGCAATGCCTTGACTCTTTGTTATGACAAATACTGTTCAGGATGTGCAATTGCTGTTTTTGGATGTTGTCATTGACTAACACAAACTCTATTACCCACCTTGTTGCACAAAAGCACCGTAGACAATCCAGATAGCACTCTGAAGCGAAGTGGAAACGGTAGGTGGTGGATGACCGGCTGTATTGTTCTGGCAGCGCACTGCCTGGATGCGCCTGAGCAGGAAGATCATGATGCCCACCACAGGGATGGCTGCAGCTATGCATGCCCAGACTGCCAGATCAAATGGTGCGAGTAAAGAAAAAATGTTGATCTTTTCTTCTGACTTGTGCATCAAAATTCCCACTGAGTAATCCAGGTAGCGTTTGCTGAAATCAACCACGCTCTCACGCTCTGGCGTGATGGTGATTGCTGATACTGCCAAGTCAGCACGCTGTGAACAAAGAACAATACGTTTCCATTTTCAGTAACTTTCTAACATTCTATTTTAAATCAACAGAGGAGATAATTACACTGTCATATGTTGTTAGGTATCAGAAACAAATCTAGTTAACTTGACCTGCATTAATTAGTGAATCTTTTCTCAACACTTAGGAGATTAGATTGGCTTGTGTGTCTGTAAAATCATTTGCCTGTGTATATAAAAGGCCTCCAAGCTTGAATCTAATATGTACACTGACACAGGAATTATCCTTTCTGACAGTGTGAAAACCTTGCGTCTTATTCTCTAGACAAACCATTAGCGTGGTGTTTCTGTGACACTGCTCCAAATGGAGGGGCTGAATTGGAAGGATATTTGTTATGTGCCATCTTTTCATTCTTCACAATAACACTGATAAACCTCAAGAACCTCTTTCAGTCCACATTTTCAATTTAAAAATGGAAAAAAAAGAGACAGGAATTTGCTATCATCTCAACTCAAGTCCTCACTTAGACAATTTCTCTCTGCCAATTCGTGCCCTCAGCAGAAGAAAAACCAGAATCTTTTGTAATGATGACATGAAACGTCCATCATAACTAACCTGCTACATTGCTGAATAGTCTGTATGGTTATTGTGTGTTATTGTAGCATTGAAAATGTTCCTTCTGCATTTAACAAGTCACACAGCTCACTCAGATAAACAGTTGAATTAAGTAATAACGTGTATCATGCTGTCATATACCGAATACAAGACTCTAAGAAAGTTTATAAAGACACTATGTACAGTGCGCAATATATATACACTTCTGCCTTTATTAAATTGAATCCATTATTATTATGAATCATAACAGTATTTGTCAGGGATCCATTCCAACAGCAGTATTCAGACCCATTCAATCAAACTGGGATGACACCGACTACAAAAAAAAGAAAAGTTTGTTTGATTCTTTCTTTCTCTCTTTCTTTTTCTTTTTTTTATTACTAAGCCTCATTATTAGGTTTCTATTTCAGAGCAAAATAAAAATGGCATGACTCCCAGAAAAAATTATTTGGACTGAAATCTGGACATTGATTGAGTGAGATAAAAAGTAAAACCCACTAACCTTGCCAATGAGCTCTCCAATCATGCCATTCCAGGATCCATTAGGGAGTGCTGAGCCATACTTCCCATCTCCAACTTGGTAGATATCATACTTGAAGCCCAGGATCTTAGCGAGGGCATCTAGCACATCGATGGAGAAACCCTTGTATCTCTTGGGTTGGCCCAGAATATTTTCTGCCACCATCACAAAAGGTTCTTCCTGTTTGAAACAATATTGTGTCATATAGTAAATGAGCTTTTAGGTAATCTGCTACTAATGTTAGCATAATCTTGAGAAAAGTGTGAATTTTATCTCCACGGCCATGGATTTAGACTTAAACTTTGAAAAGACTAGAGTATGTGTGTGTGTGTGTGTGTGTGTGTGCTTAATGACAGGAATGTCATTTATCAAAATGCACCAAAATCCCCTAAGGGACAGATTGGCAACTGAAGCGAGGACACAGTCAGTCATCTTAAGAACAGCAGGGTGACACCTTTATGAAGAGCTTTTGGGTGATCTACTTTAATCTTAATAAAATAGTTTCCTTAGCAACTGTTGACCCGTAACACATGGCGCCATGACAAATGCTATGGGTCATCAATGTGGAAATTGCTATTCTGAATTTATTGCACCGACTCCTGGTTCTTCTTTATGGGTTGAAAGTGTCAGGGCAGAATTAAATGGGTGAAGGTGGAATAAGGCGAGCTGAGAAAAACAGGAGGGGGACAGGTAAGGAGGGGTGGTTGGGGCTGGGGCAAATGACTTGATTAAGTGACACTGCCAGGAAAGAGCTTAGCTGAACTCATGTGAATGAATAAGCTGCAGGTAAATCATGTGTGAAAAAGAGGAAAAATGGAGACTGAGGAGGTGGAGAAGTGACTGAGGGGGAGGACAAGGTTAGAGACTTCGCTTGTCATATTCTAGTAGCAGTCTAAGAAAAGCCGCTGCAGCGTAGGACTGATGCTTAGCAGGCTTCTGCTGTGCTACATTCTCAGGACAAGACAGAGAGCACGACTTAATATTTCACTTTGAAACAGAGAAAATGTGCAGTGTCCTCTCTCATAATGATTATAATGACTGAAATAAATACTTTGAGTAAAAAAATATTCATTGTACCCCTTTCTGTATATTATGCTGAATGTTTAGCAAACTGCCGCACGTGATAGCAGAGGTTCGGTTAAAAGGTTCAGCTTAAAAACATGACTTTACTAGCCGAGGGATCAAGTTTCACTAATCTGTTTGTTCTGTTGTATTTAGTTTATGTTGAAATTCAAGCTTTAAAGAAATATGCAGTGTTGTGTATCATGTAAATAAAGTTTTTGCTTCATGCTGTGCACACGAGACATTTGATCTAACCTGGAAAAGAAAATATTTATTGCAAAAATAGAATAAAAGCCACACAAATTGCAGTTAATTATCAACAGCAAACTTTATGATGTAAACCCCAGGTAATGTCAAAAACATGTAGGGTTAATGTATGAATATCTGAAAAAAATGCAGCAAAACTGTGCTAGTGTATGTGCTACAGAAACACTGATGCTTAATTTGTGGGTAAAAAGAAAAAACTAACAAATGTGTTTGCTTATATTTTGGTGTTTCTTTCTCAGATATTTGCCTACGCAGTTCAAGTGTTAATAGATTCGCTGTACTCCCACAACTTACCAGTAATGTTACAATCTTGAGTGTTACTCCATGCATACCACTTTCTATCCGATTCTCCTTTAGGCTACCATTCAAACCACGAGTGGAGTCCCAGGTTGCCAGCTAATAAGGAGAAAGAGAAATAAGACAGATGAGGAAAAAATAAGAACTTATCAGGTAGCAAGCCTCTAAAGAACAGCTCTGTAATATATTTATTACAGGTAGAACAGAATAAAAACCAAGCATGAGAGCTGAAGTGTTTGTATTGAAGTATAGTGTTGTTTCCCTGCAATGATAATCATAACTCAGTCGCCAAATGCCTACATTAATATGTAAACTGGTTTGATATTAAATTCCTATGTTTTCAACTACAAATGTATTGGCACACACACACAAAGAAAGTGGCAATAAGAATGAAGATGCAAGCAAAATGAATACGATGGGGATATTTTATGCACTTTGTGCTCATCATGTGGAAAATTTGAGAATAAAAACAAAACAGATAAACAGAATTTCAAACCCATCACTTTTTAGTTTGCGTCTCGAGTCTAAGATATCGCTTGACTTTAAAACTCTCATTCCACGCTATCAACTTTTTGAGCCACACCTCACGTCTGTGAGTCTAGTGTTTGTTAAATTCTTAATCAGTGCTGCTAGCTGGACAAGAATTCTCAAGGATCCGACGTGTCATTTGGAGTGGTCTTTGAGATTTGAGCTGACAGGACAAGAATGGTAGCCCACGGTCAGACAACAGACCTTTTTTGCCAACAGCACATCGAGCTCCAGCGAAAACATTAAAAAAGCAGTATGCTATAGAAAGTATGCAAAAGTCACTCATACTATAGTTTTGTTAGATTAGTCTATTTAAAATATAGTAAAGCATATATGAGTTTTATTTTATTCCAACATTTATTTTAAATCATTATTTTAGCTTAAATTTTTTTTAATTTCAAAGAAGATTTTTTTAAAAATGTTTTTAAGCATTTAGTTAGCTTATTCCACCTAACCTCGCTCAGTGGATGCTGAGCCAGCAGATGATAACACTATAATGAACACAAATGTAACCGGCAAATCTTATGCCAAAGAAAACTGTCACATGCTGAAGAGACAGTGAGACCCCTTGCAATCCAGGCCCATCTGTGTGCTCAAATCAAAAGGATTTTGAAACTCTTCCTCAGTTGTTTGATCATTGTCCAAACTGCTACATAGAACATGTGAGCACCAATGGTCTTTCTCTGTTTCATATAAACATACATAAGGCGTGTTTGAGTATTAAAATATGATTATATTAGTGTAATAAAGTGTGCGTTAATAATCTTATCTTAGGTGTTATTTTGTATCTGTTGTCTATTGTTCTTGCAATGTTCTGTTTGACTAAATGTTTTATAAGAAAAACAAAATGAAGAAAAAAGTTACTTACACCATTCACAAATGCAAACTTAAAATTACAAACAACAACACCATCAAGAGAAAGCAACAATTACTGCAGACAAATAAGGGAGCAACAAAAGCATTCATCTGTGAATAAAAAGCAAGTATCTGAGGCAATCACAGAGGCTTTGATAAAACATCACAAGTGCATTTCATTATCAGCTGGATCTTTTGTTCTTCACAGCCCATCTGCAGAGCATGCAAGTTTACAAATTCTCATTGCTATGTATAGCTTTACTGCAAAATGATCGATGAAATGAATCATGCTTGTAGCACATCAGCTTCTGTTGGTATGTGAACAGTTTTCTCCTCCTGCAGGATTCCACTAATGAATTGTGACTTCTAAGCACAGTCAAGGATCATGGATGACTGTTTGTGTTTAGTCACATATGTGTGACTAAAATGTCATTTCTTGCATTAAATCATGTTTTGTTGGAAATATATGAAGCTTACAAAGGTTATGAGCATAGCTCTGAAAGCATGTATTCAACACTTCTACTGTAATAGTCAACTTGTTCAAGTTCATGGTGGATAACGGTGGATCAAAGATGGATCAGACTTGTTCGAGTCCATCAGTCCACACCCTATCTCCAGTTCATGTTTTGAGACACCCCCCTAAGCCTCTTTCTTTCTGAGATGCACCAGTCAAACTCACATTTGTCCATTTGTCTCGCATCCAACATGCTGAGTGGGAGAACAGACGTTATTCGCCTCATATATAAGTGGTAATAATGCTTTGGATCATCGGAGTATACAACTGGCTTGCATGTTTGTGTTTCTAAGTGTGTGCTGGGGCAAAATGTCAGTCTGCATTGCTTGCTTCACAGGGGTCTATTTTCTCCATGAGCAGCTTTGCCCTCAGTGAAAAACACTGAGCAATCTGTGCTCTGTAAACTGAAGAACACTAAAGAGGAACACTTCTACTTCACAGAGCTTTGCACACCAGCATGCCACCAGGAAGGTCACAAACAATATATATGGCAAAGCCACACTCCTTGCATCTGAAAGAGTAACAAATGAATGAACACACGGTGGCCTTTGATTACCAGCTTTGAAAAGTCACTTGTAGGTTAAAAATTGCTTTACTAGAACATAATAATGCAATCTGTCTGCAACAAATAAAGGAAATGTGATGAGATTTCCGAGGATGTGACAGTGAAAAAGGATGGGTATTTATGTCAAGAGAGGATGTATTACAAAAAAAATGTTTTTTGTTGTTTGATTTTTGTTGTTTAATGTGAAATGACTTTTTCCCTGCTCCTTCGAGCTCTTCCTTTGATTAGGGTTTAACTTTTTCTAAAGTCTTTGCATCGCTAAGCATTTAGTCACACGTTACAGGACTTTTGAATGAATGAACAAATCTTCTATCTGAGGCTAATGTTCACCTTGTAAATATAATTTTTTTGCTAATTTCATTTTGGACTGCAGATCTTATGATGGAAGTCCGATCCCTATTCAGTCTATGGGAGGAAATCCAAGAATTCACGGGGAATAAATTCCACAAAGAAACAACTGGGAAAATTACGATGTCGCTGAGGGAAACAAATCTTAATTAAGAGTGTCTTGTTAAATGTAACAACGCTTTAATTTGACAATGAGGTACATGTTTGCTCTAATAAAAAGTTCAAGTAGGGCACACACATCTCTGAAAATGTCATGCAATTTCCGCCTCATTCTCGAGGAGAGGCTATGTTGATAGTCAAGTGTATGTCAAGTATGTGAGAAGACAGAAAGCACAGCTGCTACTGAAGTATGAATTCATAGATTGAAAAATAAATAAAGCTGAAAATAATCAGTAAAACCATTTCAAATAGTTAAAATTGATATGTATTCCTTGACAACACTGTATCTAATTTCATGAATAGACACCAAAGAGAATTATAATATTATATGAAGGTGAGCCATAGATGTTTCTTTGCATAATAATAAGGTAGTACTAACCACTTTTTAGTACTAACCTCCCATTTCAAGTTTTTTTTATGATACAACAATACAATTATGTGAAAAAATAAAGATCAACCTAACCTGCTTCCTGTGAATGGATTTCTCCTGAACGGCAATTGAACAAACTAAGATGATGGTTTATACCACCGGCAATTTTTAATCGCGATGATATGTACTTTTCTTAGAAGACCTCTCCTACAATTTTAAAGCAGTCCTTTTACTTGTGCTATTTATTTAAGTTCAAACAAAGTCACATGTGTTAAATTATTTGGAAGGTGTATGCTTTGTTTGGAGGATATTGTGCAAATGAGAATGCTCTAAACCATTTAAAAAGTCACAACAAAAACAGGCTGCTATTTAGCTAATGGTCATGATGCTCAATAGATTTAAATAATCATCTGTAATATTGCTCAGTAAATGCCAATGACTATTTGAAAACAACAAAAGGATGGCAGTCAGACAGCTCTCCTTTCACAGCGCCACTACTGTCTCAATTATTGGATGGTCTAAAAAAACTAACAGAGAGCATTTGGTTCCATTTTATGGAAACTTTTAAATGTTCATCATTATGGACAGGGAACTACAGTTTGAGCTAGTTGCAGCTATTCTGCCTGTCCTTTTGCTAGTTTAGTGAGCCAAGTGCTTACATATTGACAAGCTCATCATACAAGAAAGCTTCTTATTGACCCACAATCTTTGTGTGACTCATCATATGAGTATGCCTACCCCAGTCACTGCTTGTGTCAGGTGAGCCTTTCTAGGTGTCCTTGAATCAACCGTTCTTATTAAATACATTTAATGCCATACTGTAGTACTGTGCAAAAGTATTAAGTCACCCCTAATTTCTATATATTTTTTTGCTTTATGACGCATGACCTGAGAGATGTATCTGGGTCTTCAGTTAATTCATCTTCTGTTCATTGAAGCCTTATCAGAAATGGTCTAAGTGAAATTGGGGCTGTTATGCAGCCAAGTTATGAACAAACAGAAACAAAGAGAAAGGCTGAAATGTGCCAGATTACACACAAACTGGGCGGGAAATAAGCGGCGACTGGTGTTGAATCCAAACTTGATTCAAATTGTCCTCAATATGTACAGAGGAGTTCAGGACAGACGTCTAGTAGGAAAGTGCTGTCAGATATTGATCCACCACACGTTATCATCAAGAAAGTTTCAGATTGGCAACAGCTTCATTTTTCAGGATGATAATGATCCCATAAACACTGCCAGTGTAGGAAAAGCATGCTGGGATAGGAAAGCGCATAATAGAACGCTATCAGTCAGAAGTCTGGAGAATTCCACCTGCATCCTTAAAGAAACGTCAACTGTGACAAGGACTAAAGGTGGCCAAACCAAATACTGACTGAAATTTTGCCTTACATACTATATTCCCATTTTTTTAAAAAGTCCATCAATCCATTTTCTTCAGCACATCAGATTCAAGGGCTGGAGCCTATCCTAGAAGACTATTTTAGAGGGGGGTACACCCTGGAAAGATTGCTAGTCTGTTGCAAGGCTAAAAAAATGCACCAAAACTGTTTGATTTCTGTTATTAAAATACTGCTCCAAAAACTTGGTGCTTCCTACTTTTTATACATTTAGTTGATTTGATTTGATTTGATTTGATATACCGGTACCTTTATTAGTCCCACAAGGGGAAATTTCATAAGGCTGCCGACCTATTGCACGCAATGGCGGCGCCATCTTACCCTCCGACCATACATATATTACAATATAATATATATAATATATAAATAACAAAATGTAAATGTAAATAATTTAATGGATAAAAAACACACTGTGTCAGAGCACACAATAAAAGTCACAGGGTAATTGAAGCTGCACTGGTTATTGTAGCTACAATTCACATTTCAAAATTTAAGAAAGGTAAATTGATAGAGCAAGCTAATAGCATTTGTAATTATATACTGCCATTCAACTCAAAACCCAAACAGATGTTAATGCACCAGTGCCCTGACAGTACCGACAAGAGTTATCCCTGCTGCAAAAGTTTCTCTGTAATAAGTACTCACACATGTGTTGTCATGGTTTGTCTGTACAAATGGACACAATACTTATTTATTTTTAATGTTCCATTTTACCTTCTCCATCCCAGAGGAAAACACTGGAGTGGGACTGGCTCTGTTATCTCTAATCATCAGCACTACAGTGAAAAATAAGCTAGCCATTTAAATTAGCCAAGAAAAGAGACATCTTATCTGTCCTGATATACTAAAAATGAGGTTGGCAGACATGGCGCCAGTCTATCACTCTAACCTCTAATAAGCAACATGAAGCAGGATTTAGTCTGTAAAACTGTGTCAGACAGTGGAAAAAAAGAAATGAAGGGGAATAGAAACGAACAAAACGGAAAAGGAAGAAGAAATACAAAATGAAAATGAGTTCACCCCATTTCTGAATAGAAATCATTGCCTTAAGAAAACCAGAAGTAAAATAAAAGCACTCAGTGATCAGTTTTTCTCCCTGTTATTTGCTATTCATGCATTTATACTAAGACTTTTAATACAATGTACAGTGTGTGCCACAGTAGTTTGATGAGTGCAGTTATTCAAGCAGCAGTATAACCCTTCCTCTCTTTTTATATGAATTATTATAGTAAACGACTACATACAAAAGGTGAAGAAAGGCAGATCCATTGAGTCACTGTATACAGTGTCGACTTTAAAAATACTGTGAACATATGATGGTGTGACATGCAAATTTGCAGGCTAACGTAAAACGTAGGGCACTGGTTCTGTTTTCAACTCATTAAATTTACTGAAAAGTGAACAAAGAGCAGATGATTTTGCACATTTAAAATCATATCACCGGTTATAAGGGTGTTAACATTTGTTCAGTATTATTTTTATGATGGATTGAAGCATGTAAGAGAAAATACATTCAGGGATGAAGAGAATATCATCCACTTTTCATCCAATTATTTGAGACTCTCAGAAGGATTTACTTTTGTCAGCACAGTGTGGCAGTCAGACAAGCATAAGTGGGTACAGACAGTTTTAATGCTTTTCTTTTATGCAGACACTTGTGAGAAAAGGCAATTTGCACATGATAACAGTTGCACAAGTTACAGGATTACAATGCTTCTGTGATTTATTTATTTCTGACTATGCAACTTTACCAAACTAAATAAATTGGATATGGTTAATGGAGCTTCAGTAAGCTGTTAATTTATCAATCAATTGTCAACTGAGGATTTTCAGCATTAACAGGTGTCTGGCACTGCTTACAGGGGCCTGTGATTGAACGTATGTAAAAAAAAACAAAAACTTAATTATTACTTTCCATATGTAATAATTATCTGGTGAGACCACAGACCCAGCAAAAATAATTAATTTTAATTGGCCCAGAAGTACATTATGATATAACATTTAAAATAAAGGTTACCTAATTTGCGTTTTAGTTTGTGAAATGATCTTTATCCACCTGTGGGTTACAACCAAAGTAGGTACAGGAGATTGGAAAACCAGCACAGGAGCCAGAAAGTGAGTTTCCCAAAGCTAGACATCTCAGAGCCTGGCAAATGAATCGCTAGATCAACAGCCCTATCAACCCCCTGTAGATCTATTGTTGGAAAGAGAGACGTGCCCTTTAGAGACTATTTAATGTCATTTCTGCCTCATGGGTCTATGAGAAATAGGGTTGAGGATGAATAAATCAGCGATCAATAAATGCCTGCTTTTTAGATGGCCGTGCAACAAGCCACATTAGAGCTCATGTGAACCTACTATCTACTATCATGAATATCAAAAGTCACAACATTAAAGGGTGATTTTATCCAGACTAAGCGACTGATTTAACAAAGGGAAATACACCTGGATCCCTGGTGTCTAAGCTTGGCTTGGTCAATGCAACGTTGCCAGATTTGGCCGGATTATGTGCGCACAGACTCGGTCTGATATGGTGCAAAGACTGCTCCAGTTAGCAGCACTTGGGTAGGTTTTAGAAAAGTGTTGGCAACTAGAAGTGTTAACATGTACTTTCTTCTGAATCTGGTGCATTTTTACTTAAATCTGCCAAGAAGCTAGTCTCCAGACATACCAGATTATAACTGCTGATGAAAAAGTCGTTTTAGTATCCTGGGGAGGAGTTTAAAACATGCATGTACTGTACTGTAATAACCAGCCAAATTACCAGATTCAGCAAATGCTGTGCATTTACATTGTAGCAAACTGAACTCCTGTTAGGACTCAAAACGTTTTTAGATTAAAGTATGTTCGTAATATCTTCTAGCTTGGAATCTAGCTCCCAACAAACATTTCTTAGGCCGCCATATCATAGATTATTTTCATTGCAAAATAGGACAGTTAGGAACAGTGTCAACGGGAACATCAGCACTAGCTGCTGCATGTTATAGTTCCATGACTAACACTGCAACCATAAAATTAAATGAAGAGAATTCAAAGCAGCCCTTTTAAGAGACTATCAAGCAGATATACAGTAATATTAAATGTAGGGTAATATTTTTAGTTTAAGTGTGTTAAAAAGTGGTTCCGAATAATACATTAACACCAGCGCTGTTGCTGTAGACACATTCGCGAATAACTACTGCATGATACATGCAAGATAGTGGCTTGAAGGAATAATTACATTCAAATGAATTGACTTTTCTCTATGAGAGCTTCGTGTAAGCTGGAAGTCATTAGCAATATCTGCTTATAGACGAGCTGACACATCAATAAGAGCAAACTGGGAAACCAAAACAACAACAACAACAACAGCATCGATCACTCTGCATCAGTTCTAGATGGTGGAGAAAACTCACAGTAGCCATCCAGGAAATAGTATTTCAGTCTTCATTACAGTTTCTAACCAGAAAGACGCCTCATCTAAGACCTATCAGGCTGGGAAGAAAATGGACTGAATGCAGATAAATGATGATGGAAAGGGAGGAAACCAGGGCTGAAAAATGAGCAGAAAGGGTTAGTGAAGAAGGGAAGAAGTGACCAGATTGAGGGAAGGATGAGCAGGATGGGAAATGAGAAGAAAGGATAAAAGGGAAGTAAAAGGGACAGAATGGGGATGGCTGGCAAGGGTGGAGAGGGGTTGGCATGGACTCACTTTTACACCCAACTTGGGAAAGAAAAAGTACAGCAAAAACAGGAACCTGCATCATATTGCAGAGGCATTCTAGTGTGGTATAATAATTAGTGTCGTACAGAAAGAGAGTGGAGCGGTAGATGAATTCATGTCTGTTTTCTCAGAGTAAATGGTTCTGCCAGCTAGTGAACACACCGGGAACACACTGAATGCAGCTGGCACCCCATTATCTGACCTTGCTGTCCCCATTATCTGGCCTTGCTGTCCCCTTGTGCCTCTAATGATTTTGAGATATAAGCGTCCACATGTTAGCTTGCTCTCTGGCCTCTGTTCTATGTTTGCCTGGCTGTATGCTTGAAGGTTTCTGAGATTCAACAAGGATCTCAGACAGATAAACAGGCTGTACAGTGCATGTTTATTATGGAGTGCACAGTGTGTATATATGTTCCTCTGGGTGTCTGTCCTCCTAGCTAATGCTAATGACCACATTATGATGAATTGGCTCCATGATTTCTGTTAGGCTGAGTGGTGATTAAATCTTCATTACCGCTTCTGGTCAGTCCTGCTCTACATAGATTGCCAAGAAACTCAATTCCTCTTCATTCAAGAAGAAGCCCCTGACTGAATCAGGACAAACAGCGACAAACAAATTACAGCTAAGAAAGGAGAGCACAAATAATGCTCTCAATCTCTCACTTCAGCTCTACACCGTCGCAAAGATCAAACAAGTTTTGCAGTAAAAAGTCCAAAATCAACTTACAGAGCCTGATGGAAAACAGGCAAATGTCTGTGTCCGTCATGAGAGATGGTGTGTTTTAATAATAACTCTAATAATAAAAGTATATTCACACACACACACACACACACACACACACACACACACACACACACACACACACACACACACACACACACACACACACACACACTTTTTATTTGAATTCTTGGATCGTAGAACAAGCCAAGATGGTTGGTGTGATGAAATGGATGACTATAGGAAAAAGAGCAGTTTAATTCCAGAGCTCCAGTAGAGGGCACCCAAATACCTGGCACCTAATTGACAAGTAGTTAATCCCTGTGACCACAGCTTTCAGGGGTTTACGTACAGATGAGTATCTGCCCTGCATGTAAGTTCATTTAATTCACCTCCTGAACCAAGAAATAACGTTTAACTTCAGGGCTTTGAACCAAAGAATAAAGATTGGGAAGTGACGATACAAAACCAAAAGACAAGTGGACAGCTTCGATGGAATATTTCCTCTAGCAAAAACCCCCCAAAGGACCTTTAAGATATCTGATAAAAAGGTTTACCAAGTTTTGATTCTCATGGACACATATCCTAGAGGGTCCTCGCTGGTAATAAGTTAGCCACAACTGTTACGTGCGATAAATAAACATTTACAGAAAATAAACTGTCAGGACAACAGTTTTCCTTGTTCTGAAATTGACTGCCTAAATATAGGTGATTTGAAAAGGGGCATTTGCATGATGACAGTTTAATTTTAGTTACATTTCTCTACAGCCCTCAACTAAGTAAACACCCAGCACTATTCCAATGAACTAGCTTGTGTTCTAATGTACAGAATATATGATGTTGTGAAAAGAAAATGTTGCAAAATCCAATATATTATTCTGTATAATATATTATATGGTTACTTATGGATATGAAAAGGAGAACACATGTCCTAATAAATCTGATTCTGTGTCTCTGTTCTTTTTCCTTTTGTTTTACTGTCACAACTTGCAAAACAATTGCCAAGTGTTTGGTACATTTTCCAGGACTCAAGAGACAAGTACAATAAGTATACATAAAATTTTCCAGACTGACCCGTTTCACATCTTTCCCAAATGTCTCGCTGTAGCTGGTCCCAAGAATCTCAAACTGTACATGAGAATTAGAGCCTTCGGCACGGAAATCCATCAGTCCAGTCAGGCCACTTATCCGCCCCTGTTGAAACAACAGCTGAATGTATTAAATGTGTGAGATGTTATGAAAAAGAAAGGGAAGAAGCAGCGGTAAGTCCTGTAAGGTGTGTGCTTGTGTCTACGATCTAGGCAAGTTTACAGGTATTGGAAAAAAAATAATAACAATAACAACAAATAGCCTACACATATTCTATTACACAAAATAAATATCTTTGCACATAATATTTTCATCAAAATTTAGTTACATTAAACAATTGGTTTATTTGATTAACTTGCTTTATAGAATAGGCTCTGTAGAGGAAAAAATCAACTACTTTTAAAATAAAAAGTCGTTTAACGAAAGCTCAGATGGAGCTTTGTTGCACAGAACTGTATAAATTTAGAGTTTTGTTTACCATCCTTCATTCCATAAAATGTATGCAACTTCTAAGATGATAAGCCTTAACCTATGAATTCCATTCCACAAGACCTTTAGGTACAGTAGGAGGTTATCAAAAACAATTTAGAAAAGTTCAGCCAAACGTTGAGTTGTTGTGAAGCACTAACCAGTCAAAACGCTGTATGCATTTTAGAAAGAAGCTTAAAGTGTAAGAGAAAATTTAGTTCACTTAAATCATGTCATATGAATGACATAACATAACAATATGATAGCCGCTACAATGAACACCATTTTTCTTTGCCGTTTTGTCATGCTCAACTTGGTCATTTCCTCTCACACTTAAGATTAAACCAGCATGACTCTCTGCAACAATGAAAAATTCCATTATCAGATTGAAATGGATGACATCGAGCCACTTTCTGCTATAATACGCCTTATTTCAATGAGGGAACAGAGACGGCTGTACGAGCAAAGGCGTCAAAGCCCAGAATCTTCCACAAAATAAAAACTGGTTTCATTTTAAAAATAACTGAATAGTTCATTGCACCATTCTGTCTTTTGAGTGTAAAAATCCCCTTTATAGATGCTAATGCTTCTCATAAATTCTTCATTATGCATTTCAGACTCTTAGTCATATGTGACAAAAAATACTCCATAAACAACTGCTATTAGAAGAAGAAAAACTAGAAGGAAACAGCAGTGTCTATATTAAAAACAAGCCAAAACCAAACAAAAAGCAACAGTGACTTCAATCCCAAATACCTTTTGAATAGTGTCCAACATAGACCATCCTCCATTCCATGGCTTGGTAGACTTCCTCATGCAGTTAAGGCTGGCCATACTGTGCCACTTCCTGTCCTCAAGCTTCCTATAGAAGGCGTTTGCCAGCATCAATACGCTATCATACAAGTAGAGATTGGACACCTGATGAGGGAAAACAATAAAATAAAATAAAAAAATATTCTTGGTTTCTTCTTTGTGACACAGAACAGCACACAAACTCAGCATACCGCCAAGAAAACAAATATTAGTTTTCAGGACTGCAGGAAATATCACAGTGTCTCGGTGCTGAAACTCAAAGCAGTGGCACACAAGTAAAAAGTATTTGTTTTTCATTCTGGTGAGGTGGGCTGTAAAAAAAGAAAAAGGAAATATTGTTGGTGAATAATAAACTCTTGCTTCTTTTGTCTGACAGTGGGACACCACAATTATACTCCCTTGCAGATGTGCACATGGACATATTATGCTATGCTCTTTTCTGCTTTGGATCCACAGCCATACAAGAAACTGGAGGATGCCCACACATTGCCTCTACGCCTTTTGATGATGACAAGACTTTCGACAGTTGGACCTCTTTTTGGTGATGAAAAGAAGACCGGGTTGCTTACTTCTTTCATGACTGTCCAAATTTATGTTTGCAGGAAGCTTTCTACTTGAGCACTCAAGCTGATTTGCTGAAAAGTGATGGTATTTGACTTTTTCCATTTGTGAAACAATTTCCATGAAACACTCAGGAGGCGAAGGTCATGATGCCACTGCAGTCTGATGCCAAAACAACAATTGTTTCTGCTTCGGTAATCACATGCCTAATGAATTCAGTGTCCCATTCAATTGCAGTGTGTCGTGTGAGGAATCATGTCAAATGCTTGCTGTTATAGTGTGACAGTGGATTTGATAGCTCCTCTAGGTCAAGTCAAGTCAAATCCTCCCACAGCAGAATAGCCAGAGAGGCAATAGTAGCTGCCACTCCAAGCAGCGGCTTCTCTGTGGTAAGACATCATGTAAGTTAACTCCCCAAGGTCACCGAGTCAGAAGCTAAGTCCAGGTGAGATGCAGCTTGATATCTCTGGATTTCTAAGGTTACACCACAGCTGAAGCATTGAAAAAGGGCTTATTAGTACAGTAAAGCACTGTACTTTACTCACTGTTTAACAATTCTGATGAATGCTTAAACGGCCATTACCCGTTATTTAACCCTCTTTCATGTGAATTATTGAGGACTGTGGGTGCACACACCACATGGTTTTGCCATCTGTCTGGAGTACGGATAAAAAGGAATGTGAACATTTCAATAGCGCTACAGGGAGCACAGCCATTTCACTCCAGATGGATGGATTGATCAAAAGTGTGAGAGGTGTAAGGAGCCCCTCTTAACTCTGCATTGAAAGCAATACGTGGCTGGGTGAGTGAGGTTACTTTAAAGACTCAAAGAAGAGAATGACATTGTGTAAGGAAGACAAGAAAGCCAAATGGCGAGTCTTCTACACTGACCCTTCTTGTCACTGATTGAATTTACCTTTCCTCTGGTTGATAAATCCTTAATACGAATCAAAGGCAGCAGAATTTTTAGAGCATACCTTTTACTACAGAAGCCTTTATTAAGCTTGCAGTTTCAGATTTTATTAACAAGTAATGCACTGATTTCGGGTTTACAGTAATTTGGGTTCATTGCCACTTAAATTTATTTGCGTGTTATTAAAACAACCCTTTTCCTTCATTTAAAACAATAATTTGCTCTGTTCTGCCAGTTAGTCTCTAGACACACTAAGCTGCAGTCATTGATATTCATGGGCATTCATGTCCCTCATAATTATCGTACCAAGGGAGTATATATTCTGTTGCATGCATAATCAGTTAGTATTTGTATTCATTGGCACTTGGCAGATGCTTGTACTTTACACTATGGTTGCATGCGTACGCTGTACAGTCACTACAAATACCGGGGAAAATTTGTGTAAGTAATTACGTTCAGATCTTTATACAGGCAATTTGTGGTAAACACAAACCAGAAAAAAACACATCTTGCTTCATTTATCTGTCACTGGTACTGGATGAAGTATATTAAATAAGTTTGTTGGTCTGAAGCACACATTTATTATCTTAAAAGTATCCACAGCAAAATGTATAAGGCAAAAAAATAAAGTTAACAAAAAAGAACAAGCATGAACTTGCTATCAGTCTAAAACCCACTGTGACAATGTCCATCACACTGCTACTGTTGTGCATCTTTAAAGGCTCTTAATTAAACACATGTGTTTCGAGCACGCTCAGTATTTTCATTGACAATGAAGGTTTAAGAGCAGAGATTTTTCTTTACCTGTTTTGTTACTTTTTCCTGATTAAAGGAAAAAAATAATAATAAAAGAAACCATCTCCACTAAAATCTGCTGAAATCGACTGCATTCAAATTGACAACAGGTACTTATAACCTTTTACAGTCACCTCAAGCAAACGATAAGGAACCATTTAACACTCCAATATGCCACCAGTATTTGGTCTGGTTGTGCAAAATTACACACTTCATCACACTGAGAAAAAGGAAAAAAATAAGAGTGGTTGTTTATATAAATAAGCACAGCATCAGTATGGGACCTAATAAATGTTTATACACAATATAGTAGAATGTATTCACATGTATGTTTGATTAAGGAATCACGTCAACCTTCCACTGTCTAAATTAAATAATAATTCACATGGCTTCAAATCATATTGCCTTAAGTGCATTTATGCAGTTTTTTATTCACCATTAAAATTTTTATAGATATTTTGTAGAATACCTGATATTGATAAGAATCTTCAGAGTCCTGATTTATGGAGCCAGGCATTAGTATAATAGTCCTTTAACTTACTCTAAAGAGTATTTTTTTTTAAATTTTGTTTGTCATATTAAACAAGACTAAAAAAAAAAGTTAATAGATTGTACTGCATTTGTTAAACGGTAACGTGCAGGTCAATATAGTCTGAGTGACAATCTTGTAAGGCTTCAAAAGTACATATTTCAGTATATTTTACCTCCAGGGACTGTAGATAGCCTTCCTGAGGGTCACAGAGCAGAGACGAGATGCGATGATTGTTCCTCATACAGCGAACATTGGTATCCCTCCACAACGGGAAGATCTGACGAATGATGGTCATTCGCCCCAGAGAGCTGTGAACTAACTCCATGATGTCTGCATCGCTCACCTCCTAAAGGTGAAAATGACAAAGCAGTTTAATTCCCCCTTTCCACTGAATACAAGTTATGAAAAGTCACATATTGTATTAGATTGTGACATTTGCACAATGTGAAATAATGAGATAAACTGTGGATTTTAGTGGAAATTTGAATAAGATAGAACTTTGGAGGGGCTTGACTTAAAAATGGATAAATGGTGAGGCTGAAATGTAAACTTATTTGGTCATCTTCATTTTAAGAATGTCAATTTTCTGTATCAATTTATAAATGTTTAATGTTTAACCAAAGCTTAATTCATCAAATACGTCTGTTAAATAAACAGAATTAATTAAGTTAATGTTTTTTTTTATTAAAAAAAACACAAAATATTTTAATAATTGTAGTCATTTCAAGATTTAAACACCTTTTTTAGCAATTAAAGACAGACTTCATTTTCTACAAAGCCTTCTTGTTTTGCCATTACAGAGTCAAATCAATGATCATTTGAAGTATATCCATCACAATAATAGTTCAGGTGACCCTTGGTCCTCTTCTATGGGGGATACTTGTGTGAAGCATCAGATCAATATTCATGAGACACTGAGCTGCCTACTAGTTTTCAGAGCCAGACAATCGTCAATGCTGAGGCAGACAATGAGTCTCCGGGGAAACACTGAGTTCATATGCCATCTGACAATAAAGCTGTGAGGTTTTGTCGGGTCAAGACTCAAGTATCCCCAGGTCCCTCACCAAACACCCCTCAATACATGCTCTTTATCAGTTTTCCTAATCAGACATTTTGATCTACCTCTTTTGCATTGACCTCCCTAAATTATTTTTCTCCTGCTGGTTTCTGTCCAGACTCAGTGTTCATTTCTCAGGGACTCTGTCATTGTATAGGCCCTTTCTTCTTTCAGCCTAATGTGGTTTTCAATCTCTTATTATCTTCCCATCACTCCTAATAAGTCTTTCTTTGTACCTTTACCTTACTTTACCTGACCATCAGTCTTGTTCCTTCACTACAAATTGTCAGTCCAAATCTGCCTTTTTACAAACTGCCTTTTGCTTTTCAACACTGTTCTTCTTACATATACCTTAAGTCAAAAACACATATTGTAAAAACGCAATGTGGTGAGCACGCTGAACTTTTTTCTTTTGTCAATTTCCCAAATATCTTTTGTCTCATTGGTGATTCTAGCTCATCTATTTCTTTCCTATGACTCTTTTTTTTCAGACTCTTCACAGCCAGACAAGTGGAACTGATGAATATTCACGAGTTGCCAGGACACTTTAATCGGGCAAATTATGGTTCACAACATGGTTCACAGAAATGAGCTCTCCCATCCAAGTTAATAACTTTTAGTGTCACCTAGTCCAAGTATTCTGTCACCATCACATGTGACATTTATGTCATAACCTGACCTGGCTGTGACATTTCCCAATAGGACATGGCTCATGAAACATGTGCCTTTTAAACTTTGAGGAGAGATATTACACATATTTCAAGCAAGCGGACCGCAATGGTCATCTGAGGGATGGATTGAACCGTTAGAAGGGTTATTAATCTCAATGGGCCACTCTATGTGATTATAGTAGCCTGTAAGTCAAATTGCAATATTAATTCTGATGAAAAAAGATAATATACAAACTACTTTTAAACTCTACAGGTGTCACAAAATTACTTCAAGTTGTTAAAGCCCCTTCAAAATAACCCTATTAAATATTAGAAAAAGGGAATAAAGTATAGCAATGTTTCAACGACCAAAACATATTAATCAAATCAAGTCTATCTGACAGAAAGCCTAAATTATCCTCTTTGTGCTGCTCATTCTATGTTATTAATCCCTCACTAGAAATATATAAAAATTATAGCATTAATCTGACAATCATTTAATTAACAGTTAAGGTGCTCTTTTAAAGCTGCGGGTGACTAAGCTAAGAGGAAATAGGAGTTAGACATGAAGCGCAAAGCCCCGTGGTTATGATATTTTGAGGTGTTCTCGTCAATGAACACGCACACCTTTTTATGTCCTTTGAATACATATTTGAGGGAGAACAGCTCTCAGTAGCTAGACAGACAATAATATTATTATATTATGAAATGATCTAGTGATATACATGAATCATTGCTGCCCTGCGGTCATTTTATATTAGAAAAATAAAGGTAAACATCAGGAACACTGAAATCCAAAGAAGTCTTTGCTTATCTGTTACACATTGACCGATGTTATCAGAAACGGAGATTTCAATACATAAACATCTTCTTCTTATACATCAAAAAGAAGATATGATGATACTGTTGAGAAAATTGTACAAAATTGAAGATTTTCTAAATTAGATACAATCCTGTCCTCCAAAAGCTGATCGTTAACTGTGATACCTGGAATCACACCAAATACTGTACTTTCACAAAGAAATAACTTATTTACTTGTGACAGCGACGAGAAACATATTACATTTATTTTCATTTATTTGAAAAATCATATGTAATCAAGCAAGCAGCATTACGATTATTTATTAACAATGTCAAGGACCGAATAACATTAGATATGTTATTATTTTAGGGTCACTATGTAGAGGGAATAATGTGGATAACATACAGTAGCTGTGCTTCAGTTAACTGCAGCAGTTTGTGAAGATCTAAGAGTTAAATCTTCAAATTGGTAAATTAGACCAATGATAACTAAACAAGGGTTATATTAGGCTTTATTAATAATGATTTCAAGCGCTGGCAGCAAAAAGTGATTTGCTAAATAAACCACAACAGCTTATTTAATGACACTGTATCACTTCCTCAAGTAGATGAAAGCAGTTATTATTTTAAGCTGAGACATACCAACAAAGTTTTTTTTTTACTTTTTCAAAATAGTCGAGGATGCAAACACTAGGGCATCCTATGGTTGGACACATCATGTCATTTCTGCAGCTTTGGTGAGGAGTTATGGAAGCAGAGATTGCTTGAGTCATTATTGCATCTTTGCATGAGTTATTATTTAATGGTATAGTAATTCCATTAAAAAGGCTGATTAATTAGAATAGGTTATCAGAAATGTGACATAAGGTGGGATGATATGTAAAGAGTAACAACGATGTATTTATTAATCTACTGTTTTGTTTTTTCATTATCATTTTTTTTATAGGGTAGCACAGCTGTGTGAGCAATCCCATTACACAGACCATTGTTCACAAGGCCAGTAGGCCAAACTATAGGCACAGTGCAAGCCGGAATCATCACTTGTGGTAGTGCACGTTTCATTGCTATGATGGAACTTAAATTGCAGCCTGGAGGTGCTGTGTGTCTGTATGTAATTTCAACTGCCCATTTATTAACCCTGATGACATAAAACGTCTGTGGCTGTAACTGCTGTAACATTTAGATAAGGTACTTCATAAGGGAGGTCTCTTGTCTGGGGTCCTTTAGATTTATGACCATGGCACTGGATGTCTCCTGTAGTTACCATTTCTGGGTTAATAGATAATTTTTTGACATCCCAATTAGGTTTCTGCATGGATGCTCAACATGCTTAATGGTAAAAAGAGCTATAACATAAAATAGATACATACATTATTATATAGCCTTTTGTACGAGAAATCTAATATTTGAAAATGTCTAACCAGGTCGGAAATTCAATAAATACAACCTGAGGTGAACAATAACGTGTCATTATTTAACAAAGATGAAGCCGAAATGCACAAACAGTGTGTGAAAAACAAAGTATAGTCGGTCATTCAAAAGCTTGTGCAATCAATCAGCATCATTTTCTGTCTGACTTTATCAATGCCTCACATCATTGTGGAGAGATTTTGGTCCTCTTTTATCTCTTTATGACATAGTTTGAGTTCGTTGAAGTTAGCAGGCATTCATTTATGCACAGTACTTTTAAGGTCCTGCAACAACATCTCAATCAGGCTGAGGTCTGAACTTTGACCGGGGCATTGCAATACGTCAATTTAAAAAAAAAAAAAAGTGATAAAAATGTAATTCATTTGTAGATACGGTGCTGTGGTTGGGGTCATTGTCCTGACGTATGAACCAATTTTGCCCAAGCTTTAGCTGTCAGACAGATGGCCTCACATCTGACTCTAGAGCAGTTTAGTATACAAAAAAAGTTAATGAGCCACTTAATGACTGAGAGGTGCCCAAGTCCTGTGGCTGTAAAGCAATCCCCAATCACCCTCTGACATTAGGATGAATTTGCCTGTGGAATTGCCTTGATTGCCTTGTTTTTCACAATGATCCTTCCTACTTTAGAACTTAAAACCCATCCCAGGTTTATGGGATTAATCAACCCCTTCTCAAGGACGACTGTAGATATCTTTCGTCTTTGCCATAATGCTAAAACATACCAAAACTTATTTTGTCCTAGAGGTGATCACACTTGCTGATCATAAATTAAGTGGATGCATTTGATTAAAAACACTCATCTGCTGCTTTCCCTCTCTATGCATGTGCAGTAAGAGTATACTTAGTTTGCACACACTGTTTCTGCATTGTGGCTTAATTTCCGTTAATTAAATAATGACATGGTGTAGTAGTTCATATTTTGTATTTTTAAGTTGTATTTGACTAATTTTAGGACCTGCTGAAAAATAGATTTTATTTATTCTGCCATGATACATTAAACCTTAGAATTTGAAAAGGGTATATTTTGTACCATAACTGTATATTTTTTATGTTGCAAGTGGCCTCTTTGGTAATCCACCTCCCAATCTCACAATCTTATGTGGTGGTGATTATGTCCTTAGAATAGAGTTTCCATCTCAGTTGCTTGATAGGCAGCTACTCGAGACATCAGTCACATTATGACTGTCTTCCCTGAATCTGTCTGTCACAGCAGGCACAACCACCTAATCCATCAAACATTCTCAAGTGTCACCATCTTGGCCTTTGAAGGTAGAAAAAAAAAGAAACAACGACAAATCCTCCCAGGATGCACAATCCATTTGAGTCGACTAGACGGTGTCTGAGGCAGACAGCCTTCGGTGTGCTAGCAGCTGGAGAAACCTGGTTTAGTGGGTGGTTTAGCGAGACACCAATGCCTATCATCTCTTTGCCCTCGTGCTCACATCAAGTCCTATTGCACTTCTTGCACAACAATTTCAAAGCTTTTCACTTTTTTTCTCTTGAAAGATTATGTTGTTAGTTCATTTGTGTTTTCAGCAACTTCCTTCATCCCAAGGGCTCATGATCTCTGTGCCATTCAAACCCACTCAGCTGGCTGGAAAACACAGTCTAATCTAGAAACATTTGCAATTGAAGGATGGGCATATTTGGCTTCTCATTTGTAAAGATGTGATTAATTTTATTGTGCTATACAATACAATTCAAATCTTTAATTTTGATTGTTGTGAAAACCCAACAAGTAATCTGAAGATGGTCAACTTGGAGTGTAGAAAGGCAACTTTGTAGAATTTTTAAAAAAAAGAAACACATTAATTAATGACAAAAACAAGTACTTGTGGTGGCAACGATTATAATTTCTGTGTCTACGACTCTTAAAATTCTGCATTGCAAACCAGGGATATCAAAAAATTCTCCCTGCAAGCTTCTATTGCATTTTATGATTGACAGATTACATTCTTTGTGCCACATGCTCTTTGACTGTGTGAGGTCTAAAGCCTGGCAGAAGCATGAGTAGCTGATGGAGGCGGGCAAGCAGCGGTGAGCCTTATGATCACCTGGTTAAAATGTATGCCACAACTCTGTCATGACCAGCTGAATAGTACCAACTGTCTGCAGGGACTGATGGTGCATTCAGAGGAAAGATGTAACAGGCCTCTGTTATTTCCCCGCAGGATTTTGTGATTGCATCTAGTCAGGCTAAAAGGATTTTCAGATTTTGAGAGCAGGAAACAGTATCTAGATATACTGTACCCATGTAGCAATGAGGATTACAGAATTCACCTGCAGCTGCTGAAAAAAGTGATCCCTAACAGATGCAGTTTTTTAAAATTACTTTGTTTCACTTCTCACGCGTATGAATGAATTAAAAAAAAAAAGAAGAGTGCACAATCTTTCTGCCATAAGCCATGTAAGGAACTTCACAGAAATCTAATCTCAGGCTAATGGAAACAAATTAGCTTTGCACCTTCCTTTAAATCCCTTCCCCCTTTCGAGATAACCAGGCAATGCGGGTAAATCATTTACACATTGATACATACCTAGATTCAATTTGCAAGGGATTTTTGTGTTGTGTTGTTGCGAACAGTGTAAGATGAGGGAAAACAGGATTTAAGAAAATGATGGACTTGATAGCAGCTCAGAGTTTTCATGTGATTGTTATATAAATGAGAAGTCTTTGGAGGCCAAGAGCTGGGGGAAGCCCCCCCCCCAAACAAAAAAAGAGCTGTCAACAGTGGTAATTGAATTTGTTTTGGTTGAATTTGCAACATGTCTGTGTTATTCTCATTTCAAGGTGATCTTCAGCTTTATGGGCAGTTTATCTTGAGTGATTATATGAAAAGCATGGAAGGTGGAAGCGAGAAGAGAAAACAATAAACAAAAAATACTGGGAGTGTGGCAGGGATAGAGTGGAAAAAACAATCCTTACTGTGTTGCAACAAAAGGGAGAGGGAATGGAAAATTATGTTGTGAGAAAGGGATATAGAAAAACGAGTGAAAAAATCAAATGATATATTTCATAGTTCAAAGACAAAAACAGGCAAATTGGTCTTTTTTTAAAACACATCCCACAGAGACATAAGTCTGCAGTAAGCCGCATCATATCCACCATTAAGTGAATGCAGGAGAAATTAACATGCCATTAGTTCATACTATTCCAGAGTCAGATGCAATTAAAGCTAATGTGTGTGGAGTTCTGTACTAATTGACTGAGAGCTATGCGTGAGTTTGGTTGTGAATACTGCTTCAAATTGCAGCTCCCATCACATCCTCATGTTGAGACTACAAAAGCATGTCTGATAATATGAATGGGATAATATGAGCTGCCAGATGCAGAAATGGTTTAAAAGAACTCCTGCTCTCATTAGCTGTCGTAAGTCAATACTTTAGTTATGTTAATGCTGAAACGCATGGTCAAAATGCGACAAGGTCATTATTTTCATAAAAGCTCATTATAGTCTAAAATTGGGTAATTTAGGCTGCCAAATAACAGAAGGTTTTCAACACACTAAGCCTCATTAACTTTTGCAAATCAATATTCAAGCTACAAATATCCTGCACTTTGAATTTTTAACTAAAGCATAAATGATAAGTGTTTTATTCTAGTTGGTTGGTCTAATGTGTAGTGCATCCAAAACGCATTTTCAGCCTTTATATTACGAGTTATTTGCCAAACAATTAAAAAAACCCAAAAAAACAGCTTTTCTCTCTCGACCTCAGTATCACAATCTCTGTAGAAACGTTGCCTAAATAATGTGGCTGTCAGGGGAGCGTAGATACATTTATCACGGTCTGCGGATTATGAATCAATATGTGTCATGTTTTGGATTCCAGTGAAATGTTTCAACAAGTCAGGGGGTGATGTTTTATTAAAATTCATTGATACCCCCTTGAAAACGAGATGATGCATGGTATTAAAAAAGTTTAAAGACACATAAAATGGACACTGATATGCATGTCCCTGTGTGTATGTGTGTTGTATAGGAATTTCTTTCACTTATGTATTAATCACGTTATTGTAATGCCTTGGTGCCACTGGATTTTAACATGTCTTACACTCATACTTAAGACAAATGGTAGGGGGTGTAGTAAGGATGTTGGGGGAAACAGGAACTCCAGAGGACCAGTCTTTTGTCTCTTTGAGGACTCTGGGAAGTAGCAAGGGAGTGTGAACCTTAAGGTGTGAAACAGCTGTGTACTGCCTCTTGTTCCTGGAGAAGGTATTTAACTGAGGGCCATGTTAGGCTCAGTGAGACTCTGCTGACCCTGCCCCGCGGTCATGCAGGGGCTCCATCAAGCTTGGTTGTCTGTTTTTTGTGTGCTTTGGATTAAAGAATGTTAGCTACCGCTCACCGCTCGTCTGCAGGCTTTATTTAAGTGGAAAACGTCCACAACAGTGTGTACTGTAAGCGCTAGAGGTGGAGCTGCTGGGCACAGTAAGCCTAATATTTCAGGTCAATTATCTGGGAGAAACCTTCTATTTAACATCTTTCAACCACAGCTTGTTCGTAGTGCCGCTCCCACCCTCCATGCTACGACATCTCCAAATAATTGTGAATCAACTCAAGTGCAATCCTGGGCACTAAAGCTAAAGAGGCCACTTTTCTGTATTCACAAAGTGAACCTGAGAATTTTGGTACCACAGACACTTAGCCTTTTTAGGTCAAGGCGTGCAGAGCAATGGTACGGTGATGGGAAAGAAAGACAAAACCTAAAGTGCCCATGCAAAGCTCATTTACAGGTTTGTTATTTTTCCTATGGATTTTTACTAGAACAGCTTTTAATACCAAGGCACCACCTCTTTTCACATGCTATCTGAAGCATTAACTGCTTTAATGTGTATATAGCTGTATTAAAGTACTGTGCAGGTCAGGCAATCACATAGCATGGTAGCTTTGGCCACATTAGCATAGCAGTGAAGATATAGGAACTTTACTTTGTTGTGTGAACATTACCATCAGAATAAAAGTATTCCCCTTCAGTTTCTGAGAGGCCGGGAATACAAGAACACTCTTCTATTTACTCTTACAGTCAACAGAACATTTGGTGTGCTTTGCTCACAGCTAATACATTTCAGAGCTAGCAGAAGCTGCAGCTGTCTGCATCTGGATTCAACTGAGGCAGCTGCTCATTCTTTGAATGTGTGGCAAACTAGCTGCTAGGTGGGCATTATGCCAGCGGGTTACACAGTGACATAGAGATCTAACGGAAAATGGCCCAGACTACAAATAAGGAGTTTCAGGTACTTTGGAGGCAGTGGAAAAGAATTACCTCATTTGGTGTGGACTTTAGAGCTTCACAAAAAGCTATATAACTGAATATATGTTACAGGAAAAACATAATGTAGGGACTTTTAAGCGAGAACAGTTATACAATATCAAATAAAGGCCTAGTCCCTCAGGCACTCAGGATTAAATCAAATGATGTGCTGCTTATTTAACTCTATATGAAAGCGTAGTGAAGGCCTCATAGGTCTCACATGCCTTGGGAGCATGTGAGAGTGCTGAAAGAGGCATACTGACATGAAGGTCTAAATTCACTCAGGTGCATGCAAGTGTGTTTTGGCCTCACCTCATTGGCATAGACCCAGTGGCTGTCCTTGGATGCCAGGTTTGTTTCCACAGCCTGCAGTGATAAATTAAAGGAGAAAGAGAGAGGAGAAACAGAAAGAGGAGGACAATTGAGGAACCAAGTGCACAAATTCATTGAGATCACACAGTAGTCCATGTAAGTCTCTTCTCAGGTGTCTCTGGAGCTTAATTTGTAAATCAAGACATCCTCAAACACAGAGAGGCTGCAGGTCCAGTGTGCAGAGAATACAACTAAACCACACAGCCTGTAGCACATTGGAGCAACCAAGCTTTTTAAATAGTGCTGTGCTGTATTTTTACATTGGATGTGAGAATGAAGCCTGCAGTACAAATGCACATAATTTGCCCACTGCAATGGGACCTCTTTCAATTGCCATAATAATTTCACATTCCCTTTTAAAACACAATAATGACACAAAAAGGGAGCTCGTGGAAGTAGGTGTCATTGTTGGATAGAAATGCATTACCATGAGATCTTGTGGCACCAAAGGGAGACTAGAGGGGTAATGAGTTGAGCAAATAATGATGTAAGCATCATATGTAATGTCGTGTTAATGCTCAGACAGAAAGACAACCAATAAACAATTTCAAATATCATATTCTCGTTATATATTTTACTTAGATGGAGCCACAGTTTTTCTCATTTATTTTGAAACTATGTTGATTTTCCAAAAGGGCAGATGCTGCATTGAAAGCACGCAGCTTTTTGCCACAGTGCAACAGTATTTAAATTTTACAGATAGTCAAACGTCAAGTGGTAGAAACCTTATTTAGCTTCGATGCATAATGGTTGCTTTGTGACTTTTTCCATTTTATTCACACTGAATGGAATCAGCTGAATACAAGGGCGCACGTCTACATGTATTAATCTTTCCTCTTACCCTGCTGCTCTGCAGTCACAACAATACGTTCTCTGCCTGAAGTCTAAATGGAGTAACCAATATGCACAGCAAAGAAGACTGCTGTTAAGGTAGTTAGAGCACAAGGAAAGTGTAACCTGCAGTTAGTGATGTGTATGTAAAAACAAAGAACCACCTAAAATCTCTGGGAAAGATGAAAATGACTATTCTTATGAATAATGAAGTCCCTCCATCGGTCACAAGTCTGAACACATCTGTCTTGCTTAACACATCACTGTATGCGCTCTTCTGCCAATTGATGTCATTAGTTTTTAAAGCAGAAGACCGATGCTTGAACATATAAAAGATTGAGCCCTGTGGTTTTACTAAACAACACCATGCTCATCAATAATAGGCGGTGCAGTGTACAGCTTCAAAAGCTGCTAATCAATCTTAAAACCTTGGAAGCCTCATGATTTTATTTTAATGTTCCTCTCATTGCCAAATTGATCTCATCAGACTGTAAGAGGACCATACCAGCACACAAGAAATATTTACCTCCATGACTAAAATACTTAAAATGAAAAAGTGGGGCCATATGCCTTAAAAAATTACCTTGAAATCCAAATGGGTATGCCAACATTATCAATGAATGCCACAAAACACCAGACATATGGCGGGTGCAATGGTCCACTGGAGAGTTATGTAGAAAAATAGTGCTTCTAATCACTTTAAGTGTTTAGTTTCCTGTTTGACTACATATATGAAGCTTTTTCCTCAAAAATGTTCATATTTTCACATATAAAATGGTAAACTTTACCCTGTTTACTGTAGATGTGCTGGTCACTGACAATTTAATATTCAGATCAAGACAATTCAGATCGTTGTTACTATTGGACACTGCACATTAAATGGGACTAAACGAGGATCAAGAATTAAACTATTTATAGTTATAAACATTCAGAAGGTTGGTACAGTTTTCTAATTACACATTTCACATGATGGTGATGAGGGCAGAAAAAAAGTAAATGCTTTCTATTGTGTTGCTAAACCTTCAAGCAAAACAGTGGAGGGTATGTGTGCATGTGTTGTACAGTAGATCGCATGAGTGGAACAAAGCAACATCAGCAACAGTGTTCAAGGTTGAGCTGATGGGACCGCATTAGATTACAAAAATGACCAAAAAGAAGAAGGTTATAGCTGAGATTGCGTGAACTAAGTTATGGAGATTTTGAAAATAAACCTTGAATAGTGTTATTTCTGAAAAAAAATGTAAATAAATGTTTATGTGAAAAGGATTCAATGCAGGTTAGTTTTAGTATCTCAGCAGTGTTTTTTTCAAATGGCTCAAATGACGTATTATTGTTTTTTTTACATGGATATTACATATAATACATAAAATTTAAACATCACTTCACAAAAGAGAAGGGCAGTCTAATTTAATTGAGAAACAACTTCAGCATAACTTCTACAATAACTTCATCATCAATAAAACATTGGCGAAGACACACAATTCAGTGTTAATCTCAAGGTTAAATGCTTAAAAAAAACATGCGCACGCACGCACGCACGCACGCACGCACGCACACACACACACACACACACACACACCACATTCTTGTACTCTGTATGATATTCATTCAAATCATGGTAATGACGCTTTGGCCCTAAATAAAAGCTGACAATGATAACTATTGTCTGCCTTGAAGAATAGCCTTTACATTCAAGAGAGTCGACAGCTCCTTGAAGTGCATTCGTTGTTCCAGACAAAGTCTGTCAGATGCTATAATGGTAAAAAGAGAGTCAAGTGTGTAGTATGGGTTAGTTAATGTGTACCAGCTGCGATGCAGTGTTTTGTTGAAGCCGTGGGCACAACAGAACCCTACACTTGAGAGGTTCACCATCAGTTCACAGCACAATTCTGCACTTACAACTTAAGACACAAACCCTCGTTATGCTAAATTATGTTTGCAAGCTGATGTTTAACTCCGTTTCTGTACGTATGTGATGAACACATAACTGTGTAGACATACTGTGAGAAGTCATTGCTTATTATTGCTGTCGTTTTTCATCAGTGTTATCTAAGTGAGGAAAATGTGAGAATGATGAGTGTTGTTAAATGTCAACTGATACAACTATGTTTAACAGGAAACTAAATTAAGAATCAAAGTTCATTAGTTGTTTTGTTCTGTATCTCCATTTACGAGTGACAGTTCAGGCAGTCCATCGTTTCAAAACGTGAATCAAGGCAAGCAAGAACTTGGGGTCTCAGAAATGCTGAAGAGAGTTGCTCATCAGGATTCAAAACCCGTATCTCCTAAAAACAAGAGCAGCTTGGGTCCAAGGAAAATCCCTACATTATTTTGCCTAATCAGCCCCTCTTTTAAATCGCATGTAGTCTTATTTCAGTTGAACTATGAAAGGGTTTTCCACTTTGCTTGGAATTTATCATACCAAAGCCTAAAAATCCATTTGAAACCCTAAATGTTATCAACATCCAAGCAGAGCAATTTTAGCTTTGTGTTTTCTTTATTTCCATTCACTTCAGAAGATGATGTAACAGTGAAACTCTGGAGAGAAATGGGGTTTTAGAGGAGGAGGCACAGACAAAACCCTTGAGTGACATCTAAGGAGTATTCTATTGATACAGCCAATGCCTTGCATCGTAAGATCTCTAATCAGAGACGCAGAGGACCCCAGGCATGTTCTTATACAGTAGCAATGCCACAAAGGCAGTCAGAGAATGCCAACTCCAATTTAAAACCGTGACAGCCGAAAAGGGATTGACAGGAACTGCAGTTAGAAGGATGTGAAAATAGGTGGGGAGGGTTGGTGGTGGTTTGAGTAAGGCTCAGATTGAGGATAAATCTCCTGAATGTCAGAGTGCTCAGTGTAAACTTATTCAGTGTGATTATTTGTTGCGTTACAAAAATCACATTTTAAAAGCCAATCTGAATTGCACACTCAGCTGCCTGATTATTATGCATAACTCCATAAAAGTAATACTTTCAAATGCAACATAAATCACATATATCTTCATAAAAGTTCTAATATTAAGATTTTGCTGATACTAATCCCGAGTGGTGTTTAGTTTTAAAATAATTTTGAAGGCTGTAGTTTCTGCTAATGAATTGTATTGACACAGACTGTCCATGACAATGACATTGATAAACACTATGTTAAGACAAACATCAAATACGTATTTGATTGTGGTTTTGTTTACCTACTGCTCTTTGTCTGATGCTAACAAAGCCAATACTATCCACTGAATCTTACAAGATATTTCAGGATTGGGAAATGGAAACAATTAATAGCTGCTCGTCTTATTAAAACCAAATAATCAAAACATTTGTGGAGATTAAATTATATCTATTACAACCTGCATCAGAATTTTTAAAAATAAAGTAAGATAAGAAAACTGTCATTGAAGCTTAACAAATGTATGACTTGCGATAATCCACTGTTTGCTTTTAAAATGAGTACTGTTCTCGTTATTTTACAGCAACTATTCCGATCCCTGTAAGGCAATCTACAGTTTGGCTCAATCATCAAAATTCAATGTTGCTGAAGCATTTAACTACAGCCTGACAATATAAAATGAATAAGAATCACCAAGCGATACCAATTTCTGTTTTAGTTTCATGAGACATCACATTGTTACAGTATGTACCATAAAATAAAGCAAATAAGATTCATGCAGTAGTCATTTATATAATTATCAGTCCGCCCACCTGCAACAACAACATTTATATCTGCAGACTCACAGATCTCTCCAACCGCATACTTTTCTAAATGGAATCTCAGACTATCCTGATCACCACAACTCTGAATTGTATACAGAATAAGCAGAAGTAAGCATCAGCATTAATTGAAATTCTAACTGGCTCTGACTCCTCTGAAG
Organism: Astatotilapia calliptera; assembly: GCF_964374335.1. Classification (NCBI taxonomy): domain Eukaryota; kingdom Metazoa; phylum Chordata; class Actinopteri; order Cichliformes; family Cichlidae; genus Astatotilapia; species Astatotilapia calliptera. The sequence goes on from NC_137434.1 coordinate 21,494,769, forward strand.
CCATGTGGTGATTTATTTACAGAGTCATGAGCCCAAATATTATTGTTGCATTATTGAAAATTCTGAATTCACAAGGACAACATTGACCCAGAAACTGAGGCAAACAATGCTCAGACTGCAGGATTTGAGAGCTGAAACTGAACTGGCTAAACAGTAATCCGGTGTCACTTTGTGACTGTTATTTCTGCTGCAGAGATTTAACCCTTTTCTGGTCTAATTCGATGCATGAAGAAAAAAGAAATTTAGTCATGCATTCATTAGTTAAAACAAAAGAATCAAATTGGTTGTGAAATACATGTATTATAGCTGAACTGTTGCATGTGAATGTCATTGACAATCACAACATGAGGCTGACCGTCCAGAGATGTGGTCCAGCTAATGATCTCACATCACCCAAAGGGTTGCATTTTCCATAACCATGCAAATTAGCTCATGTAGCCATGCTAAATGAAGTCTTGGTTTGCCATTTATTCCTTTTGGCCCATCTTTTCTTGCTGCTTAATGTGTGGGTTCCAAAACAAATATTTTTTTTTGTGTTATAAGCACACAGTTTTAAGGTTCGGCAGGGGGCAACTGTTTCTGGTATTTTTAAGTGGATACCATTCACCAGGTCTTAGCATTTGGTCATGATTTTAAGAGGGTGAACAATGAAAGGTTTTGGTAGCAGTCCCACCTTCTGTGCTCTTCCTGTATTAGGGTCTCACAAAGAAGCCAGAAAGGCATAATGAGGTCTGTCATAAAAGATTCAAAATAGTCCCTCTGAGCTCAGCCTTGCAACTGTTGCTGTGGAAACACACCTTCAGACCACTTAATCTGCTCCATCGACAGAGCATTGAACAAAAAGATGCCAAATGCCCTTAGTATACGAGTATAGACGCATTCAAACTACTCATGACTACATACGCTAATGCATTCCTCACTACCGTCTTATTATAAAGTAATTCTTAAAAGATACAAGCTATTGTCCCATAGTCTTTAGTGATACCACAACGCTTGGACAAATTTCTTCTGACCCTGCAGTCTGAGTTTTTAAGACCAGGTGTTCCTTCTAAGGAGTTGGCACACGTGTGTCGCATTAAAAACAAATCATGACTCCCATCTGCCATAGCACTAAGGCTGCTAGCTTCCTCTGCATGTGGTTAGCTTCCCACGCCTTACGCTAGACATGAGTGGAATAGCTAATGTCCTTACTAGGTGACTCACCAGTTGGTACATTAGCCTTGGTAAATAAAATAAAATAAAATTAGAGGAACTGCACATAGTAGCAATAAAGTGTTCATTTCAGTCGTCATGTTCGGTCATAGAATGTTTTGAAATACAGAAAAATAGGCAGAATCAGTAATCAGTGATAATGTTCTATAAAACTTTGTTAAAACTGATTGAAAATTGTGAGATTAGCATTAATATCGCATAACTTATATTGAAAAGCAACAGGATTTCTTAGTGAGAGATGCCACACTCGTTTGCTGGAAACCCAACTGTGAAGTGGTCTTCAACTTTCCCTGTGGTGTATTCCCTCTATAAGCTGCTGGAGTAACTGTGAGCTGTAATGTTGTGAGGGGAATTTCCAAGAGTCACTAAAAGGATTAAAACTCGGTGTGACATTTTATGAATAGCATAGCAGGCTGAAGAACCTCCTGAGTGAAAGATTTCAGTGAAGCTTTAAGAACCTTAAAGGTGAAGGAGCAGTTACTATTTTTCAAACAGTGTGATGTCTTTGTAGTTTGTGGCTTGAGTAGAATTGGTTAAAATCCTAGAAAATTTAGGAAAAAAGAGTCTTTAAACTCTCTCTTTTAGATGTCTTTCTCTGAAAGGGTCCTCCTGAAAGAAAAACCCTCTGATTGATAAGATTGTCAGCACTGAATTGTGCTCAGATCAGGAAAATATCTCATTGTAAAATGAAGAGAAGTAGTGGTAAAAATTCATTTAGAATACTTATAGTTCACTTTGTCTTTTTTTGGAAAATATACAAAGTGAATTTCTAATCGCACTGAAGAGAATAGCATCTTCACATAACAATATCATAACCAAACTCTTCTCAGATTCAATTAGCATTATATGAGGGCATGCCAAACTAGCCGCTAGGTAGCCATTATGCAAATGTGTTCCATGGTGGCATAAATTAGGAACATAAGAAAAGGCTGAACTCCAACAACACAAGTCAGCCAGTTCTTGTGCAGTGTCTGGCACAATAACGCTCCTTGGTATGGGTTTCTGACTTGGATAAAGTTACAGACTTTTCAAAAGCGCAAAAAGCTGAATAAAGTATTAAAAGTAGAGAAATAAAATCACAGCAAAGACTGCAAAGATTGTTTAAAATTACTTTTACAACCAAACTGATTGCTTAACTAGAGAATACTGAATCACAAACCCTAGCTTATAAAGCATCTCCAAATTACTCAACTTTTAAACATAACATTTTAGTGAGTCACATAGATGCGTAACCACGTGCATTTCATAGCCAAAGAAAGTGTCGGGGATTGAAAGGAAAACAAGACGGGATCGCACTTCATATTTTAACATAACACCAAAGTACACTTTCTGAATGATACATCTTGGTACAGGATAAATTACTTTGCAATTCTGCAGGGTGCCCTTGGGGAAGCACCGAACATAAACTAAACCTCCGCACCTGGGGGAAATTTATGTTGTGGATCTTTGATGATATTTGCAATTGAATTTTTATTGCGTAGCTGATAGATGTGATAACCAAGGATAATTAACACAGAGGAAAGTGATTACCTCACCAAAAATTGTTTTGTTCATCTGTGACTGCAGTCGCAACACAAGGGCATGCAGATATACAATCACGGTGCTGTAAAATGTAACAAAAACTGTGTCCGGTATTTACACGCAGAAGCACAAATGTAGCATTATACAGAGTGTTAAGACGTTTAACGACAATATTACACAGAATATTGATGTTCCAGAAAACAAACAGTCACTTTGATGAATGGATGTCACGGCTGACATCTTTGTGTAACAACTCTGAGATCTTTTGGTTTAATTTTCAAAGTTTCTGCAGGATCGAAGCAGCTCTTTGATGCTCTTGAGTGCAATTTGTCAAGTGAATCATCAATGATGAAAATTAACACACCTGTGATATGGGGTGGAGGAAAGCTCAGCAGGTGACCTGAAACAAGCAAAGCCAGGAATTAAAATGAGGCAGATAGGCCAAATTCAAAATTGAAATCTGGAATTCATGGGACAAAGGATTAGAAGTGCATCTGAATAATGCATGCTACCATTATCTTACATTAGTTGAGTGATTTGAACTAAGTGAAATACAATAACCATTTTCCATAAGAGCACTTTGTACCATTCCAGGCCATTAGCTTCGAGTAAGTGAACAGAACTTTACTTTCACTCTGAACTTCACACCTTCAAAACACCTTGCAACAGAAAGGTAAGCGTTTTTGGGAAACATTAATATTTAAGCTGTCCATTTAGTCAAACTTGGATTCAAGACAGGATGGGTACATACTGTGCAAATAAAAGTGAGCCACTCCTCATTTTCTTTATATTTTTCTTTCAAGGAGCCAGACTTTTTGTAATTGTTTTAAGTAGTATCGAGCATCAGTTCTCCAGCAGAACTATTTTATGACTTATCCAAGGACAAAAAAGGCTCATAACTCAAGGGACAGCCAAGTCTACACATAATAGACAACTTAGGAAAGAACCCATTTTAAATGGTGTCTTCAGGTGTTTCTAGAAGCCTTTTCCATAAATACGAATAACTGATTATATACAACACACTTTGACAGGTATGTGATAGCACTTTTACACAGACACGCTCTTCCTAAAGAGCTATTAGTTGAAACTTGTGCTTGTATGGTATGCTCTTAAGATATCTAAAGATCCAAATGGGACAACAAAAAAAAGAAAAAAGAAAAAAAAAGATATCTAAGGAAACCGGATAAGTGGAGGATAAAAGAAGAAGACACAGGCCTAAAAAACCTTCTACAGTGTCATCTTTAGAGGGTGACTTTCTACAGTCATTTCTAAAACACATGGTCTTTCATGCTCTGTATCAAAAAATAACACCAGATTTTAACCCTTCACGCAATAAAATCTGAAAAGCACTCAACTGGAAACGGCTCAATTTTTTCAACAATGATCACGAAGACACGACAGCACTTTTACTGTAGTAAAAGCCTACATGCATAGAAAAAACACAATCAGACACTGTCATCCATGGATTGGTATCTGCAGAGCCCAGACCCCAACAATACTGAAGCAGTGTGTGACACAGAATGCAACAAAAGGCAGCCAACATCCAAATAAGAGGTGTAGAATGTTCCTCCAGAAGCCTGGAGCTGTACAAACTCTTTTTCTGCCTTATCTACTGTATTTACATTTATGTTTGCACATTTTAATAAATCACTGTAAATATTTCCCATTTTCCTAGCAAAGTATAGAGAACTGATGTGTGGCCTGAGACTTTTGCAAAAGCTACACACAAAAAAAAAATGCCTGAAACTTTTAGAAGCAGTTCGGTGCACAGAGTCAAGTGAATGACACTTCCATCTGTTTTGTTCTACATGAAAGCTGATTTGGGAAGCCGTGACCTTATCGTTCCATTAAGTGTATCCAGTCATAAACTGCTTTGATTACATAAGACAGTTGCATTTGGGCTCCTGTAGAGCATTAAGTACAGTTACACAGTTTTCACAAAGGACTACTACAATGTAGGACCCCTACATGACGCCCATGTCAGGGACCTTGCATGACAAACTGACATGTATGTCTCTCAAAACCTTTCAGTCCCTTCAGGTACTGAGGACTTGTTTTTCACATTGCCTCTAAAGAAACTCTGCCCACCAGGTAAGAACAACAAGGCACATTCAGACTTCAGACACACACAGCTGTAATCTCTGCTCTGGGGTACACTCTCATACTATACTGCTGAAAATGCCTCAAAGTCATAGTTCGCAGATGACTGCCAGGAGAGAAGAGTGAAAACAAGGGTTAGGTGAGAAATCAGAGAGAAAAAAAGGTGTTATAAAAGATATGACAGCTTAGTCAGGATGTAATGAAAAAAACAGTGAGTCACACAAGACTGTGGAGCATATCATGCACCTTATTTTTTTCACTACTCTAAGTCTCTCCTTTTGTGGTCTGTACACTTACAGTAATTCTAGTGATTTGCCTTAAGGAAAAAGAGTATATGCGGGAAGGAATTACTGGAGTTAATGAAATCCTTTTAAAATAGACTTTTAAAGTTTATATGCTAATTTTGAGCTTATTATTTCATAGAAAATAAAGCATGTGCTAGTTATTATTCTGTTTACTGTCACAAACTATGTCTGAATGTAGCTTTCCCACCTGTGGTATTGTATAAGACTCGCTTGAAAAGCCATTATTTCTGGATAATATTTTTTTTAAAATTTGCCAACAATACATTATTGTTGCAAATAATCACACATCTTGATGGAGAAATACTACAATGCTTGCCTAAAGAATATGAGATACGTACATGCATAATAAACTTTTGATGCTTTTCTGAAACATTTCATCTCAATAAAGTTGTCTGCAATTAAACTGAGGAAAATCTGCTTTTCAAGATTAAAACCTCTGAATCCCACAAATATAAATGCAAATATAGATTGCTTTTACTCTTTTGTGAAAAATATCAGATGTGGTTCTCTTGATGCGAGGCACTAGTTGTTCTAGATTTAAATATTCTTGTGTTCCGCATAAAGTACTGCCGATCAGCAATAGCTAATGTGGGACGCAGGTACAATTTTTAAAACTGTAAAATTTTTACCCGCTCTTTAAATTTCATTAACACCTAAAGTTTGCATTATTAGAAGTGTGCTGGCTTTGACTGACAGCTGGATACAGACAAAGGCAGTAGTTGTCTGCTGGGCTTCACCTCAGCTAATTAGAGTCGGTTAAGGGACTGGTGTGCTTTGTAATGCATTTATATAATAAATGCTGGGCAATATAACCTGTTCAAGAAGCTTCAGTTTTGTTGAGAAACATTGTATTAGTTCTTTAGCATATTAGTAAGAGAACAGCAGTAGTAGTGGGTGTCTGTGTAATGCTTCCATTCAGTCTATGGATACACTCCACTAACCAAGCTTGCTAGCATTAGCTGAGAACTTCTCTGCTTTTTCATCTAGTGATGGCTCCTGTAAATCTTCCCATGAATCTAAAATTGAGGTTTAAAAACAGTACTTTACACAGTAATGGGTGTTGTTATGTTGCATGCAGGGGTTTTAATAGAGTGCATAGCTGCAACATTTTGACTTATGTCAGTCTCTTAATATAAAAGTGTGAGCTTATGCTATTTCAAATCCACAGTGCAGTAAATAGGAATACTTTGAAGTAAACCCCCCCCCCCCCCCCCCCCAGAAAAAACCAACCTGATAATAAAAAAAGAAAAGATGATGATACCAGAGTAGAGGCCATAACCAGGGGTGCCACAAGGGTGGCCCAGGGGGGGCTCTGGACACCCCCCAAAATGTGCTGGACCTCCCAGTGAATGTCCTATGTTGGTAATAATTTTAATAAACGTGAGCACAAGAGAAAAGAAGACACCATACAATACACTGAAACATTAACTTGTTATTTATTTCTGCATATACAATTTTTGTCATTCGCATTGTGTCACTTTGTACGTCCCTCACAATTTCCCGTCGTCACCCATTCCCCTCCGCTGTGCCCCTGCACTGTTCTGTTTTTAGTGTGTCACCCTAATATTTTTGTGGCCCATATACGGCCACCACTATGAAAAAAGGAGGTCACCCACAGCCATAACAAATGGCAGATTAGCACATTCGGCCCATGGTGTTAATGCTTTGTTTTCTCCTAAAAATCTCACTAAAAGGAACTCTTGTAAATTACTGCAATATTCCTGATGTATGCTGTTTCCCTCCTCTTCTGAATAATCAAGGACTTCTTCATGCTGGTTAGAGTCAGAGGTCATGGTAAGCAGACTGCTGGTATACAGCAAACTCTGCCTGATTAGGTACAAGCAAGCACGTTAAGTGGGCAGACAAATAAAAAAGAGGGAGCAAGATAGTTAATTGTGAGAGGTCAGCGGGGCCAAAGATGTACATGAAACTCATCACTTAGTCTAGAACAAAGTGGCATCTCCAAGAGAAAGAGATGCCTTGAGGAGAGCGGGAGTGTGAAAGTTTCAATTTTGACATAATGAAAACTTAAAAACAGAACAAAACAAAAACACTGAGAGCTAGCTGCCCAGTAAATACAAGGACAGAAATGAAATTTGAACAACTATGTTGGTAAAAGCATGGATACTTCAAGAATATCATTAACCAACCTCTTTGCTAGCATGTCAGTACACTACTGTGAGGAAACTGGACAGACAGATATAACAGTAGCAGATGGAAAAAAAATACCCAGCAAAGACCTGACAGAGGAGCTGAGAGATGAATCTATCTCCTGTTCACCAAAGCCGCAGCAGGAGGCAGCAGGACGCAAACAAGGAGAAAAGGCTGAGATATGCCAAATTACACAAGAACTGAACTGAAGATCAGTGGCAACAGGTCTTGTGGATTGATTCAATTCAAATTTGACATTTTTGGTTTGGATCTTCCAGCTGTTGCTCATTTTCCTGAAAAAAATATAAAGAAATGAGGAGCAGCTCAAGAGTTTTGCACAGTACCGTGTCAAATTCATTCCCATGCATGCCACATGTACACACACAAACACGTGCACCCACACAGTCTCTTTACTTTCCTTAGACTTGTGTATGTTTTGCTTTAATTACCTCGTTAAATAAATCATGAATGCTCGAGTGACAACATCATCAGCGATACTGTTAGGGGAATCATGTATGCTTGTTTAATGAAATGTTTCTTACTGTTTACTAGTCAGCATTGTGAACTCATCAATGGTTTGAGGTGAACACAGGTTCTTTTATGAAAGCTTTATAGATATTCAATGCCAGTGCTCTAAACTCTGGGGGCAATTACAACCAAGTCTGAATGGACTCCTAATTGTAGAGACAATAAATTAGTCAAATGCATGCTAAATGCATTTTTTTTATTTCCCTGAGACCACCACGATGGCAGCAAAGATATAATGAGATGTATTCTCTGTGTGGAGGTTTACACTTTTGGTAGAAAGGAATCTAATTTCCAACTGTGCTCTGGTTGCGGTCTCAAGTAATGGTTATGCTGCTTTATAGCTGGCACAAGCTTTTCAATACACCTGAGGAGCACTTTAATTTAATCCGTCTCATCAGGATCAATAAATGTGTCTGAACTGTGACTCTTTGGGACACACTTGCCCGTTAATAGGCCAGAATGATTTTAGAGTGACCATTTTCTACAACCTCATATACGCAGTTTGGTGCTCTCCTATACTGAAAATCAACTCTAATCAAGCTGGAGGCCCACAGCACTGCCAGAATTCGCAAAAGCAAAGCTTTTACATGCATTAACAGAAACGTAAAAAAGTATAATATAAAATGTTTTTTTTTACTCACACAGCCCTTTTCATACAGTATGTAGTGAAGTGCACATGGAGGGCTATGAGAAAAGAAAGATATGGAACAGTGGGAGGAGAGGGGTTCCCAAAGCTGAGGGGAAGGCGGAGCTGTGGGAGAGGATAGGGGGTGCATGATCAAAGCCTATATTTTGAAATCACTTACTTCTCCATTAGTTTGATTAATGGGGCCAGCTTCACAGTCAGACAGAGGCAAGGGCCTTGAAAAATGATGCAATTACTGCTTTTTGAATAGAGGGCTGAAAAGGCCTGTTTGAAAGAAGGATCTGGAGGATATTCTACAGGGCGTCCTGGACAGTAGACTTTCTCCTCTTCATCCATCTATCCTCCCACTACACACCCTGCAGCCTCAAACTCTACCGTAACCCTACCCATCCAAGGGAGATCTCATCAGACTTAGCTGCATGCTTCACTGGCCCTTCCTAAGCTGCAGCAGTATATTACAGTGTAAACTGTAATTAATATGTGCACTATTTTTTTAATGTTTGTTCCACATTCTGTTTAACACTTAGATGACACCTCCAAAGCATTTCTGTAAAGTTCTTTAATGACGTGTCATCTTAGAACATGTACTGTACTTAAGTACATTTAAGGTATTATTCAAATATTGAGAATTTAAAAAATCCCTGGAGTGATCAGTCATGACAATTCTTACTTTTTAGTAAAACGTCCTAAGGAAACATTATGCCACTCATGTCCAAAGGCTCTTAAAAGTTCACATTGGTTGGACATTCAAAATAGGGATAGCTATTATTATTTTTGCATTATTGTATGGGTGTTTGAATCTGTGTAAAATGATCAAAGAGTGGGTTGAGGGTGGAGGGGTGATCTGCATATTATTTGTAATGGAGAATGTTTGGCGTATGCAGATAATGAAAAGGTACAAGGCACATAGAGAAATAGTTTAAGAATTTCCCATCTGCTCTTGGGCAGACTTTTTGTCTGAACATGACACTAGACAAATGTCACAATGAATATCACTGAAGTTCTTAAAACCCTATTGCCCAATTATAACTGCTTTCATAAGACAGTTTTTATGTGATGCACTCTGCAGGAGGCAAAGGAACAAATTGCTTTCTTAGCTGATCTTGAGTTCAACTAATGAGGTCAAATCACTGCACTGCCCAGAGAATGAGAGGAGTGAAAAAAAATGAAGGAATGAAAGACTGTGACAGTGGCAGAAAGAAGGGCTTTGGAGGTGGAATTCATTCTTGTCAAAATCTTTATAATCCACTGCATTTGGCAAGTCTTCTGAAAAGTAGAAAGGGCAGGAAAACCTTTACTTAAATGCCACCCAAACTGTGTAGTTTTGGATAGTAACTACTTTTCAGCAGCCTCACTGTAGCAGTGTGATTAAATTTTCTGCTCCATGGGGGTTTTCTGATCCTGACAGTTATGAGACAACAAATGACTCTGCTTTCTGTCAAGTCTGGGAGACCTCTGAACTTTCTTCATCTGCTTGGGGTAAAATTACAACAACAGTCATGTCGCCCGTGTTTGAATGTAGCATCACAGAAAATCTTTCATGTTACGCCAGTTTGTGTGCCTGCCTGCTTGGATTTCTCTGTGTGGTCTTACATGCAAAAATGCTCATTATGAGTTATTAAACATGAAAATAAAAAATAAATAAATACATAAAATGAAAGTACTGTTTCATTTCCTTGGGGGGGATGAGTTTAGAATGGCAGATGCATAGAAGCAAAAGAATCATGTCGTAAACGTGCAGCAAGGTCCAAACTTTAATTTTACAGAAGACTTGTTGGCATGATAGTGTGAATCTTCCAGTTCTTTAATACACTTGAATTAAATACGCAACAACAGAGTGTTGGCATAACAAATAAAGCAACAATCTAGGCAGAGTATGAAATCAAAGTTCAAGATGTGTCCCTGTACTCCTTCAGAGATTAGCATTTACAGTAATTCTCTCCAGAGCGCTCTTTGGGTTTTTACGCCAAAATCAGTTAAGCATTTCACACAGTGCTCACGATGCAAAGTAAATCCGCTAATGCAATTGCAGCGGCACTCACAGCCTCCCACAGACTTGCGGGGAAGGCTCTTCTCAGAACAGGTTTGTGCAGCAAGATGCTGATGACCTGTTACAGAAATAATAGCTTCATTGAATGATATGGGGAATATCCATAATACCCATGATAACAGTGAGGTGTCAATCAAATAGCATGTTGATGATAAACTAACTAAACAGGAAACATTTCTGAATTACTTTTGCTATATGAAATTATTCTAGTAATTTACAAAGACAGTTAGTGATTCATAAACAACATATTGAATATTGCATAAAAAATGTTTGCGCTTCCTGTTCAACAGGAACACCATCTGCATATCTCCATGTACAGTGCTTATGCATATATGAGCTTCAGTATATGGACATATCTTGAATGTGGGGGTTAACACAGACCTGAAAATGAGACATCAAAGGAAAGCATGAATATGCATGTGCACATGTTGTACACTGACTCATAGAGGTTTGAGTCAAAAGTAAATAGGAAAACAGGGAAAAGTAAGTCGAAAACAGGTAAAAAATGGGGTAAAGGGATACTCGGACCAGCATTTATATTTATATTCTTTTCACTGGGGCTGTACTTTAATTGAACATTTTCTCCTGAGCTTTTGATCTGTGATAGGCTGTGTGCCGGGTACCAATACAGTACTTGTTTTCCAAGTGGTTGGCTTTGCAATTACCCTTATAACTCGTACTGTATTTTGAGTCTGCCACTTGGGAATTGGGCAATAATCCTGAGCCCACAGCAACAATTTCACAGACACAGAACTTTCCGACAATATTGTAGGGTTTTGGTATAATTGCATCTCATATTATGCTGGAGGGAGATAAATATACAGAGTGATAAAGCTATTAATGCATACAGACAAAGTAACTGTCTGTATGCATTTTCACTGTTCCAATTTAGAAAGAATATGAGTTACATAAGCGTTTGGGAAAAAAAAACAACAATAAAGGAACTGAAATAGCTTAAATGATTTTTCCACACTGAAAAAAATTATTAGAAGTATAAAAGTGCACTTAACAAATTCTGACCAGCTGGGTTTTGGACTCTCATCCTACTGCTTACTGATTTACAATACAGGAGTAAGAATGAAAAAAAAAAAGAGTCGTATGCAGCTCTGGAGGTCACTAGATAAATGAGACTTCACTGAATGCCTTTTATGACATTAACTATTCTCCCTTCAGAAGTAATAAAAATTGTCTAGGAGGTTTACTGTTTCAATAATGCAAAAGATAAATCACAATCAGAAACATCAATCGAATCTTATCACCCTCTGTCAGGACAAGAATGTGTTTTGGGTTCTGCTATGAAAATGCATAAATTGAAGAGGTGTGTATGATGTAAACTACTGTGCAAAAGTATTGAACCACCCCTTATTCCTTTATTATTTAACCCAAAGATCAGTACTTTAAAAGTGGTCTTCAAGTTAGATTTTTTGCTTAGATTTTTGTTAAGCTATGAACCAGTGTTGTATCTATGCATAACATACAACTTAGCAAAGTTTGCAGCACTAAGGTGATTCCGTAAGAGCTATTAGAAAAAAACCTGGCGAGCCTAAAAAAGCAAATGAACAATATCTGAAAGTCATGTCCTAAAGAAATAAGTAAAGCCTGTCACATGACCTGAGAAATGTATCATACTGTTTGTCAAATTTTGCTGAAATGGTCTCAAGATATGCTAAATTCAATAACTGGACTGAATAATAATAAAATAACAAATTGTTGGAATTGTGACTACACAAAAATACTGCCAGATTTTGATCCATTTACTAAGCAAATTATGAATGAAAAGGCTACAGAAGCCAGAGCGCTTCGAATTGATAGGCCGCAATTGTTGTTTTCATCACGTCCCCTTATTATCATTATAATCATTTTTTCCACTTTCATCATCAATAACACAATTCTCAAGTTATTTACCTATTTACCCAAGGCCCTTTCCCACATTTGAAAAAGTCCTCTGACGTTTATTAATGTGAAGAAATAAGCCATCACCTCAAATACACCACCATTTTAATTCTCCAGGATTACTTATGAAATGGCAAATTATTTATGAAAAGCTCTTTAGCTTCAGCAGATGATTCATACTTGCGCAAGTAATAACTATCCATCAACTAAAGAGCTTGCCAACTGCCCTGATTTCGATTTTAATACCACAGTTTGGATATACAACCATTTCTCTTGATTATTCAGCTCTCCCATGAGATATATACATGAAGAGTGGGTTTTATTTAGATTTTATTTTTGGAGTAAACTACTTTCTTAGTATTGTAATGTAGGAGGTAACCTTTTGTACACATGGGCAAACTCATCATGAATATTTCATCGTCACGGTTACTGAACGTTGCAGAGTTTCATATAGAGGTACCAATAAATGATCAAGGACAGAGAGGGAGCCATTCATTATTTACCTGTCAAATAGTGGCAATTATTCGTCTCGCAAAGCAATTAATGTTTTCTCTCTGCACACTACAGTCTCTCCATGCTTTATGATAAACACTCAACTTATTATGGAGGGAAAAAAATCACATGGAGCTGCTTAATTTAGTCACAGACACTCAAACTGTTCAAACCAGGGCCAGGGAGCAAAATTATTTTCTGGAGTTTCAAAAGGCTACAAAACAAAGCTTACACTGAAACAGAAATCTATTACACTTGTCCTTTTATTATTTCCATGTTACTGATAATACTAGAGGGAGGCTAAAAGGTGTACAAATTTATACCATAACGTACCTCTCTGCCTGCCTAACAAAAAGATGACAAACCAAATAGAGTTAGAATATTAGTGAACAAAACAAGCTTGCAGGGAGGGTGAAGGGGGATAAACACACAAAGAGAAATGGCAACAAAGATAAAAGTATACAGTGCAATAAGGGGAAAAAAAGCAAAGGGGATGAGGTTATGGGAAATAGGCAAGGGCGGCAAGACAAAGTGTCCATGTAGAGGAAAACATCAAACCATTAAGGGAAAAATACAAAGAGCTAAAAAAGGACCGCCCTGTAACACGAACGTAAGGGGAAAGTGAGACAGCGAGAAAGAGAAAAGGAGGCAACAGAGGGCAGAGGAGGATGGGATGTAGGACAGTGATAGATCGTTTTCTGGCAGCCTCAATTTGTCATGCTGTTATTGGGAGGAAAATGGAATAGAGGAGCAGCACTGAGGGTCAGAGCGAGAGGACAGAGGTCCAGAGGTGGGAGCGTTAAGCCAGTGGGGAGCAACGCCAGTGGACGGTAAGCGAGATAAACTCCACACACCCCTTCAACTCTGGCCCTCAACGGATGATCGGTGAGGCTACAGTGCTCTGATCACTCCATTCCAGTAACCACTGCCTCACACTGGTTGACTGGTTCATGTCTAAACATGACTTTAGTATGTGAATAGTCTATGTTCAGTGTTCTCAAAGTACAGCCCAAAGATAATGATAGATCATGGTAACATTTTATGCAGTAGTATGCATTCCATTTATCCACAGATCATATCATACTGTACCATCTTGGAGCATTTAATTTCTTGACCTTTCTAACACTGACAAGTGCAGCTGGTATCAAGGAATATTACAGCCACCTTAATATTGGTTAAAAAGAACCGTATGAAATACATATTCACAAACACCAACTAGTGTTTGATGTGGGTTTTTTTTCTTTGCAGCCCTAAATCATTCCACTCCCTAAATTGGCACAAAGTCATCAAAATTTCATACCCTGCTCTATGTGTTTTCTAATCATGTGACTAAATGGCACGAGATTTAAAGGTATTTAAAAGATCCCTTGGGCAAGACATAGAACTCCAAGTTTCTTCCTCAGGTGAGTTTGAGTGTATAAGTGTGTTATTTATTTGCATAACCTTGCTAACGTTAGAAGGTACTGCAGAAGTGCAGATCATTTACTAGTAAAGCCAGTGTAATGTTTTCTAGAGGAACTTTGGGAGATAAGGTAAGACGTTTGCACAGACTTTATAAAAAAGAGGCAAACAGCCACTGTGAGATCACCCAATTGTTTCTGGACTTTCTATTTTAAACCATTATTGTTAGCATATTGACCAAGCCCCTATTCATAAAACATATATTCTACACCCAAGCTAGTGGCTTGTAACTAAATGCTAATGGGCTCATTTCACCAAAAGCATAAATTCTATTTTCATGGTGAATTCAGGGGATCCCTAGAGTCACGCTAACATCACTATAAACCTGAAAAAAAACAACAAAAAAAAACTGAACACCGTAAACTATACTTTATAAATGTGTGCAGAAATGCATGGTTTTGAGTGTTGTTTAACAATTGTATTATTCTTAATAAGCAGCAAAAGCTAATCTAAACCATATTTGGATTAGAAATGGTGATATCGCTCTAATCAGCCAAAAAGAATATGACTGCAGTCACTGTCTGCTCATAAAGAAAAGTTAATCTTAATACTGAATAGGCTTTTATATAATGTCCACTATTTAAAACTTCAGCTGCACTTCCCCTGCTAAGTACTAGCCATAATGCCTTTCTGTTTGTCACCTCCATAAATTCATGCCACTCAACTAATGACAAACTGTAGCCTTCATTTGTATTATGAACCGGTCAAATCCAGTCCTCTAGTGGATGCGAGTATTCTTTTTGTGTTTTCTTTCTAAAAGAAAAAGAAAACTAAACAGGCTGTGCGGTACTTCTGGAGCTTTTTAATTATACCTGGCCTCACTCATTAGCACTAAGGGAAGGGGTGTAGACAAAACTGGCAGTGATAGATCTGGGGAAAGAATCAGGGGTGATTGCATATGCACACGTCTGTACAATCTCTGTGTGTGCACAAATGCAAAAGATGTTGTTTGTGCCAACACTACGCACCCCTGCACCAACACCATGCTCTCTGTGTCAGGTTAATGAGTCATGCCGGGATAAACACTTCCAGGTCATAGCCAGCTTTATTCCATCTGAGAGAGAAGGAAGGTTCAGGTGCCAGAAACACAACTGTGCTACATGCTGGAATAGTTTGTTACAACATAAGGGAAAATCTACTTGTTGAGAGTCTACTGACTACCGCTGATATGGTATAAAATTTTACCATATGCGTCACCTGTGAAGCTGCGTATTGCTCATGTAGAATGTCAAAAACTGGAGCAACAATAAAAATGGGGTAAACAGTGCAGTAGAGAAAAGAAAAAGAACTGGACAGAGGAAATGAAGACAATCTAGACAGCGGGGATATTAGCTTTTACTCCTGAGAGGTGCCAAATGGTGGAAAATTGCTTTAGACCTTCTTCATGGTTCAATAAGTTAAAGTGCCACTGATAAGAAGGAATAACATTTGGATCAAAAACATAGCTGATAAATCTTGAGTAATTTTTTTCTTTCTCCAATCCAACCACATTTGGTAAGTCTGTTATTGGAACATTTTTCTCAAATTCCCATCACTGTAACGTTGAAGTGAACACAATACCTGCAAACATTTTTTTTCTTCCGTACCATTTCCAACCTGTGACACTGACTTTGACAAAATAATTGACACAAAATGGTAAAAAAGTAAGAGCTTTCTGCCAAACAACATCTATTGCTTTGCTGCCAGAAAGCAGTGGATAAAATGTGCGTGAGACTTGTATGCATGCACCCTATGTGTGTCTGTCATGTCAACGGCATGACCCTCACCGAGAAAAGTCGTCAAAGCGCTCCATAATAGCATGTCAACTGGGGCTGCTTTTAAATTACCATCGCCAAGCGTTTGTGACGCAATAAGACAGAAGAGAGTCCTTGACATTAAAACACAATTCATAGCAAGGGCAAATGTGTTTATTGCAAATCAAACTCAAGTGTCACATGGGTCCATTTTTAATCAGCAAATCGTGATCTCACATCTTGACAAGTGGATCAGTTTGTAACACAGTTGCCTATCTGACATGCAGTCACACAGCATACTAGGACAGCCCGAAGCCTTGAGTCAGTACTGGTTGTTGGGCCTGCCTGTTTCTTCTTTCTTTTCAGTTTCTAGGTAATAGCTCCTCCCTTTTAATAAAGTCAATTAAGCTGGTTTCCTTCAATGATGTCTCTCCTCCTGGAAAAAGGTGACTTTCAGGCACCCAACTTGGTTTTCATTTTCTTGGGTTTCATTTTGTTGCAGCTATCTCCAGTATAAGCCACTTGTAGTTTATAGGTTAACGCCTATTTTTCTTCAGTTCGCTATTTCTGAAATTACGATGAACAAATTAGCTTTAGCAGAAACTCTTATATGTGCCTTTCCCCTTTATTCTTGTGTCCTGTGTGCATAACACTACACATGCTCAGAAAGTCCTTTGTGCTTCTTTTGTCATTCAGAAAACAAAAAGCGTTTTCACCAGTCATAGTAAAGCAGACATGACAAAAGAGAGAGTTGTCAAAAATTATTTACAGGACTAAATCATTTTAACTATAGACTTGATGAACTATGTACAAGCTATTCAAGGAAAAGGGCACTTAATAAAAAGTAGTTTTTATGCCACAGTTCTGTTCGATACCGAAGACCTTGATCGAGTATAAAAACAGCTCCAGTGTATTTTCTCAGTGAGTGCATTAATATTACCTTCTACACTTTGAAAGACATGAAATATATGGATAATGAACAAGATGCTGTATTTGGTAGAGAAGGTGCATAAAGCAGAAGACTGAGGCAAAATCAAAATATCACTATATGACAGGCAATGTAGTAATCCACAGTCACCAGTCTAGCAGGTGAAGGTCACAGTACTGCATGCCTAGAACTATATGGCAGTTCACACAGAGCCTCTCTGACAGTTAATGACATGGTTGCTTTAAAAACAGATTTTCTTCAAGGTGAAAATCCAGTAAATTGAAAAAAGAACTGTGACAGATTGAAGCTACAGCTGAGTCCATAAGTATTTAGAAAATGACATAAGTTTAGTCATTTTATTTCTGTACACCACCATAGAGAGATTTTGCATCAAAATAAGAACAAGATGAATAAAATTCAAGACTTATTCAGGGTGTTTGAGACATTTTTCTTTATCGTCTCCCCTTTTTAGGGGCTCAGAAGTAATTAGATGACTGACTATCAAACAGTTTTATGGTCAGGCCCCTAATACAGAGAAAAACCTTAAAAAACATTTTAGACAGATAACAAAAATTTTATGCGTGGCAAAATAACATTCAGGTACAAAAAAAGAAGAAATGCAAAATCCAGCTCAGAAGAACTGGAATACTACAGAAGACATTTGAAGTGGAGATGATAGAAATCTTTCTCTGGTTAAGAAACAGTCTTTCACAACATCTAACCGAGTCAAGAACGGCCTTGAGGAGGTCTTGAAATGTACAATGTAACAGGATGAGTTCTGAAGTGTACAGAGCTAAACTCTGTGCTCAGATTCAACAAAACGATACAAAACTGATCACAGAACGCTTCACAGTAGAAATGGATAATGACCCAAAGCATACCGCAAAAGCAAACATCATCAAATGGTGTTACAGTTATTCACAATTTAAAGTTAAAAATAGCTTTCGCTTACTTACTTTGAGCTAAAATCATTTCAACAGTCTGTTGTGCGTGACAAGCTCGGAAACCTTGTTTCCACGTTTTTGATGGAAAGCATCCATGTATACAGCATCCACATTTACAAGCTTGACAAAAACGTTTCCAACTGCCAAAGTCCATTATTTTGTTCTCTCTGACTACACTGGACCTATTTAACCATGAGATCATTGCCAGTAGGTACAGTTGGTCAGATACGATATACATTATCTTAGTGCTCATCGCTTTTGTCTTTCTCCACTTCCATTTCTTCCATTAGATTTCACCCATTACCATTTCATGCAGAGGTGCTTTATTATGTTGATAGAGGCCGCCCCCCCCCCCCCCCCCCCCTTTAGCGCCCAAAACTCTTTCTCACTGTTAACCTTTTCACTCTACATCCATCTCTTTTTTTCCCTCTTGTATTTGCTCTTTCTTTCTCTTTCTGTGAGTCCCCCCTTTTAACCCTCCTACTACCTCTATGGAGCACCTTTTTCTCCCTCTCACATTACCTGGCAACAGCGCTTGTCACTCTCATAGCTTGGTGTAGCCGCTGCACATGAGGCAGACCTCACCAAGCCCCTGTCCTCATCCATCAAGTGCGCTGCAGAGCTGGCATGCCAGCTGACACAACCCATTCTGTTTTCCGTCTTATCAACACCTTCAGGAAGCCTCCATCCGACAAGAACACTGACAAAAAATGCTATGGAGACTAAGCAAATAATTCATTTATATTGCACTAGAAAGGCTTATACTGTGCATGCTTCTGTAAGGGCCTTAAACCAAAATTCTGACTCTGATTTTGTTATACTAAATGCATTACTGCTCAGAACTTAATACAATACAATTAAATTGCAGAGAAATTAATGATCATTTGAATCTCGGCATATTGATCTCCATTTTCAGCAACCATAATTCTAGTGTGTCGGTGGCATACGGTAGATAATGACAGTTTATATTAAAAGGCTAATTGATCACGAGAAAAACCTTTTTTCAACTTATGTAAGTACAGCTCAAAGATGTTTGACTAGATGAGTGTGTGGAGAACCAGCCTTTGTAGCTTCGATTATAGTAAAATAAAGGGAGAAAAAGAAAGAAATAACTTTTTTTTCCCCCTCTGACACTCAACAGAGCATTCTTGTCCCAAGAAATGAAGGCTAAATTTTATACAACAGTATACTACTCTCTTCATAAAAACACACACACGGGCTCCAACCAAAAGTAAAAGTGAGAGGCCTTGGTATATAACTGAGCATGAGGACAAAAACATCAAAGAATGGAGTTTAAGAAAACAGACCCAGAGGTCCTCAACTGGCAGTATTTTTCAATTGGTAACCGTCAAACTCCAGTCTCAACTTGGCCTTCTAAGGTTGCAAAGAAAAGGCTATATCTGACACTGGCCAATAAAAGCAAAATATTGAGCAGAGAAAGAGAGATGGGTAAATATTATACACAATTTTAAGATGTTTGTGTCAAAAAGAAGAACATTTATGAGATGTGAAATATCTGAAACAATGTCTTGAGTGCTTGATGTCATCTTGCAAGCATGGCTGGGCGAGGGAGTGATGTGTGACATGTTTCTATAGGATAAAGAGGACACTGAACTGGGGAAAGCATCACTCCATTTTTTAGCCCCATGCCGTACCCTGTGAATGTCGCGGTCCTGTGTCCTCCTACAACAGAACATTGACTTATAATGTACAGCTTCAAGCTATGCAAAAACTATTTAGAAAAAAAAAACAGTCAGCTGATATTCTGCCTATAATGGTGTGGTGTGGCTAGCACAGTCACCCAATCCTCCAACAACATGGGTAGTGTTGGGTGTAATGCATTTCACAGTAATGCATTACACCCAACACTGGTAATGCATTTCACAGTAATGCATTACCAGTGTTGGGCAAGTTACTTTATATTAGTGATTTAGTTACATTACTAGTTACTTCTATCAAAAGTAACTCAGTTACTTCAAGTTACTCATTACTTTCAAAGTAACTAGT
Organism: Astatotilapia calliptera; assembly: GCF_964374335.1. NCBI lineage: Eukaryota > Metazoa > Chordata > Actinopteri > Cichliformes > Cichlidae > Astatotilapia > Astatotilapia calliptera. The sequence goes on from NC_137434.1 coordinate 21,514,740, forward strand.
TACTAGGGAAAGTAACTTTGGTTTTACTCAGAATTCTCTTGTTAATGTGTTGCTTCCCTAACTGGATACTAGAGGTGGGCGATATAAACAATATACGATAGAAACGATATAAATTTGGCCAACGATAGAGATTTTGACTATACCATTCTATCGCAATAGCGCATGTTGATGATGTCATCAAGCTGCGCCTGTTTTGGTCGAAAGCATCGCAGCGGCTACAACCATTATCGTCTGCAAATTATGCTGATGATGATTCTAACCTACGTCACAGCGTCACGTGCGCTTTTTACATCCAACGCGAAAACTGCAGTCCTGGTGCTTTCGATTGTGCTCAGAACTCGGAAATTCAGCCTTCCGAGTAGGAAGATGTAGGCAACTCCAGACTGCAGATGAGCTGCATACAGGGCTGGACTGGGACAAAAAATCGGCTCAGGCATTTTGACTAGAGACCGGCCCGCCATTATAGGAAAAAGCATAAAGCCTTTGAATGAAAACAAACGCTATTGTGACAGGGATGTTTACTGTCTTGTTGGCATATATGTATCAATCTATCCTATTGTTTGTTGTGAGATTCAGACAATTGTTTGTTAAAAGCTAGATATTTTAAATGAGAATACGAAAGTACAGTATTTCTTTGTGCCCCCCTCTCCCTGGCCCCCCTGGCAAAACTTTGCTAGATCTGTCCATGCACAGTTACCAGCTGTCAGCTACATAAAAAAATGGATCCTGGTATTATTTGTCTCTCAGAAACAGTCCATAACTTCCCTTCAACTTATTCATGTCACCTAAAAGGTAAACCTGTTTCTCTTTCACCTATTCAGCTCTGATGATTCAGTAAGGACATCTCCTGGTTTCATCTTCATGTTTCCCTCTCACCACATATCCAAACCGACATCATGACCAGCAGGTTTTACAGCTGGGGCTCCAGCAAACATCAGCTGATACTAGAAATTAATATAAAAAAAAATAGCTGATCAAGCTTAAACGTGCTCCTGTTGTTTAACGTGACCTCCGCTGGTTTCCTCTTTCTGCCGTAAGGTGGGCGATAAACAAACGAGAGAAAAGCTAATCAGCTAATCGGGGGGGGGGATGACAGAAGAAGAGACAGCTGCAGCATAAAGACACAGAGGTCATGTCCAAATTCATGGGCTGCATCCTCCTGAGGACCCGGCCTTCGCAGTCTACGTGGGCCTGGTCCTCAGAAGTTCGGGTAGGCCGGAATTAAACGGCTGTGAAATTGGACGGTCTAGCCTTCTGTTTAGTGTTGCCGCTGTCTCGGTGGATTTTAATAAACTCGGCCGTCTGCTCCTTGCTATCTAAAATAGCGTAAATTCTCGACCATCTCACACTTTTGTTTAATTAGTTTTCTGTTTGACGTTTATTCAGCTGTGTGAAAACCAAGGAGGAACCCACCCAGGGGATTAATAAAGTTTTATTTTATCTAATCTAATCTAATCTAATCTAATCTAATCTAATAACTTTAATCTCAGCCAAACCGATTTACAAACGAACAAATAAAACACTGAAAAAAGACCAACAATAACATTTTTAGGTTATCTAAGTGACTCATATATTACGTTAAACCTGAGTAGCGAAAGTCCGCGGTGATCTGAAAATGATGTGCCGGGAATTGTGCCGTTCTCGGCGGCTTCAGTGACCCTCGAGCTCTCGGCTAGCTATCAAGCTGGTGGATAACAGATGTCGCCTCGGGTCTCTCCTCCTGAGGTGCCTCCCCTTTCCCTCAACCACCTGCTGGCCTCCACCACTTGCTAATGTTACTGAGTTATTTTTACACTAGTGATGGGATTTCCGGCTCTTTATAGAGAACCGGTTCTTTCGGCTCGACTCACTAAAAAGAGCCGGCTCTTTCAGCTTCAGGTTGTTTTGTTGCTTTAATTAATTTATTATTAACAACAATATAAAATTATGCACAAAAGGAATTACTAATGTAAAAAAACAACAACGTGGTTTTAGTTATATATGTTTATATATATACGGTGGCCCCTAGAGACAAAGCACGTACAAATTCCAAAGCATGTACAAACTCCAAAACACATTTCTAGCATTAACTGAACTTCAAAACTGAACTACCTAGATCACTTAAATTACACAATTGAAAGCATGTGTGTATTGTTTGTGTATTTATACATAAGCACTCATATATATTCAAATAATTTTAAAAAATGTTCATTTACCTGTTACTACCACACACCAAATCCGGTCGTTTGCTTGCTGGCCCGTGTAGCCACTAGGTAACAAAAGCTCAACACTGCGCCCTAGCATCCTGGAGCACTTCTGTTGTGTTTTGTACGTGTTTTTGGAGTTTTTACGTGCTTCTGAGTTTTTACATTACAGTTACAGTTATATTGTTACTTTGATTACAAAGTATCTTCAGTTATCTCCCAATTATAGATAGAAAGAGATATGCTTCTGTCTTCCTGCACATGCATGCTACAATCAACTTTCAGGAAACAGATTTAAGTTTTTGTTCCTAAGGAAGAAAAAGGGTGGTGTGTTCTACAGGTTTTGAGTGTGCAATACTGAGATGCTGACTGCATCCAGGAGAGGAACAATTGTATAAAACTGCTAAGACAACATCAGTACTTGGAAAGCATCTGCACAGACAGCATGCAACCTCAAAGCTAGCCAAGAACCCAGAGGGATGTTAAAGCTGAGTGCAAATGTGACCTCGACCCATCATTTTAGACCTGCTAGGTGATCTTGACCAATACTGTAGGAAGAGCAGTGAATCTTGTGAACTGTTAACAGACAGAGGGATAATGGACGGTTTGCTGTGACATCCATAGCTCATTGGTCCTTCAGCCAAATGAACTAAAACATTATATTTTCGGGGTGACCCAAAACTTTTGAGCAATAGTGCATTTACTTGGATTAAACTATATAGTTACACATATTGAGCTTACCATTAGGACACATTATTCATTTTCAGAATTCGCATTTAGCAAAGGTATTTGAGTTGCTTAAAGCATTTAAATCACCATTGGTGAAAATGAATGATTATCTCACAGGGCCACAGCCTAGAGCCAAAAATCTAATTTGAGTGTCTTCAAGAAATATAGCCTGGGGCTGCTCCACTGACAATTAATTGGTGAGTGACTTTGGTAACTCATAAAATGTGTCAAGATTTTTTTTTTAACCTAAATGTGCATCATTTTAAGTAAGTGATTTAGCAAATGCTCACTAATACAACCCAAGGACGAAGAAATGGGACAGCTGAAAGCTTAAAATTCCACTTTATGGCTCTCTAAAAGGCTTGTGTGACTCCAGTGAAATCCTTCTATCATGAAGGGAACAGAGAGCAGTCAGGTGTCAGAAAAGAGGCACAAATGAAACAGACAGAAGACGCTACATCCTCTCATGGCCAATGTGAACAAGAGACTAGATGGCAACTGTCTAAATGAGAGAGGAGAAGCGCCCAGAATCTCACCATAATACCACAGGCAGTGTCAATGTCATGCAGTCTGTTTATAATACCAGAATGACTGTGCCCTGGGAGTGGACAGGAGAAGACAGACTTGTGATTGAATGTGATAGATAGAGAATCATCAAAACAAAATGTGAGACTTCGGTGAGTCTTGGTAATGCGCACAAGGTGGAAGAACCTGAAGGTAAAGTTGGGAATATGGGGTCTACAGTGGTAATAGTCCTTTGACAAACTGTCAGTAGAACAGAGGTGCCCTTTTTTCATGTGCTCAATTCACCCACACCTGGCCTTGTAGACGATGGACTGATGGGAATATGGGACTTAAAGCATAAGAATATTTAAAGAAAAAAAGAAGGGGGCAAAAGGCAAGGCACTATGCTAGCAGGTTTGGAAAGGGTGTCAAAGTGACAGCCTTACGTTGAAAAATATTATCATCATAATCTTAGCCACTGCAAATTATCATGTTCTGAATAAGGCTTAACCTTAATAACATAATAAAAATCTTTAAAAGAGTTGACATGGAAAGCAAAATGTCAGGTCAAATCTATTTACAGTGCCAGGAAAATATACTTGACCTCCTGGTTTGAAGGATAAAAGAATAAAATTAATTGTGGCTTTTAAAAGTGTCAAATGTTGGGGACATCCTGATGTGGAGAGGTGGTTAGCTCTACAATTTAGAAGCAGCTACTGAAAAGACCCAATCAACTCTGTGGTTTAATCTGACCTTGTGACAGCCAGCAGCATTTGTTCGACAGATCTCAAGGGGGAGTGTGCAGTGATAAAAGATCAGAGAGGTGTAGAAATGTCAAAGACTTCAAAACAAAAAATAAATTCTTAAAATAAATTTGAAATCTGACTGGGGGCCAATGTAAGAAAGCCAACATGGAGGAGTCTTGTTTGCATGTGCTGGTTAGCAGCTGCGCTTCATTCAGCCAAGCACTGACAGAGTGAGACCTGAACAGAGCCTGTTACCATAGTGAAGTTGAGATGAAATAAATGCATGAATAACCTTTTCAATATCACTTAAGCAGAGAAAGAGCGTCACCCTTCCAAGTACCCCAAGTTGAAAAAAGCTAGTTTTAAGAACAGCATTTATTTGTTTATTAAAACTTAAAGTCTTATCGAAGATCACTCCCTCATTCGTTGCAAATGGTTTTTATACAACTTTAAAGGACCAAAGTCATCCACAGCCCTCCATAAATGTCCCTGTAGCTGCGGTCCTCGGATTTAAAAGTTGGATTTTTAAAACTGCAATGGCACATCAGACTTTCTCTGCCTTATTGAGAAGCTGACGAAGAAAGAAAGATAGAGATTCAGTTCGTGTACTATAGTAAATCGAGAGGGGGAATTCTTTTGGAATATGGACAGTCATTCTGCTGGAAAAGCAAAAGACCTTAAAGGCTGTAAATATTCATGTTTAAGTTGTCAGGTTAAGAGGGTTGTTAATACTGAAGTCATGTTATGTTTGGGCCCCAGCCTTTATGCATCTCTACCATCACTTGCATCTGTTCTGTTTCTGAATCTTTGTACAGTATTGTGACTCTTGGCGCCTCCTTGTACTTGTCTGGGATCCTTTGTTGTCCTTTTTCCAATCTTTGGGGAAATTGTGCACTTCTTTGTAGTCCTCCTAGGTTTTTTCTGTAGTCCTTTTGTGTCTCTTGCTAGTCCACTTGGGTCTTTTTACAGACCCTTTTTAGTCTCCCTGTGGTTGCCATGCATCTTTGTGTTGTAATAGATTTCACTCAAGTTAGTTTGCATCTCTTTGTAGTTCTTTGTGGCTTCTCTTAAGTAATTTTTTCTCTGTTTTTTTCTTCTTCTCTTTGCAGTCAACTTGGTTCTCAATATTTTTCTGTGTATGGAGGGAATCTTATGCATGTTTTACATCTCTTAGTGGTTATTCAGTGTGTCCTTCAAGGCTACCATAACACATTCTGTCACACCTTTCACATATCATTGGGACAACTAATATCATCAATTTCAGTTAGCTATTAAACACATTTGTTAACATTTACATCACACTGGTGCCTACAAATTGATGTCATCTCATGAGTACTAAACTCCTCAAGGCATCATATTTTCCACTGAGATATTTGCCTATTTGAATTTTCTGCCCCAGCATCTTTGGTGAGGTGTGGACACACTGACAGCCATTACAAAGGTATTAATGAAGCTTTGATAAATGTACATATCTTCAACACTTACATTAACATATTCACAGGAGCATTTGGAGGGTGTGCCAATTGCAAAGCTGCGCTTATTTCTTAGTCCCCAAGATGCCTGACAGATGCCTTATGCTAATTGCATAAGGAATGATAAGGGATATAGTTCTCTAGATTAAATCTTTTGTGAATAAACGACTTATGCACCAGCCTGTGTACCTGTATACTAAAACCGAATTCACTGCAGCAAAGGAAAAGATCAAAGCAGTGTGTCATTAATGAAACTTGAAAGCCTCTGTGTATTCACGGCCTGTGCGCTAATTCATTTGTCTGTAAGTGCTTCACTTTTAGATTAATTGTAGAGCATTGACAAGAAGCTAATCAGAATGCAAGTGAGGGTTTTGACTTACAGGAGGTTAAGGCTTTTTCCTATGGTATTTGCTCACAATAGATAGAAAGATTAAATAAATGAGCGCAGAGGATTGAGGATAAACAGAGGTGAAATAAAGTCCTGTCAGGGTAAAACCTTTGACGACACACGAAGTATATGTACACAATTACATTACAAACACAAGTATCATAACATGTCTTTCCTATCATCCAGCACGCTGAAAATGCACTGAGCTACAATGGCAATAAAAAGACAAATATGGACTAATTTTAGGTTTTGCTTTTGTAAAGCCAATCACTACATCAGCATGGCCTGTTTTCATTTCCCACAGCTCAACCGTAGCATTTAATAGTTTAACATTTAAATCTTTCACAATATGAAACATTCGTACCAAGTGAAAATAGCGCCTTCCATAGTGTTCCGAAAACAAGAATAAATAAAGGCTCAGCTGAAAATAGTTATCACTACCGCCCAATCTATTAGTATTAAATCTCTGCAATGCCTAAGTAATTACTTTCCATGGATTAGTTTTGTGGACTATAGTAATACCATAACTTGTCTTATGTTCACGTCAAATATCATTAAAGGAAATTTCCACTAAGCAAATATAATGGACTTAATAAACCATTACCTTCTTTAATCTTGTATTTACCAGACAGATGGATGCTACAGGTAAGATAAACTCAAACAAAAAGATTTTTCTATTGTGTAACTGGCATAATTTCTTTATCTGCAACCATATTTTAATGTCCCTTTTCCTTTTGTACCCTTCGAGGTCAAACCTTTTCAAGTCTGTTTGAAATCTTCTGGAAAAATCTTTATCAGCGTGTATCTGTCCTTGCCAGAAGAGCAGAAGATTGAGTGTCAGACCTCGACGCCTTTGCTGGCCAGAATAAGCCATTCAACTCAGTTTTATTTTGCCATATTTCTTCACTGTGTCCAGCAATTCCAGTGCCACACAAGCCCATTCTTCAAACGTGCTTATGCAATACATTACATAATCTTTCAACACGCTTTGACAAAACTTCCAACAAATAATTAAAGGACACCTTTCACTTCAGACACCCTTTAACAGAGAGAACGCAGGAAAACTTGTTTATTTTCATGCAGCAGTTTATGTTTTTAAAACTGTTTTGAGGAATGGCCAGCTAATTAACTAATGAACTTTGGACTTACTGAGGTGAGATTAAAGGCAGAAAAGATGTCTGCTGAGTTAGATATATTGCCTTCTGTTTTACGCATCCATCTCTAATAAGCAAATATGATCTAGAAGGAGCAAATAGTGGTGGTATTACTAAGAGCTTCCAAATTGGGATACTATGACCCAGAATGAGTTGAGAGAGAATCCTCTGTGGATACACACACCTTATTTTATCTGAACTGTTGATCTTTTCAGCATTAAGGAACAAATTGTTGTTTATTATTGTTTTATTGTAGAAATGCTGGTTATATTGTGTAATTATTTACAGCATTCTATGTTTTCTTGAGTGGCTTTTAAAGTCCTAGAGACCATCTTTCAATGGAATACCAACAGTCACAATCATCTATATTTGGCCTACCAAGTCATATTTTGCTTGACAAGTACTGTTGTACTTTCCAACAAGGGTACTTGATGGAGAAATCCGTGTTGCCAAGTACAACAGTAAGACGTTTCTTGTAGTTGGTCAACACATCTAAGTGTTGATTTTGGCCTACAACTTCTTACAGAAACTCTCTAAATCCTTTAAATTTCTTGGCTCTTGATTGACAACTCAAAGTTTCAGCTGCCTCCACAGATCTTCTGTAGGACTGAGGTCTGGAGATTCCATAACCTCATTGCGCTTCTTCTATAGCCAGTCTTGTTTATCCACTTTGTTGCCTTGGTGGTATGTTTTGGGTCATTGCCATGTTGAAAGACCCATCCAGGATGCATGGATTTTGAGGAAAAAGGGGTTCTTGTCCATGATTTTTTAGTTCAAGGGCTCATCTATTGGCTGCTCAATGTGGTAAAGTAATTATGTTGCCTTAGCAGAAAAACAAGCCAAAGCATAATGCTTGCACCTCTGTGCTTGACTGTGGAGATGGTGTTCTTTGTCAACCGTCACCTTCTCACCAAGCTTCTTGCTGATGATCTTGTAGCCTATTCCAGCCTTGTGCAGGTCTACAATCTTCTCCGTATTGCCCATGGTGGTGGAGCGGATGGAATGGATGCGATGTATACTTTAGGAGTATCTGTATTGTCAATATAATGTCATGTCCACTCTGTGGGAGCCAGAATTCTGGCTGGGTATGGGATCAAATATTTATTTCACTCAATGACATGCAAATCAATTTTTGTAGTTTTATTAATGTGCTTTTTTTTGGATTTTTGGGTGATATTCTGTCTACCTTCATTAAAATAAAACACCTATAATTTTAAAACAATATAATTTTTTTCCTTTCTAAGTGCACAAACTTAAAATTCAGCAGGGGCTCAATTAATTATTTCCCTCACTACTAGTGTACTTTTTTTCATTTGCTTCAGATTAAGGGTGTCAGGAAATGCTTTTCTTTTTATGGATCATTATCTCTATGCAGCATTTGTTTTTCCTCTTGGTGTTTGACTACAACACTTTGTTGTTGCATCCATTATTGAAAAACAAAGCAAAACAAGAGTCAATAACACAGCCTACCTGGTGGACGAACACCTGTGCACCTCGAGGGCTCATGAGCAACACGGCCCTCCGTAAAGTGTCCCGGTACCGGTTGAGTTCCTCAGTGCGCATCGTGTTGAAGAGGTCACTAAATACCCGACTAACGTTCCGGTCCACCCTCTGCAAGGAAACATCTAGACCCAGCCGAGACGCCTGGTCCATAAAGGTTTGCAAACCTCGGATATCTGATGGTAGACAAAAGATGGTATGAAAATATGATATGGGTGAAAATGCAAAAACACAAACAAAAAGAGAGGAAGAAAAAACACTTTGAGAGTTGCTGTCTTATGTGGTGCTATATTCGAGGAACATTTAATCACAAGCTGCACTTTCAACCTCTGCACACACAGAATATATTCTCAGGCTTCATTCCAAAAGGCTTAAAGGCAGGTTTCTTTCTTTGCTCCTGATCTAAAGCGTGACAAAACACAACAAGCACTCCTGTCTGTCTGTTTCGTGGGGTTTACAGGATATGAAACTGCAGGCAGGTGTTGCGGTCCCCAGAGATCTTTGTGTGTGTCTATGTTCGCTATAAAGGAAAGCACTTTAAAATGCCTGCATTGCACATACAAATCAGAGGTGATGTGCAGCAGTGAGTTCACAATAAGCACACCAATCCCAGCAGTCACAGGGGGGAGCAGCTGCCCAGCATGTGCCAAGTCATGCTGCATTGTTAAAGAGAGGTTGGGCGAAATCGCTCGGGCCAGACCTCTTTCTGTGTCCAGTGTGTGTCTGTGTGCGTGCATGATTAGGTTCCTACTGTTGCATCAGTGAAGGTTTGATGAGTCATCGAGTGCTCTAGTGCTTTAGTACTCAGAATGGACAAAATACAGGGGCATATGCACAAATGTAAATGAGGCTGAAGAAATTCACAGAACCCATTGTACCCATTTTTGTTTATATTTTTGCTACTGAGGGCCAAAATCAGAAATTAGGCCAACCCCCCCCAAAAACCCCCCAAAAAACAAAAAAGAAAATCTATCCTGAGCACAGATGCAACATCTTAGTATATCGACCCTGTTTCTTAGTCTATATCTTGAGGCAAACTGCAGCGGAAATATGTACCAAATGAGACAAATCATAAGAATTAGATGGAAAGGTTTTTTTTCCTAAAATTGCTGCAGTGAAGTCTATTTTGAGGGTTAACATAAATAATCACAGTTGCTCGTGGATTCTCCTCAGAATGTTCAAAGGGCAGAACAAAAGAGGAAATTAAATCATTCATCATTTTGAGGCATCCCTAAACTTACAGAGAAGCATTCTTTGAAAACTCTTTCACTTGAAACCGCACACTTTCTTTTTTTTGTCCCATTTTCTTTGCATACAAACCTAATCATGGTTTCACAACTCGACCCTTACAATTCATTTGGCTACATGAAGTAATTAGATATCTCTATATGCAATACCCAGCTGCAGTAACTGACTAACACTGACTTTAACCTTGCATTCACTGCATGTGTTGCTGATGAGACAATCAGCAATTATGGATAATTCCAGGTAATAATAATAATAATGGATTGGATTTATATAGCGCTTTTCAGGACCCCTCAAAGCGCTTTACAATACCACTATTCATTCACTCTCACAGTCACACACTGGTGAAGGCAAGCTACAGTTGTAGCCACAGCTGCCCTGGGGCAGACTGACAGAGGCGAGGCTGCCATATCGCGCCATCGGCCCCTCTGGCCATCACCAGGTGAGGTGTCTTGCCCAAGGACACAACGACCGAGACTGTCTGAGCCGGGGTTCGAACCAGCAACCTTCCGATTACCCAACTCTTGAGCCACGATCGCCCGGGAATGATTGCTATTATTCTATCAGTGAGTTTCTCAATTTTATGAGAACCTGCACCTCTGATATTGCTGACAAGACCAAAACATATTCGTAATCGACCACCATTGTGCACCAATATCTACATTTGCTGGACAGGTTTGCATCTGAAAACTGTCAAATTGACACAGGAAGGCTGTAAATTACACATTTCATCCAACAAGGATATATTTTGTTTTGTGTAGTGGTATAATTACAGTGTGAGACCAAGAGAAAGAGGAGGGCAGATAGTCATATTTTAACCCCTGATTAGCCACCACCACTCGTTATTATTCCATGTACTGTGTTTTAGACAGACGGTATATATTATAGTTATTATTTTACTGTTAGAAGATGTTTCATAAGTGGCATCATATTTATCATCACTACATTGTTTGGGAAAATGAACCAAAATACAGGCTAATGAGGGTATTTGTGCTGTAAGATTACCTGTATTGATTTAAAATGAATAGTAATACTTTGATGCTAAGCCCCTGCTTAAATGTATCTACTCGCAAAAGCGATCAGATCTCTAACAGAGGCCTCTAACTAATATATGCTACAAAGAGAGTATAAATGGGTAGAATTTCTCTAAACTGAAGTCACTCGATAAGGAGACAAATTATTATGGATGCTTTTTATTAGTCATTCCAAGAGCTTTGTTAACTCTACTGACTTGAGATTTCTGAGATGTGGGGAATATTTTGTATCATAATCCAATTTCAAAATCTAAAAGAGAGTCTGAACAAAAATGTATATTTTACATTTATGAATGAGATGGAATTCTGCAGATCTTTAATCAACAAATGCCGGATTAACGCAATGCAGATTTCATCAATACCACAAAAGATCTGGAGGAACTGGTCAACACTCCATAACAGGAAGATAAACTGTTGTCTGAAAACTTGTAACATGCTGTAACAAAACAAAAATAAAAAAATACAAAAAAAAAGGTTTATAATCCCATGAAGAGCAAAGGGAAAGCTACCATGCGATAACTATTCTATGAACTGATAGAAAAATTGGACTTCAAAGTCAACATTCAAACCCATAGCAAATGTTTCCACGGGGAAACCGTGTCAGCCATGGATACGGCAGCAGAAAAGAGGATTAACGTGGAATTAAAGGTCTGATTTTTGGACATGTTTACCCAAGCGTAATTTCTGAACACAAATCTGCAACTGAAAGTTTTAGATATCAAAACTTGACCCTTGCGCAGACTCCCTTTATCAGTCCCCCCCCCCATTTTTACTCTGGAAACTTACCAACTACTCTTGTTTTCTGTCTGGCCCTCACATATCTTTTTTAATAATGGTATGAATCTTTTTTTAGAGCAGTTGGAAAAGATAGATTGAGAGAGACTAAGAAAGGCCCCATGAAAATGCTCTAACATTCATTTCAGCTCTAACTTACATTGAAACTAAAGCGGGACTCCCTTTTGGATTGAAGCAATGCTGAAATGAGCACATCATGATCAAAGGGCTCAGAGGTTTTTACTGAGCCGTCAAGCTGCGCTCCAATTCAAGCGGAAAAGCTTGAGAAATGGCTATGCTACCAGCTTATGTTTACTCAAAATTGAGATGAGTCTGTTTAAGTAATCAGTGTTATTCTTGCAACAATAACGTCAGTTAATTATATGCAATACAGATTTTTTTTTTGCAAATTTGTAATGTTTCAGACACTGAGTGTTATGCACAGCAATTACAGCTACACAGAGAGAAAGGGAGCGAGGCAGAAAGGGAGAGTGAGAGAATGGGACATTCTCTTCACATTCTTCTTCCTGGGTCTATATTTAAGTGCTTTAAGCTGAATTTGTCTTTATTCATTCTCTGACTGAAAAGATATATTTTCTATGATATCCAGATTTACTGCCATATCTATACAGCAGTAAATCTGTTAATCATGGTTTCATTCTGAAGCACTGCCCATCCATCCCTTTATCCAATTCAAGGTTGTGGAGGGGCTGGAGCTCATCCCAGCTGATAATGGGTAAGAAGCGGGATACACCCTCGATGGGATAGATGGGTCTATCATAGGGCTAAAGTAGAGAAACAGGCAGATATTCACTTTCCCATTCACACCTACAGCCAGTTTAAAATCATCAGTTAACCTACTGTAATATGGATGACTTTGGACTGTGGGAGGAAGGTCTGAGGTGGCCAGAAGGTTTGAACTAAGGCAACAGTGCAACCTTTTGCACCACCATACCACCCACTTACCACTGTGCACTGCGTCTGATAGCAGTTAAATCTAAGCAAGTTCTGAAAAAAGGGCATAGATTCCTTTAAAAAACAACATTTAGTCCTATTTTCTCTGAATAACATAAGCATGTGCATTGAAAGGTTTGTTTGTTGCTGTAAGAAGACAGTGATCAGTACATGATCAGTACAATTATTAATGGGACATCTTGGAAACTATAATAATAAAAACAATCCTACACAATTTAATGAACTGGGCTGCAGACTAAACATACCTGCTGAATCTCTATGAATTTGTGATGCAAATCTTTCATATAAATCTGTTTTTGTATTTTCTGTTTTAATTTGATATTTACACTTAAGCTTATTTAATGTTTGGTTCTGATATATTTGCCTTTTTATTGTGCACTTTCTGAAAACCCCTGTTTGCTGTCATTCTTTGTATGAGTAAGAACATGTTGCATCACTTTGTTTTGACAGTAAAAAAAAAAAGAGGAATGGAAGCACAATCATTAATACAGTTCTAATATGAAGAGTCTGGTCTAAATAGGAAGTGGACGGGGAAGACTGAAATGGACATACAGCCTTGGAATGATTATTACCTCAGCCCGGACTCTGTGAATGGACTCAAATACTGAACAGTGAGTGCATTTCTGGCTTACATCACCATCACATGTGTCTAAGAGTGATACAATCAATCACCCTACATGCATTTTGCTTTTGGGATTATACAGCTTTGTGTACTTAGAATGGAGAAAGATCAAAATGCAACAACTGGAATAATAACACAGAATAGCAAGGCTTGATAAATAAAAAGTGAAAAATCAGTATTTGCACAATATACAAGGATTAAATTAGTTTTTGTTTTTTTTGTCAGAGGCCCAACTTATTATTATCCCGAACTTTAACTTACTGGCTAAACAAATCATGATTATCAATTAATAACTGGGAAAATAAAGCATATTTTTAAGGAAAATATTAATGTCTGACCATGTATGATTTCTTTAGTTGATGTCAATTAGAAATCAGCAGCTGCTATTTATGCGAATAACTGAGAAATAACCACAAATAATGTTTTTACATTTTCTGCTCCCTATGTTTTTCTTCTGTTTTTTATTATTGGTACTTTGGGAGCTTTAAACATGTAAAAGTATTCCTTTACTGCTATGTACTGTCACTGGACACCTCTGTAGTTACACCATGCTAGTGTTGGACTGGACTGCCTTTTGCCTTCAGAACTGCCTTAATTCTTCATGTCATAGATTCAATGAGGTACTGGAAATACTCTTAATACTCTATCTATCTATGCATGCCAAATTCTGGCTCTACTATTAAAATGTTACCACAGAAATTGAGACACATAAGGCCAGGCAACATTTCTCCAATCGTCTTTTGTCCAGTTTTGGAGCTTGTACAAACTGTAGCCCCAGTTTTAGTTTTTTTGCAGACACGAAGGATATCTGATGTGTTCATCTCCTGCTGCAGTCCATCTGTTGACATGTTGTGTGTTCAGAGATGCTCTTCTGCGTACTTTGGTTGTAACAAGTGTTTATTTGATTTATTGTTGCCATCCAATCACCTTCCCCCAGTCTGCCATTCTCCTCTGACATCTGCCATCAGAAAGGTATTTACATCTATAGAACTGCTGATCACTGGTTATTCTCTCTTTTTGGACCATTCTCAGCAAACTCTAGAGATTGCCCTGTGGGAATATCCAATTAAATTAAATTAACAGTTTCTGACATACTCCGACCACCCTGCCTGACACTAACAACCACGACATGTTCAGAGTATCTCTTTCTTTCTTCCCCTACTGATGTTTAACATGTCTACACGTCTCAACGGAGTTGCTGCGAAGTGATTGACTTCTTTGTATTAATGAGAAGCTGAGCAGCTATACCTTATGAAATGACCAGTAAGCGCGTATACACTCTATTGTCTATTATTATTTAAATATTCTCTGTATTATCTTCTATTACTTTTCCACTTTAATTTATTTTTTAAATCACTCTCTACTCTTATTAGAGCCAATAAATGGAGGTCATTTACTCCCTGTGAAATTAGCTGTTATGTTAGCTGGCAGTGTTAAAGACCTTGTGGTGTAAATGTAGTATTAATAGAGATGAAATCAGGCAACACAATAAGACATGCATTAAAAAAGGACATGACGTAGAAGTCTTCCATACGTTTCCTATGATGTGCTGCAGGCTTGCTAAAAACTCCATGGGAAATACCCTTTGTGTTTGTCTATGTCCAGACTCTCTCTGTGTTATAAATGCATGTTTTACATAGGAACCACCCCCTACTTGGGACCAAAAGCAGCCTAA
Source organism: Astatotilapia calliptera (assembly GCF_964374335.1). Lineage (NCBI taxonomy): Eukaryota > Metazoa > Chordata > Actinopteri > Cichliformes > Cichlidae > Astatotilapia > Astatotilapia calliptera. Next base: position 21,529,741 of record NC_137434.1, read on the forward strand.
TCAATCTTACACCTAATACCAGGCTAATTCGCTCCTTCTTTAACAGCGATATGGTCACCACAGGGAGGACAGAGACAGATGTAGCTGCTCCACAGTCATTACTAAGTGCAGGTAACTCTGACAGACCTGCCAAGGAGCATCCTGAAAAATCAACCCTTCTTTTAGATTTCCTATAATCTTGACTCAGTTGTCTATTATGCTCTTCTTGTTATAATAAAAGGACAAGATAATTTCTAAGAAGCTTTTATTTGCAGATAGTCTTCCCACTGTCCTTCCACCCCCACAGAATCAATACTTGGCTTCCTTTAGGATACACTCAGTTATGAGTAGCTATTGTGTAAAACACACCCTAAATGGCATACACAGAGGCATACACATAACACATCACAAACCTTTAAAATTATACTTAAGGTTTAGAAAAATCTCTTTCCCCCCATGAAAGGCTTAAGCAGAGTTATTTTTGTGGCATTTTCTGGCCTTTTGGAACCTTTTTATTTTACAACTCATCACAAGAAAGACATGAATATGAGTACAAATGCTGAAATGTTTCACTCAAATCCACAAATTTAAACCTTGTAGTGCTATTACAAAAGTGTGCCTAAACCTTCAGTAACTCTGGAAATCATATATGCCATGATTGTTACAAAACTACAGTCAAATAAGGTGAAGACATTTGACTTTAAGCCAAAAATGACGGCATCACAAATGAGGTAGTTCTCCTTTCCCTCATTTTTAAGTCCTTATTCATGGTAGTGCTAGAGCAGGACCAGAAAATTCAGCTAGACAGATATTCATTAGTTGGATTGGATTGAATTTTGAGATTTAGATATTCAATTTTTAGATTCTTAGAAATGTAATTTCAGCTTGAGTGTCCCTCTAAAGAAGCATTCCTGACCAAGTGCAGGCTCACCTCCGTTCACCTCGGCTTTGCCAAATTAGTGATCTTGCTGTTAGATTTAGTGATTTTCTTTTTAAAAGAACAAATGCATTGACTTCTTGGCTAAACTGTTGTCAGTACTGTGCCACAAGTGTGAGGTTTTCCCCTTTCTCACACTACTCTGTGGATCTACTCTGTTGCACAAGTGGCAGAACCTGTGACGTCTGCACACGCACGGTGTTGTTCTCATGATTTGTTACCGAGATAAAGGGTGTGCAGTGTGTGAGAGGGGCAAAAAAGAAATGCAAAAATGCAATCTATTGCTACTCTTTCTCTCATTAAAAGTGGTCACTAAACGTAAAATAATGGAACAACCATGATCTTTATTTTATGTTCATGGCCATTTTGTCAAAGGTGTGGCAGATATAAAATCAGCAAACCTGATGATGATGTCATAGTCTGCACACCTATACCATGAAGTCCTGGTGGCTAAAGTCTTGAATATTTGCTGTTAATGACTGTCCTCTTAATACTTGTAATGCAAGTGTAAGTCAGCTTTCTCTCTCTCACACACACACAGACACACACTCTCACACAATATTAATCCAATTTGTGTTTGAGCAGTAAAAAGCTACCATTTAGTAATCACATCTTTTAAGTAGCTTATTGAGCAGGTGTGTGGTAGGTAGGCATGTTAAGCTAGATTATCACCTAAGCATAGCATGATTGACTTATTCAGTTTTTTGCTTTCTGCTTAATGGTGTCTAAAAATAAACAGGTATGTTTACAATGGAAAATTTAAAGTCAGGGCAAAAATTCAACCCATAACTGCAAATTTAGTGAAAAAGAAAGCTACCTTCAGCTGCTCCTTTATTCACAAGAGGACACCACAGCAGTTAGCACCCCAGGTTTTACGTGGGATGCTCTAAATAACCCCAAAGGGACTTGTATTCCTTCCTAGTTTTAAACTGGGAAGCTTTTGCTTGTTACGTGAATGTGTAAACCACTAGACTACTGAGACACATAACTTTAGTTAAATTAATATATAAAAAGTCAGCAGGGGCAGTCATCTTTGTATGAAAGTTTCATTTTGAATGTAGTCGGTTTGAAAAGAACGCACAAAAGGCTGCACAGTCCTTGATGGCAAAGTCTCGCTTTGCTATCAAAAAGTTTGTTTTTCAGTGGAAGAGATTAATTTTCATGGCCTTTACATGAACTGGATCTGTTTGGCCCTTCTCACAAAAAAAAAAGAAAAGAAAAAAAGCTGAAGTATCAGATACCCTTCTGTTTTGTCAGAGAGCATGACTTAAATCAGCAAAAGTAGGGCAGGCTGAAAGAAACAAAACAGCATATGATATAAAAACTGCTCCTGAATGAAAAACACAAAAATTAGACTAAAGAAAGAAGAAAAAGAAGAAAAACAACAAGAGCAAAGCTGAAAGGATCTGTTGGGTAGCAATAAGCTGTTATAGGATTATCATATAATTTTGCTTTCTTCTATTTATCTGACGGCACAAAAGCCAAAACCACAAGGATGTTTCACAGCTGTAAAACAGTGTTGTCCAGCTTCTCTTAGAGCTATAGAAGTATAAGCAGGTTATCTCTGTTATTTATGAAAGAAATTATGGAATATGGTCTCTCAGAACTGAGAATCAAATTATACGTAGAAAATGTACAATGACAAATGTAACCAGAAGAGGTGAAGCTGTAGAAGTTGTTTACATAATGTGCTTTTTATGCAACTGATGCATTGGTGGAGACTGGAATGAATTGGCTCCCCTGACACGCTTCATTACACTGAGCTATATATTTTACCCCTGAGGTCAGGGAAGCCACTTGTTTAAGCTGTAATAAAGCACAAATCTCACCCCGTACACTTCTAATGTAGAGTAAGGTGTTAGTCTCACAATTCAGGTGGCTGATACCCAGAAATCCTACCAGTGGCTGGACAAAGCTGGACTGAAAGACAGCATGGAGGCACTAATCATGGCAGCACAGGAACAAGCTCTGAGCACAAGATCCATAGAGGCTGGGGTCTATCACACCAGGCAAAACCCCAGGTGCAGGCTGTGTAAAGATGCCCCAGAGACAATCCAGCACATAACAGCAGGGTGTAAGATGCTAGCAGGCAAGGCATACATGGAACGCCATAACCAAGTGGCCGGCATAGTGTACAGGAACATCTGTGCCGAGTATAACCTGGAAGTCCTGGGGTCAAAATGGGAGATGCCCCCAAGGGTGGTGGAGAATGACCGAGCTAAGATCCTGTGGGACTTCCAGATACAGACGGACAAAATGGTGGTGGCTAACCAACCGGACATAGTGGTGGTAGACAAACAGAAGAAGACGGCCGTAGTGATCGATGTAGCGGTTCCGAATGACAGCAATATCAGGAAGAAGGAACACGAGAAGCTGGAGAAATACCAAGGGCTCAGAGAAGAGCTCGAGAGGATGTGGAGGGTGAAGGTGACAGTGGTAATCGGAGCACTAGGTGCGGTGACTCCCAAGCTAGGCGATTGTCTCCAGCAGATCCCGGGAACAACATCAGAGATCTCTGTCCAGAAGAGCGCAGTCCTGGGAACAGCTAAGATACTGCGCAGGACCCTCAAGCTCCCAGGCCTCTGGTAGAGGACCCGAGCTTGAAGGATTGACTGCCCACAGGGGTGAGCGGGGAGTTTGTTTTATATATATATATATATATATATATATATATATATATATTCACACTGTTAAAAAGAGAGAAGCCAACACTGATAATGTGATCTGAGCTCCTGTGCTGTGAGGAGTTTCTATATTTCATTTTTGCAGTTCCATCACTGATCTGACAGAATTTCACACTGCTGTCATGAAACGAAAGTGTTATGTAATACAGCCCGGTATAAGAGGCAAATATATATATATATATAATAAATAAGATGAAATGTAGTTCCTTTACTAACAGCACTAACAACCATCTGTCACCTTGTAGTTCAACTCCAGGTTTATGCCTTTACTAACCTTTTCTATATCATTTAATAATAAAAATCATTTGATAACTCAGTCAAAGTTCAGAGAAAGTGTCTGACTTTTCTGCCTACAGAGAGTCTTTCAGAAAGTGAAACATTTTCAAACCTAAACATAAATCAGTATTTATCATGAGCATTTTAGTCCACTGGCTGAATCAAGTAAATGCAGTGGACCGGTGACGTCTAATTAAATGTTTTAGCTTTTTACTTTTCACTGTTTGCCCAGATTATGATTAGTTAAGCAAATTCAACTATCACTACATTGCACATTTCACACTGACTGCTTTTTGATTGGGATAAGGTACTGAGTAAATCAGCCAAATAAACATATTTATATTTGTCTCTGTATTTATATATGTGTGTGTGTGTGTGTGTGTGTGTGTGTGTATATATATAACAGTTCTGTAACTGTAACTTTGGTCGTTGCTGTGCTTTTTTTGGAAGTCGAATTTCCCAGAGGAACCCACCCGAGGGATTAATAAAGTTCTATCTTATCTTATCTTATCTTATATGAACATGACTGAATATGGACACGAAGCAATATTATTAAAAAGTTTGTAGAATAGTTGATGTTCAAGTCTATTTAACCTTTTTTTCAGACCACAATGTATACATATATGTGTACGTATATATGTATATATATATATATATATATACATATTGTATATGTATATAAATGACGTTAATGCCATAACCGCAATAACGTGGTAAATCTCCATTAGCAACTTAGCGTAGATCACCCTGTGCGTGGGGGGTGGGCGGTTTTAACAATATTAACAATATTAATGTTAAAATCGCTAGTACATACATATATGTACACATATATCTGTACGTCACTTTAATTAAAAGATGTACTGGACAAAAGCACATTGCAGCTTAAGAAAATACATAGATGTTGACTCGATGTAGCTGTAAATACTCATAACACATCCTAAGGGCATAATAGTGTCACAGTGTTATTAACTTTAGAAATGGAAAAAGTCCTAATCAACAAGTTTAGCTGAAAGGGCTAAACTTTGATATTGGCTAAAATATACCTATGAAAACCAACCTCTCAGCATCCACTGTCAGTAGTTCTTGTTTTATATGTCAATATTTTGATAATTTTATACATTTTCTGGCTTCTTAATTTCATAAAAAATATCTTCTTTAATTTATTATTCTATTGGTACCAGTGCAAAAAAAGTATCCCAGAATTCCCACAGAAATGTAACTCAAATCAACATATGTAAGAGCTCGACATTCACTGAAAGCCTAGACAGATTAACAGACAGCACTTTTCTTTGCAGACAGTTGTGTCAGTCACTGTTGCACTGCTTTAAAGCAGACACCACAGGTATTTGGACTGTTCTGTGATGAGGATCATAATTAGCCGCTACATTCCTTAATTAAATGAGTTCAGAGCTAAATAGTGTAACACAAGCACACATGTCAGTGGTGCTGACTTTGTAGTGTCTAATTTAGCAGACTTAAAAAAGGCTACTTTGTTAGAACAGCTTCTTGATGAGCCAAGTCTTCTTCATGTGATATGCATACCGCAATGTGCAAAATTCTGAGTTATTTTGAATGTTCTGATTTTTATCCACCACACAACACCATATGTGACGTGTCTGACTGGTCCTAAATGTTTTTCTGCAACAGGAGAAAGAGACCAAGTAACCAGCCAGTGCTAAAAACCTATCTTTAGTGACTGGATGGACAGTGTCCTGCAACAGATGGCATGGCCTCCAAAGAGCCCTGATATGAACATCACTGAGTCAGTCCCAGATTACATGTAGAGACAGAAGCAACTGAGACAGCCTGAATCCACAAAAGGACTATGGAAAGTTTTCCAGGGTGTTTAGAACAACTTACTAACAAAGAACAAAAAAAAAAAACAAATAAACCCAAACAAACTGTACTTAGGAGAATTTGCACTGTTTCAAAGAAAACCACAGGCAAGTAAGAATCTGATTGGGATTTTTCTTTCTGTTTACTTTTGTTTGCTTATCAACAGAAAAGCCAGCATGATATGTGGCACTACTTTTCTAACCATTGTCTCTTTCCTTTTAATGGCAATAATTATTTGAACGCCGCTTTAGGTTACCTCTAACTAAATTTATAGTACATTATGCTGACTAGGATATGTGTTGTGAACAAGGACAAAATAAAGCCTTAACATTTCCCAAACTGCACATGAATCTATTAAAGTATGATGATTGGAATTGAGACACACAAACAATGGCTTTGCTGGATAGAAAGACAGACAGTTAGTCAGAGATTTTAAGCTATCCACTCTATATAGCTAACAAAACACATGGCAGGCAGTCAAGCTCATTATAAAAAGGACAGTTAGCACTGGTTACCACAGATAGGCAGCGAGCCAGTGACAAAGAAAGATCTATAGCAAAACAGATGGTCAGACACATGCTGACCCCATGAGACAGACATATAGAGAGCTAGTTAGTCAGATAGACAGCTAGTCAGAAAGAAAAGCAAGGCAGCTTGTCAAAATGAAGCACAGACAGGTTTCCTTCTGTAGTGGACTTTCATTGATCCAACTCAATGCTGAGAGTGCATTTCTGCAAAGAGTAGCAATGACAGAAAGAAATCCAAGGACAGAGCTTTGTAAATGTAAGCCAACATGTCAAACACATAGTGACCAAGTTACAGTTGGGAACTTGCCTGGGGCCCCGGTATTCTGATGGCTTGCTTTACTATACACTATATCAACTTTAGCTCAGTTGTTTTCAGTACTGGAAAAATAAAACAGATTTATACTGCCTTCTGGACTCCACTCTTCCCAGAACTAAAAAGATTAGCCAGCAGAGACAAAGTCTCATCTGATGAATGGCAATGCAGCAAAAGGCTTTATATGCCCACTTCATTCTCCTACCCTTCCACTGCCTTGCCAATCACTCCTTGATCCACAGTGAATTGCCCAAATGTGGGTCACAAAAGGTCTGGTTCACAGGGAACTCATAGTGAAAATAATTAAACAGAAATGAAGAACATTTGAGAATATATAAAGTACTGTTGGGACACATCCTCACAGATGACTGCACCACAAATGAGCCAATTAAGCTCATACTTGTTTCTTCATGACAATACTGCTAAAACTGAATGCAGCAGTGAGATGTCGTTATTTTTTTTTCCCCTCCTGAACTTTTGATTTATTTTTTAACAGCGGGAAGTACAATATGTGATTGTGTGGGAGTGATGATGTTCCTTCAGCTTACTTCTCACTTGGTCTATTCTTTTAGGCACATGAATTCTCAGCGTTAATACGGCTTTACTGCAGCAGCAGCCTGATCTTCATCTCAGAAGATAGTTATAGGATATTTACATTTAAATGAAAGCAGTGAAACCATCTTACATACAAATGTCATGTTTATGAGATATATTTGTTGTTAAGGTGCTCTCGTTTTTCCCAACTCACCGTAGTCGCTCTCGTAAAAGATGATGAACTTCTGCCAGTGCAGTTCAGATACAAGAGTGAGCAGGACGTCGCTGATTCGAACAGGTGGCCGTGCAGCCAGTGTGTAGCTCTCTCCGTCTGGGCTCGGGTTGAGCTGACAGGCAGTACGGGGTGCGCCATCCCCATTTCTTTGAATGAAGAGGTGGGGGATGTGCATTGCATCTGTCAGAGACTGCAGGGCACTTGCAGCTGCACAGCCTGTAGATGTAACCAGCGCGAGGATCCCTTGGTTCATCAGCTCGCATGCTGGACAGAAGACAAAAAACAAAACAAAACAGACTTTGTGAATACGCAAAGAAAGAACACAGGAAGAAATTAAGGGCAAAGCACTGAGAAACATTTTATTGGGAAAATTAGATTAGAAGAAGAAAAGGAATAAGATATGAAAACATAATCAATTCCGACATGGATTTAATTTTAAAATAACATATTTTTTTCCACTTGGTCTTAAAAAAAAAATAAGATGCTATATCCTACTTAAGATTATTTCTGACCCTTAGTTGAGAAATGATCACTAAAAGTTGGAGGTTTGCCCTAAAGTTATAATATAATGTGTAGCTGAGAGATTCAGTGGAAGATGAGGTTGATGAGTGAGTGTATCTTCTAATCCTTGTCCACAGACAAAAAGGGAAAGCGCTTGCTAACGGAAACTGCTACTTGAAAACAGCAGAGAGCTACCTGAGACTGTGGGGTTCTTATCAAAACAGAAGAGGTGGCTAAGTGGGAAGAATCTGGCATGAATTAAAATCAGGAATATTTTAAGATGTAATGATGCCTCATGTGAGTCCCAGCTTGATATGGTCCTACATATCCTTCACTCTTTCTCTTGGTTTTATGTGTAATGGTGGTGAAAATCTGTAAACAAGCAGGGATTAGGACTGCAGACACATGCTTGTAATGTCTGTGGTGGTTTTAAAGTCCCTACATCTCTATTTACACGTGCAATTTTGGGGGGGGGGAATCTATTTTTGATCCTCTTAGGGAAGGTCACCACATCTAGCGGAACAAAATGACACATCTTTCAAAGATGAGGTACTCAACGAGATACTTTTATATCTTCAAATAACTGATTACATTTAACCCTTTAAAGTGTGAACCATGAAATTATTGGTAGAAAATTATATTTTTTTGAAAACTTAGTACTTATTGAACCTTCTTACAGATAAAAAAATATTTATTTATTTTTATTATTATTAAATTATTGTTTTATTTGCATCAAATTTGCTAAACCTGTGTAAATGTATTGCATTATGCTATTTTCACAAGCCCTAACACTCATTCTGACCCCGTATCAGTTTCTCATCTTATATTCCTGTCATGTTTCTAAGATGAAAAAATGTTAGCCCTTTAATGTTGACCTAACCCTTCCCCCGGAGTATGCTCCCGTTTTCCCTTTGGTTATGAGATGCAAAACAGAGAAAAACACAATCACCACAAAAGAGAAAGTGATAGGAATACAAATGCAAAACAGCTTAAATGAAGAATATTGAATTTGCATTTAATTTCAAGCTCTATCTCTGTTATGTGCTGCATAATCATCTACTACAGGGATTGTCGAATTTTGCATGTGACATGGGACAGTCTATGACAAATGCTACTTTTAAAATTCAACTCACTGTCTCTCGCACAGCAGGGCTTTTATAATTGCACAAACAGCTGAGCATAATGTACAAAACAGCAATTAAATGTTCTCTCACTGAATTTAATAATACTTCCTAATTATATGGTCTACTTCAGTGTCTACAGAATCTGGCACAAAGGAAAAATGATGCGGTCTAATACCAAATTATATCATTCAAACCCCTTCATAATAAGTACACAAACATATCATAAACATGAAAGTAAGATGTGATATTAAAACCTTCGTGCAAAAGTGAAAAAAAGAGAAAGGTTTTTGTGATGAAAATAAATGAGAATAAGGGTCTGAGAAGAAGTGGTGAGGCGAGATGATACTGAATGGAGACATAGTGGGAGAGGACTGTGGATGTGTGTGTGAGAAAGTATGGCAGAAGAGCTGGACTATTAATGTGACAAATGGCGATTTCATCTGCTGACTGCATGCACATGACTACATTAGTGCACTCTAAATCACGACTAGAGGAAGTATGAGGAAACTAAGTAACATACTAAATAGGAGACTGAATGAAGGAATATCGGGCATCTCAGGTAGACGGGCATGCACTGTATTCGTGGTTGTAGGTTTAAGTAAAACAAGAAAAAAAGAATAAGAATAGAAATGTGAGAGAATTAGGAAAGGGGTGCGGGAGTAGTGGAGAGATTATTTGTAGCTTTTTGCATGAATGCTCAGGGGAATTCAAGAAAATGTTCCTCAGGCCAGGAAGTGTCTTACAGTTTGTACATGAGTGGGAGAGACAGACAGACAGTCATACATGCAAGCCAAGGTGTGCAAAAGGGCATTTGGCAAATTTTCTGTAGGGCACCATGAAATACCTTTATGTTGCCCAAGTCATGCCAGCAGCAGTGATCAAATCTAGTACATGCTTCAACTTGGATACAACATCTAAATGTGTCTGTTGGCAACAACAATATGTATTGAACTACACACTGGAAACAGTCTGCTCCCAAGAGTTACCGATTCTCTTTTAACAAGTTTCACTCTCAGGTGCAGCCTACTCACTACAAACTTTACAGAGTTGGGAAGGGTGTAATATTGGCTTGAATTCCAGCTTCCTGTGCCATTAAGATACTTGTAATAGACCTGGATCAGTTTGTCCATTGACAGAACATACCGGGTATATGAATTCTAAGTTGAAATGATGAGTTTGGGACTGACCATTTCAGATTTTGGTGAATACAGAAAAGAAGAAATGCATAGTTTGCACATTTCATTGATTACCAAGGGACAGCCATTTTTTAAAATGAAGGCAAGGGCAGGAAGTATAACATTCCAAGGGTTTATGGGTAATAAAACACATTTCTGCGAGTATTAAGCAGTAGCATAATAAACTGCAGTATAAATAAACGACTGGTTGCACAAATGACTTTTCTAATGTAAGGCAGAACAGAAGAAAATTATAATAAAAATAAAAAAAACCCAAAAAGGAGCAAACATAACAAAAACTTTAGTATCTGGTATATTTTAACCTAATCTGAACACCTTTATTTTTATTTTAAGTGTGAGATTCAAAGCTCAAAAGCAGAGCTTTACAAGGAAAGCACTGGCTGATTTTAGGATATCAGTGAAAGGTGAATCCCGAGGACTGAGTGACATGGAATTAAAATGAGAACCTTTCATTTTAATGTTTCACACTGTGTGCCTGAAATACAAGTACTGAGCCAGGTTAGAACTGGGAATTTTATTTTATCATCGCATCTGAGCAAACATAATCATCCTTAAAATGTTAAACGTGCAATTTATTGACTGATTATAAATTTGTATTTTGTGCTTCATGTATAGTGTAATTATTTACCTAATGTTCCATCAGCTGTCATGCAGTGAACTGGAATCGTCACCTTCATTTGTGCTATAGGATCAGGACAGAGTCACCTCCCCTAACCTCTGTGTTTCAGGTGCTTTTAGCAGGCTGTGGCTAAAGTGTCTTCAGCCATTTTGGCTTCGTAATGGACACCCCAGGCCCATTATACAGCAGACAGCCAACTGACAGGAGGGAGGAGTACTCTATAGTCATTGGCAAGGATGATAATGGTGGAATAATGACTCTTAAATGTTCCCCCTGAAGTCGACAGAGGCCATCCTTCATTTCCTGCAAGCTATCTGACAACCAGAATCAGCATACAACAGCACTCTTATTCATGTGTCATATAAAAAACCTCACTTTTCCAGAATAACACATGCAAAATGCTCTAAATTCACATAGTTGATTAACATTTACTTTAACTAATTGGAAGAATTTATAAACTACAAATTAAGGCACATGATGCTACAAAGTAACAGCTCAAATGGGGAAGCAGAAGTTACTGTATTTGGAAAGAGAGATTCAGTAATCTATCATGGCCACGGTGGAGAATTCGTCATTTTCTTCTATCAGTAACGATATGGTTGATCGATGGACAATGAATTCAGTAGGTGTATGAATTTTTAAACACTTTTAATCAAAGCTGCATATCTTTAAAAACTTGATAAACCTCTCATCACAGTAAAATACATTCCTCCCTGATCAGCAAAAGCACATGGCATTTTTCTGCTCAAGTCCTCGCCTCATCCGACCAGTTCAGTTTTGTGCAGATGGGCCATGGAGCGAGAAAATTATCATCAAGACACCAGACTGAAAAAAGACACTGCAATCTGTTTTCCCACGAAAACGGGATGTCATCAGTGTCTCGCCCTCATTTTACCAATGTAATATGAAGGGATGAAACAAAACACCACACCACTGCCTTGGTGAATATTGCATAAATTGGGCCTGTCTCAGTGATTTCACAGCCTAAATAAGACAGTCTCATTTAGTTTGCTCTGACTCAGAGCCCGATCCTAGGATACAAAGGAGGGAATCAACACTGAGATAAATGCTGCGTGTTGTCAACGCAACTCTTCCCTACAGTGACAGTGGTGTAACTCTGATCTAATTGAGACAGCTTGTAATACAAGATTCAGAATAAAATGCTTTATCTTCATTTATGCTGGGAGATTTTATATTAATCTGGGATTATTTGTCAGAGTATTAAGGTGCTACAATGCTTTTTGCTGTTTTGATAATAAGCGCACATCTATTTATTCTGAATATCAAAATCATTACATTTCACTATTAACTTGAATGTAATTAAAACAGATTTTAATGAATTATTGATTTAACAAATTTTCCACAAAGAAAATACCACAGCTTGAATATTCTATTGAATATTCAAGCTTTAAATAATAATTTAAACCCACCATATGTTTACATTCAAACTTCTACTTGGATCAAACTCAACTCCGTCAGCACACTGATTACTATATGAAGGGCACGGACTGAAATGCTCTGCTGCTGAATTAGTCATTGATGGCTTTGGAACACAGTGGACTTCTTTTTATGTATTAGCTGTTGGATAATTTGCAAGAGCTTTAAAATGTCCATATTGTGCACAGCTAAGAGGAGACGGGATGTTTTGTCTCATTTCTTATAAATGGGTCCTTCCACACTGCTTTTGGCAGCTTCCCACAACATAATAGGACTTCACCACACAGAAGGGACAAATGGGAGAGATCAGTATATGGCAGCTGGACCAAGACTCCATTCAACAAATAAATGTGCGGCAACATTGCACCTGCAGTAGGTATGAACCATTTCTAAATCAAGCTCTCTCCTTCACTCTCTCAATCTCATCTTGTGCTCTCTTTTGGGAAGATAAACATCCTTGGCCCTTTCCTAGTACCTGTTCTCATCTGTCAGACTACGATAAGGGTACATATACCCTGTCAATACTATTGATGCTAAGACTGCCCACGTCATCTAAACTGTGATGGAGTATTTCACTTCAGTAAATTATACCCTCCAGATAAGTGACAGACAGAATAGCAGAAATAAGCTTAGTACAGTGAAAACTGCTTATATTCAGGGGGTGGATTCAATAACAGAAAGACCTACAGCTCAGCAGAATGCAATGATAAATATTACCTTTGTGAATTTTGAACTTTAATGTACAATTCGTATTTGTCCACTGGGGCCAGGAAAACCTCACGATGTAATTCAATTCAATGCAATATCATTACAGCCTATTGCCTCAGAAATTAACTCAATAAATAACTCAGAGTCTCAACATACATTTAAGTCATAGGCTTTACCAGACATTGCATTTATTGGAGTCTTTTGTATTAAAATTAGATTTCAGATAGGTGCTGGTGTTTGAAACACATTTAAGTGCATGTAGTCATCATTTCCCGTTAACCGTCTTCTGAAATCTCTCTTCTAATGCTGCCTAAAAAGCATTACAGTACATCTCCATGTCAGTGTGCCCACTTCTACATATGATGCATGCTATAAACGCTTGTTGGTTTTTATTCGTTTAATAGTTATACTTAAAAAAAAATGTTTCTACTAGAGCAAGAACTCAGAAGTCAATTGCTCTTTACTTTCTCAGCAAAGCCAATTGTTGCCATTACTTTGTGAATTTCTAATGGCTAAAATGCCTTTGCTGACTTGTAAATAATTCAGTGTGACAGTGGCAGTGTTGCAGTACAAACAATGACACATAGCTGGCATCTTTTAGAGTATTTTAAATCATGCTACACTAGTTCCTGTTAGTCCTATCAGGCACAATGTTTGAGGCACATTCACTTTTCCAAACTGTGTGCATTAAAACCACCACAGCGATCGCGTTGCACTAATTGCATGCCACAGAGAAACAGTGCGTTGCTTTGTTGTGTACAAAATCTATAGACTATATGTTACAATCACTGTTGCATTTTCCAAAAGCATGCAAATGGAGTTATTGTTTCCTTTTCTCTCTTTGTGTTCTGAACTGAAGAAGCGGCAATCAATCACAAAATCTACATTTTGTTGAAAATCTGAATGGTTTGTGTGTTTAGAATGAGGCCCAGCGTGTACTTTAGTACTTTCATGTCTCATCCTCTGGGTTTCCATGTTAAATATGCTTTTGACAGCTGGATCTTATTATTTATGACATCAGAGCTGACAAAAGAAGATAGCTGCTGTGCCTTGTTAAATTTATGCTCGGGGAAATTTTTTGGCTGCTGGTGGTACCCAGGAGATGTGAAAGGAAAAGAAATATAGTGTACTCTGCAGGCTGCGAGAAGCGCTTGACCTAAAGGAACCCACTCCCTGTACATTTTGTAAACAAGGTAAACAAACATATAGAAAAAACTTGAAGGCACACCCAATGTACATTTGTCAAAAACTGCTGAGTCATTGATTATTCACCATTCTGACAGTGAAGCAGATGCCACCAGACAATGATAAAAACAACAACACCAGAATGTGATACAACTAGCTGCCATGTCTTATGGCATCAGTTTCAACTGTTGAGCAATCAGCAGTGACTTAACCCTTTTCCCTGAAGCAGTGAGCTTTTGATGTACTTCACAGAGCAGACATGTGTGTGGAGTCTGAGGCAGTAACATTAAAGACAGTGATTCTACTTCTAAGATTAACTTGATGTCTGTAAGAACAAGAGCACAAACGGCAATCTGGAACTGCATATATATTAATCCATTTAAATGAATTCCCACCACTCTTTGTTTCTTTGGTATCTCTTAAGTCCCTTATTTTTTTCAGAGTGCTTTTGACTCTCTGTCACTTGTTCTCCCATCAGCACAGCCGCTGTAGCTTCCAGGGCTAATATGGTCAGTGTAATGCACACAACAGTCTTTTATGTATGCAATGACATGTGTGTGTGTGTGCGTGCATGTTGCCTTTTTTTCTCTTCTCTTTTTATGCTTGTCTGATTAGCCTTCTTGGAATTAACATGCGGCCATGCCTGTTGGGACAAGGTGCTTCATTGGCAGCAGCGTGCTGAATATTGAATCAGGTGAATAGCAAACCTAGTTTTGATGTGGTAAACATGTGTTTGGGTTTTGTGATGATTGATTTGGATGGTGTTATCAAGAAAGATTGGCTAGCATTTTCAGAGGATAATCATGACTCATTCACCACAGGGATAGACTGAGTGGAATTAGGAAACATCTCACGCGCTCTCTTGGTAATGTGTCATTTGCTCTGATATCATCTCTTTCTTTGTCTCTCTCTGTTTGTACTTTTCTGGTCTCCTTTTCTTTCTCCCTGTCTGCAGATCTCTCTTGGCTTTTTTCTTTTTCATCTGATCTCTGTGGGTTTGCTTCGCGTGTGCCCTGTTAATGTCACCCTGCACGTTGGTTATAACAACCTGCCCTTGTCTGTTCAAGCCCATCTGCATCTCAAACAATACCTTAAATATGCAAGATAAATAATGAATTAGCATAAGTTCAATTAAGGATGCTATCTTTCTCTGTGCAACAGTAGCAGTCAGTGGATTAAAAAAAACAAAACAAAAACATAGCTACATTAAAATGAGCAAACTTTAAATACGTACATAAATACAACTGTGGTCAAATAACTGGCAGCTCTTTAGGAACTAATAATAAAGTCGATCTGCAAAACAGATGATTGCATTAGGCATTATACTGGGACTGGGCTCCAGAGGACAACCCCTTTAACCCTCTCAAGGCAGGCGTTGCCGATTTGCAACAGTTAAAATTTAAGAACCTGATTACCCCACATACATATTTTATGAGTTTGTTTTACTCAGAAGTACCACTGAAGGACTTGGTTGTGCATTAGCAACAAAAAGTTTAATTTGAGCCGGAGAGGGTTAAGTTCCCCATGGCATCTCACAGATGCAAGTTTTTAAGCTCTTTTGGCAACTCTGAGTTCACTTTATAAGTCAACTTAATCTGTCTGTAGCAGCTAATGGTTCAGTAGCAATAGTGGTGCTGCTACAGTTAGATGTGGTTAGGCACATCTGTGGGTAGATATGAATCTCTATAGTCTGGAATGAATCCCAGCAAAATGTTGAAAAGGGATAAAAGACAATTTTCTCAATTGTTGTTGCCATTTATACTGTAAAGCTCCAGCTTCAAACTCACTCTATACACTTGCTGTTCATTTTTTAATGATCTTAATATGATGATTTAAAACAAAAGATAATGCCACCTACCTACTGTTCAAATCTTTGATTTGTGTTGGGAAGCCGATCAGATGAAAGATTCCATAAAATGAACTGACACAGTTTCTTTTAGACACGGGTTAAACTGAAAGGCTGCACTAAGGCCTTAAGGATTATTTTGTGATTTATGCAAAACTGCTGTAGCAGACTCCAATAAGCTTAGATTACTCTAGAAAACCCAAATAGATTCCATTTAAGTCTTAAATGACAGCATGCTGTTAACACTGTTTTGTATTAAACCTGGTGCTTTCAATTATTAGCTTTGCTGGCATTATTAGCTTTTTGTACTGGGATGCACGCAGCCCAAACATCCCATATGAATAGGGAGCAGAAGCATTTTGAGAGATGAAGATGTGTGCTCATGGTTTCCACATGTACTCTGCACAGTGTTTTGGCACAACTTACTAGCACAAGTTCAATGCTGTTGGGCACTGCCCTTCAGTACTTTTTCTGTGAAAAATAGCATCTTAGATCAATGCTGTGCAATACTGATCCAACTAGTTCTTGCACCATTTATGTTACATTTTCTCAGCAAAACTTTAAGTTTTAGGTTTCTTTTACTGTAAAGAAATATCCTCGATACCTTTTCCTATTCCGATTTACATTATATTCCCTCTTTCAGTGGCTTGCACATTGCTAGTGTTGAAGTGTGTTAGCCTACTATCTCCACTAAAGCTCATGTTGGCACATAAGATCACAGCCACCTGTTCCCACAGCTTGAACAAAGCTGGACATGTGTTCTTCTGCAAGCCTGATGGCAGATAGGTGTTCACCTACTTTGCAAAGTAATTCACTGAAATCCACTCCCACCATTATCTAAGACCTGAGTCAGAGGGAGAAACAGCCTTCTTCCTACGTGTTAAATCAACTTGATGGGCTCACGATGTTGATTCATCCTGCTGAGCTGAGCAATACACAAATTAAATGTCAGGCAGTTAAAAGACACAAGAACTGTGTAATTAGGTTTTGCCATTAGTATAGGATATTAAAATTCTTTTTTTTATTCTAAAAAATTGAAGTGACAAATTTATTGTTCAGTGTTTTAACATGACACATCTAAATTAAAAAAATGTAGTCGATCAATACGGCTGAAAGGGGCCACAATTGGGGTATGAGTGGTTGGTTGAAACACTGGCTGAACTCAGAGTGAACCACCTGTGGACTTGAGCCAAACCTCTGTCATGCACCAATAGAAAACAATGTAACTTTGAAAGCTCCTGTCAATTTTACATCCTGAATCTGTTCAAATGATCTTTAACATTACTTCCCTTCACCATAGCAAACCCTGTAAATACTATAGGCAGTCATTTTTAAAGAAGTAATCATTAATGAAATTGCAATTAACACAAGCGGGGTCTTAAGATGAGGGTAATGGTGTGAACAACAGTAAACAAACAGCAGCAGCTGTTACATGCGCACAATTTTTTATTCAGATTAAAATCACTCTGCTTAAGGATATTAGGTCGGCTAATTACATGGGATGTTATTTTAATACGCTCTGGTGTTTATCTGAACACACTTAATAAGAGGAGTGTGATGTGCAAAAGTAATGAATATGTCATGCATTAATCTTTCTCGGCTATCTTATCTCTCTGGCACAAGTTTGATCAGTTCTGTGAAGATGGATCCTGTCAGTTTAAACCCAGTAGTTTCAGTTATTTTGTTGCTTGAAAAAAGAAGACAAGAAAAAAAAACAGGGAATGAGTTGAGTTTTTTAAGTTTCTTTATACTTTGCTTCGATAGAACCAAACTTTTAATTTAATGTGGTACTGAGCAATGGTTCTCCTGGCTTTCTAAAGTTCTTTGAGAACATTTTTGTGCACAGTTTCTGGTTTTGCACTCATTTTCCATCCAGTTCTTGTACCCAGCCATTTTCAGAAGAATGTTTTCCTTTTTTAGTAAGTCACCTAAACACTTAGTTAAATAAACATACCAAAGTTAACACAGCTTGACCAGCATAAATTAGTATCCTGGCCAAAGAGCTATTAGCTGAAAACTTGGCACATCTTAGTATGGTGTGAAATATGTGCTTAAAAAATAGAAAAGTAAACAAGAAGGAGGACAACAGAAGTTGCAGCCTTAAAAACATCTACAGCAGCAGTAGTTGGAAGCCCCGAGCGATACATTTGGTCCTTTGTAGCTACCGTTTACCAAAATCTCATGAGAAATGGCCTAAATAGAAGGGTGGCTGTCAAGAATCCATTCTTAACCAAGAAAACAGTGAGAAATCGCTGTTAGAGTCGAGTCTGGACCTTAAGAGTACTAGAGCAGTATGGGACAATTTTGATAGAGATTGGAACAAAAGGCAAGCAGCATCCAAAGAAGAGCTTTGGAAGGTCCTTCAAGAATCCTAGAGAGATACTTCTGAAGACTAAGAAATCTGAAGAAGCCTTGTATAAGAGAGTTCAGGCCATGCTGAAGAATAAAGATGAACTGATTTTAATACTTGTTGAGACTGTACAAACTCTGTTTTTGCCTTAAGTACTGTACCTTGAATTATCGATGCACTGATTTCCTATTTTGCTAGTAATATGCAAAGAAACAATGTGTGACTTAAGACCTTTGAACAGTAACGTAATGTAGTAACTATGGCAAATAGAATATCTCATTAAGCCATTCTCCATTTTAAGCAATATTTTTAAGGAGATGGGGGTGCGGTAAGTGACGGAAGTGACGGACAGGGTAAGCGACTCATGTTGTAACTGACGTCAGACGCCGGAGATTTTTGGGGAAATTAAAGTGAATGGTAGTTTAGAATTGAACAAATTCCTTTAAGCTTCAGTATTGCCAAATACACTTATCAATTGTCTTATGACTAACAACATAACTAACAACATTTGTCTAACTCATCTCCAACACCCCGGAGAACAATGGGGAGAGTTTAGAGGCTCTCCAAGATTACATTGATCAGTGCTTCCAGGATCTCGTAATGAAGAAGGCCCAGAGTGCATCTTCCCCGGCCAAATCTGAGACGCCGTCGTCGAAAAGATGTCGCCCGGCAGATTCCCCCGGCACAACATCGCCAGCCGGCAAAAATATTGCTGACATACTGGAGTCGATCGACCAACGTTTGTCCAGTTTCGATGCAAGGCTGTCCGTGGTGGAGATTCTTCACCGGGAATTTAAATCCTTGCGAGAATCCCTGGAGTTCAGCCAGCAGCAGGTGGAAAAAAAAAAAAGGGAGGTTGACTTCCATAAGTAATTTGAATGACTTGTTAATGCAGAAGATGTAACGTTTTTCTCTCCTTGAAGGAACAATAATCTATATTCACTCCTTGTTGTCACAAGTGTTTTTAATTCTGAACACCGGAATCTCCTAAGTTCCAATAAGCTTCGCTTATTATCTTGAATTTACATGCAATGGTTGCACGAAAAATAATTATAGCAACAGTCAGCAGCTTATCTATTATTCATTTCCTACTTAATTTATTTCACCAGTGTAATTAAGGATTTCTGTCTTTAACTTGCTAATCACTAGATTATATTTAAAGTTTGAAAATATTCCAACCAATGCACGTGTATTCTATGAATAGTTACACAATGTGTAGTTTTGCTTTCTCGGTTTCTTACAAAGATGTTGCTTTTACAAGCAAAAGGTTTTCACACTTTTACTCTCATCTTGCATTACCTTGTTGAACTAAATAATGAGCCTGCAGTTTCAAGGACCACATCAAGACCTAAAGCCTAATAAAGTAACTGTGCACAAAATTGCTGGAAGAATGAGCACATACAATTCAAAGCAATTCTCTGTCACATTGAGGAGTCAGTTCTTTCTTTCTTTCTGAAAAGGAACTGACTTTCCCCTGAAAGTCTGCTCTCTTCTTAACGTTAGCACTGCCCTGTTGAAAAACAAATTAGCTCATTATCCTTGAAAGGCTGGGCACATAGGAGCGGCATGCGTGACAAGCCAAGCCTTTGCTTGTGCCAAGCTGAAAATGTCAACATACTACCTCGAGAGTGCGCATTAAACTCAGGCGGTAATGGCTGTCACAAGACAGATCCCCATTATCAAGTCCATTAAGGCACCACACTTCTTCCCAGTGAAAAAAAAAGAAAAAGAAAAAAACAGCCAACATGCTGCATAATCTTAAAGTTCAGAATAAGCATCTGTAGATAAATGCCAAGGTGACACACTTTCCATCGTGCCTAAAAACCTTTCATATGAAGTTCATTAAAATCAACTACAGGAGACATATGTGCCAAAATATCTTTTTGTGCATGCATATGTATGGGTGTGTAGGCATATCCAAAGTTTTCTATATGGTATGTCATTTCATTTGCATGAAAAGTAGCACCTCAGTAGCAAAGTTAATTCAATTTTCAAGTGTGATGACTAAAATGCGCTGGCATTTTCTCCGTAATGGATTCACAGTGTAATATACTGTATCCCCACTCAAACAATTTAATTTATTTTAGTACTTTTATTTATTTTTTTCTTTTCAGTCTAGTCTTACTGGAAGGGACTGAGCTCTCCACCTAATTTACCAAACAAACGTAAAACAAATGAGACAGGGATTCTACAGGAGTGTCTGTCTTCATTTCACAAACAGATGCCGTGATGAAATATTGTTTCAGATACGTAAACCACTTTAACTTAGCTAGAAGTTGTTACCTTTACATTGAGCCTGAGCGACTGTTTGCTTAATTTTAGTTTTTATTATCTCATATCCTAAATTGCAAACCTCTAAGTCATTTTTTGCATCAGGATCTAATTTCCTAATAGACTGTATTTCTTTTTTCTTCTGTTGTTCTGCACTCAAGTTTTTATTAATTTCCCCTTTTGGGAAATGAGTAGTGAGCAGAGGAAACAAAATATGGAAGAGGTCCCTCATGCATGAAATGAAAGAAAGCGCTTTGCCCTCCTGTAGGAGCTGACATTGACGTATTCTCCAAAGGTAACAGCTCACTCCTGTGACATTGTCACTACCCGATCCGTACCGGAAACCCGATTGGTACCCCGCATGCGCAAATCTTACGTCACTTCCTCTCTTTGCCAACATTGCGACATTCAATATATTTGACTGATACGGTTAGCGCCCAGTTAGCTCCTAGCATTTCTCAACAGCTCTGCCTCCTTTTCGACTGCCCGGGACATTTAAACAATGGATAATCCGTATACAAAAAAATGCATGCTTTTCTCCTCAACAGAGAGCGTCCCCCGATTGAGCAACAGCGCCGTAAAATAAGAAGAATGGCGCCTAATTATAGAGTTAATAATGCAGACTTTGTAATATCTCACGTGTAGATTCATCAGCCAGATGAAGTGTTTACTGACAATTGACAGTGATAGCGCACATCATCATCACTATTCCAACAATCCTCTCCTCACAGACAAGCATAAACACACTCGACTATCGCTAAATCAAATTTAACACACGTTTGTAATGACGCGAATTCAGTTTACAATAGGGTTTATTCGCTCGGTCAGCAGGTGGCGGTATCCTCGTACACTGGGGAGTAAACTGCCATTAAACGAACAGAAGAAGAAAAAAAAACATCTGCACATGCGCGGTACGGATCGGGTAGACCCGATTTGTACGGTCAGACTTTACACATGCGCAGTAAGGATCGGAGAGTCCTGATCCGTAACTATCTTTTTATTTTTCGTTTTTGTCCACATTGTACTGAAATGCTTCATTATTGCAAACATTTTAAGATATACTTGTTATTCTTAACATCTTAACAGATACTCTGACCCATAACTATCGTAAAACGCTACGACCGGAAGTAGAAACCTTTCGCGCATGCGGGTTACCGATCGGGTTTCCGGTACAGATCGGGTAGTGACACTACCGATCGGGTTTCCGGTACGGATCGGGTAGTGACAATGTCACAGGAGTGAGCTGTTACCTTTGGAGAATACGTCAATGTCAGCTCCTACAGGAGGGCAAAGCGCTTTCTTTCATTTCATGCATGAGGGACCTCTTCCATATTTTGTTTCCTCTGCTCACTACTCATTTCCCAAAAGGGGAAATTAATAAAAACTTGAGTGCAGAACAACAGAAGAAAAAAGAAATACAGTCTATTAGGAAATTAGATCCTGATGCAAAAAATGACTTAGAGGTTTGCAATTTAGGATATGAGATAATAAAAACTAAAATTAAGCAAACAGTCGCTCAGGCTCAATGTAAAGGTAACAACTTCTAGCTAAGTTAAAGTGGTTTACGTATCTGAAACAATATTTCATCACGGCATCTGTTTGTGAAATGAAGACAGACACTGAATATCTGACTACGTACTCGTTTCACTTCCAAACATCTTTACTCCTGTAGAATCCCTGTCTCATTTGAGATATTACAAAGTCTGCATTATTAACTCTATAATTAGGCGCCATTCTTCTTATTTTACGGCGCTGTTGCTCAATCGGGGGACGCTCTCTGTTGAGGAGAAAAGCATGCATTTCTTTGTATACGGATTATCCATTGTTTAAATGTCCCGGGCAGTCGAAAAGGAGGCAGAGCTGTTGAGAAATGCTTGGAGCTAACTGGGCGCTAACCGTATCATTCAAATACATTGAATGTCGCAATGTTGGCAAAGAGAGGAAGTGACGTAAGATTTGCGCATGCGGGGTACCGATCGGGTTTCCGGTACGGATCGGGTAGTGACAGACAGACATGCTACGTTTTAGCACTACGGATAAAAATGGCTTCCAAAACATGGATGCTCTATTCATCTTTTTTTTTTTTTTTTCATTGACAAAGCACAAAATACAGATATACAAATACAAAATATGAAACACAATGTCAGGGGATTCGTATAAAAAAGCAAAATAGACACAGTCTATTATAGAATCACATAATATTGAACAGGGAACATAGGTTTACGGTTTTGACAGCTTTTTGATTTTGAGAATGTTGTATGGTTTTAACATAGTGTTTGGTTTCATTTAAAAAGCACCGAAAGGATGGTTTTGCGTTAGAAAATTTAGACTTATGTATATGAAATTTAGCCAATAATATCAATAAGTTAACCAAATAAAATTCGTTCGCCCTGTGCATGGGGTACTTAAAGAAACCAAACAATATATTCTCGTAACAAAGAGAGAACTCAGAAAAGATAAAGGAAACAACAAAAACACAAAATTCTTGCCAGAAAAGATTCGTATATAAGCATGATCAAAATAAATGAGAAATATCTTCCTTCACACAATTACAAAATGTACAGTTAACATCAATGTCCTTTTTATAACATACAAGAAAAGACCTAGTTGGGTAAAAACGATGAATAACTTTAAAAGATATTTCCTTTACTTTGTTATTTAATAGAAATTTCGCCGGTAAGGTCCAAATCTTCTCCCATTCCAGGGCCTGGTATAAGTTATTCCAGTAGGCGACAGCCGTTGGGACACAAGTTCTGTCTTTTTGAAACAGAGTTCGTATTTCACGGTTGTTTTTCCTCCTTACAGAGGGGAAACACATCTGACCGACATAAGTAGCAGCAGGATCCAGTGGTAAAGGGGTCAAATCACTAACAACAGGATTTCTAAACAACATTAAGACCCCAGCAGGGATAGCATCAAACACTACGGCATATTCCTTTGGTGGAACAGGAAGACCATATGTATTCAGAAATTCTGAGTAAGAGAGTAAACCTCCAGCTGGATTTATAAGTTGTGCAACACGATGAATCCCATTATCAAACCAATTACTTAAAAACACCGATTTATGTTTGTATAAAATGTCTCTATTGTTCCAAATATAGTATCTATGTGGAGAAAAGTTGTGTTCATAAATCAATGACCAGGAAAGAAGCATCTGTTTATGAAAGTTGGATAGTTTTAAAGGGATTTTATCAATATTGTAATTACAAAGCAAAAGAAAGTTAAGACCACCAATTTTTGAGAAAATATAATTGGGAATAAAGTTCCAAATTGAGGTTGGGTTCCTGAAAAATTGTTTAATCCAGTTTATTTTAAACACATTGTTTAATGAGGAGAAGTCAAGAAAGTTTACTCCACCATGTTGGTATGAGTTGGATAAAACTGATCTTTTAATACAATGAATTCTATTCTTCCATATGAAATTATAAAGATGTCTGTCAATATTTGCCAGGGTTTCTTTATTTACATCAAGAGACAAAGCAGCATAAGTTAGACGAGATAAACCCTCTGCTTTCATGAGTAAAACTCTCCCTTTAATGGATAAATCCCGCTGCAACCAGGCATTAAGCTTTTTTTGTGTTTTGTCCAAAATTGGAGTGAAATTAAGGGAGCACCTGGTGGATTGATCTTTATTAATGACTATACCAAGGTAAGTGACAGACTCTTTAACTGGGATGCCAGCAATAGATAGACTGGTACAATTTCTAAGGGCAAGCAGTTCACATTTGCCAATGTTTAGGTGGAGTCCTGAAGCTAAAGAAAAGGCATTAATTGTGTTAATAGCCATCTGCACCTGTGAATCATTTTTTAAAAAGAGAGTGGTATCATCAGCAAGTTGACTAATGAATATTTCTTCATCCGCAATTGTTATACCTTTCAGAGGACTGCGTTTAATATAATCAGAGAGGAGTTGAGCACAGATGAGAAATAAGTATGGGGAGATGGGGCAGCCTTGCCTGATACCGCGGTTCAAGTTAAACCTAGGTGAAGTACCTGCTTCTAGTTTGATGGAGCAGTTCATATTTTTGTACATTGTTTTAATTGCATTCTGAAAATAAGGGCCAAAGCCAAATTTGTCCAAAGCCTGAAAAATAAAACCATGTTCAATCGTGTCAAACGCTTTGCAGAAATCTACAAATAAGATAAAGCTATCATCCCTACACAGATCTGCATAATCAATTAGGTCAAAAATAAGTCTGATGTTGTTGGATATGTGTCTGTTAACCATAAAGCCAGACTGAGTTTCATCAATAATATCATTCAAAACAGCTTTCAGTCTTTTGGCAAAGATCTGAGCTAGGATCTTATAATCATTATTAAGGAGGCAAATTGGCCTCCAATTGTCAATATAAGTGGGATCTTTCTTTGGCTTTGGGATTAGGGTTAACAGACCTTGTGATAAAGTGGGGGGAAGAGACTGATTTGTAAGACTTTCAATGTATACATTAAGAAGAAATGGAGCCAGTTGATCTGCAAAAGTAATGTAAAATTCAGAGGTTAAGCCATCGGGTCCTGGGGATTTATTAAGTTTAAGACGTCGAATAGCAGGTAGCACTTCACTAATAGATATCGGCCTATCACAGAAACTCATCTGATCTTCTTTAACTGTTCGCAAATCAGGGATTTGTTCCATAAAGTTCAGAGCAGCACTCTCATCAAACTCTGACTTGTATAAATTTCTGTAAAAATTGGAGCAATAGGTGGAGACTTTTCGGGGATCATCAATTATAATACCGTCAATATTAAGTCTCCGAACAGAACCAAGTTTAGAACGAGATCTCTCTAATTTAAAAAAAATAGGATGAGTGTTGTTCACCTTCTAACCATTTCCTCCTTGATCTCACAAAGGCTCCCTCTGCTTTCAGTTTATAGATATCATTTAACTTACTCTGCTGCAAAGCTAAGTCAGTTTTGTCTTCTTCAGATAGGTTCTCTGGTGGGATCTGAGTGAGAGCAGATATCCTAGTAATTACATTAATTTCTTCATTTTTCCTCTGTTTTGCTGCAGATGAGCCATACTCTCTTAAATATTTAGCGGCTTCAAATTTAAAGAGTTCCCAGTTTTGACAGTAGAGATGACTGGTTAAGGCTTTATCCCAGAAACGTTTGATTAATGACAAAATATCTTCAAGCACTTTTTCATGTTTTAGAAGGGAGTTATTAAGTTTCCAGTAGCAGCTCCTACAAGTTTGGGCGGCATTAGTATTGAAAAGGACCTGAAGTGATACCGCTTTGTGATCCGTGAGTGGAGTTGGCATTATATTGGCTATAACATTATCCCTATTTAAGCAATCAGAAATTAACCAGAAGTCAATACGGGATTTAGAAGAGTTGGATTTGTTACTCCATGTAAATAGTTTGGCTTTAGGGTTTTTAAATCTCCAAATGTCTATTAAATGAAACTTTTGCATGAATACATTTAAACAACAGGACAGAGAGTTATTTGAGCTAGGTGGCCATCTGTCTAGTGAAGGATCTGGAGCAATGTTAAAATCACCTCCAACTAATAACAGGAGATTCGGGTATTTGGATAACCAGAACAAAAAGCGTGTTTCAAGGGCATCCAGTAAGAAGTCATTATCAGACTTGGAATTAAAACCATACACGTTGGCAAGAAGAAGAAGTGTACCATCAATGTTGACAATCATTAACACATAGTGTCCTTCTGAGTCCATTTCAGAGTGCATAACGTTCCCATTAAATTTGTTCTTCAGAGTAGTAACTCCTGCCGATCTTTCCGATCCATGTGAGAACCATAGGTCCTTGCCCCACTGAGTTTTCCAAAAATCAGTATCCTTAATAACAGAATGTGATTCTTGAAAAAAAACAAAGTCAGTATTCTGTTGATTTGCAAACAAAAACAAAGCTTTTCGCTTAACAGTGTCTCTTAAACCCCTGACATTGAGAGAACAGTGATATAGACAGTGCGGCTTTAGCACAAAATAATGAACAGTTTACTTCCTATAGTTAACATGGAACTGGTATTAACTTTTATCCTGAACCTCAAAATTGTAAACAACCCCTTTGACATCTGTAACTTTATACCTCAAGGGGGGCATGAAACCTCCATCAACGCAGGTGCAGCTTGATCCTCAGGCGAAGTGAGCGTTGGGTGCACCTCTTTCCCCTCAATGATCACACGGACCCCAGCAAAGTGTGCTCTTTTTCCTTCTTTCCTTGCAGCATCAATAAGAGGCCAAAGCTTCTCTCGAATTGCCCTGTCAGCAGAGGACAGATCTTCAGAGAACCTCATGTAGTTTTCTTTCAGAAAGGAGCAGTTTTTAGCTTTTCTCCAGATCAAGTCACGAGCTGATCTTGTCACAAATCGAATGATAACCAGCCTTGGTTTCTTCTGAGTTTCGCTGTAGCGGCCCAGGCGATGAACTACATCAATACTGTTTTTGAATCCTGCACTTGTTTCCCCGGCAACAGTGGAGCAGATGTCAAGTACTTTTCTGGTGATGTCTTCTTGCTTTTGCTCAGGGACACCTGAGAGCCTGAGATTCCATCTCCGATGGTATCTTTCAACTTCGTTGACCTTCAGTTCTACTTGAGATATTCTGCTGCTGTTTTTTTCACAAGTAGCTTTAACGGTTTTGGTGACATTCTTCAAAGATTCTACTTCCAAGAACATGAAGTCAATAGACTTCTTCATGGCCTCGATGTTAACAGTATTCTTGCTGATCATAGCCTCCAGATTATCTGAGCGCTCATTAATTAAAGTAGCAATGTTGTTTTGCACATCAGCAAGAGTTATATCACCTTTGTGTTTTTTACCATCTGGTCTGGCTGGAGTATCGGGATCCGAATCCGGCAGTGTTATCAGTTCAGGACTTTTGCTGCGGTTGTAGTCATGTTCGGCGGTCACGGCATTCTTGGGGCTGGTTTTTGAGCCAACAACACCTGTGTTTCTCTCCATTTCCTTGGTTGCTCCTTTGGTTAAACTTTTAAACTTCATGGAAGTTTCTTTTTCCTTCCTTTTGCTTCCCTGAGTTGCTGAAAGCATCGCTGAAGTAGCAGAGCTTTCCTGCTGTTAGCTGAGCTATCGCTCTGCAAAGAAGCTAGGGTCGCGAAAAAGTCCTTTGAAGTATGGTTCAGGAAGCCGTTACTTAGGCTACGTTCACACTGCAGGTCTTAATGCTCAATTCCGATTTTTTGATCAAATCCGATTTTTTTGTCTCCTCGTTCACACTACAAATAAAATGCGACAGCAAACGCGCTCTAGTGTGAACGCTCAAAGCGGCCCGCATGCGCAAAAGAAGATGTCACACACAACGCGCTCTGTTTAGACCAAGAACAAACAGTATTGTTTGACTGATGGCCGTTAATATAAAGACTTCGGACTTTACGTTTCCCAATTTTTGCTTTAAGTTATTTTGTTATTTACATAATAATGTAAATAACCTAATAATGATCCTTATTGCTGTTTAAGAGAGGAGCGGTGCTTCAAAGGATAGCTGCAGATTTCTGTCAGAATCTGCAGATTATACAGTACAAATAAAATGTTTACGTTGTCTTCCCAACAGTTTCACTGACATCTACACTGGATGGCTAGGAAGCGTTCGCGATGTCTTCTCGGGCGCTGATAATTGGCTTCAGTCTTGTGTCGGTGACGTAAAAGGCGGATTTAATGCGACTTGACCGTTCACACAGCAGTCGCTTTCTAAAACATCGGATATGTATCGGATTCAGTACCACTTACGAAAGTGACCCAGATCGGATTTGAAAATATCGGATTTGCGCCGTTCACACTGTCATAGCATGATCGGATATGGGTCGCATAGGGTCAAAAAAATCGGATTTGATGCGCTTTCGCCTGCAGTGTGAACGTAGCCTTAGAAATGTCGCATACGTGTACTGACCCAGTATGAACCATCCAGATCCCTCAGGTCATCTGGATCCGGTCTTTTATCAGTTCCCAGAGTCAGAACCAGACACGGAGAAGCTGCATTCAGCTTTTATGCTCCTTATATCTGGAACAAACTCCCAGAAAGCCTCAGATCAGCTGAAACACTCAGTTTATTTAAATCCAGGTTGAAGACTCACCTGTTCTCAGCTGCATTTGAATAAAGCACCAAATCCACACTTTAAGCTTAAATTTCAAAACTTACATTTAACTACTGATTTTATCTACTGTTCTGATTTTATCTGTTTTGATTTTATATACTGTTGTTTGTTTGTTTGTTTGTTTGTTTGTTTGTTTGTTTGTTTGTTTGTTTGTTAATTAGTTAGTTTATTTGCTTGTTTTATTCAATTTTAAATCATGCTTTTTATTTGTTCTTGTTTCTAATGTCTCTGTAAAGCACTTTGAATCACCTTGTTGTTGAATTGTGCTATACAAATAAACTTGCCTTGCCTTGCCTTGAATAAACAGTCGGTAGAATAACTCATTTGAGATTCAGAGAAAAAACGATGGCTGAAAGGGAAGTAAAACTGCAAAATCCTGCTTAGCCGCGGAGAAGAGCATCTACCTTGGTCGCCATCTTGGCTGCTCCTGCTCTATTCATCTTTTTCAACTTTGCAACGGTGTGCATGCTGTCAGTCTATAACCTGTGGGTGCTCCCCGGCAACTGTTTCCTTGGTAACAGGTTCATTCAACATGTTAGCCATACTTGTACATTTGTAGCTAGTTTTTGGGGAGTGGTGCAGGACAGTATATTAGCTTTGTTGAGAAGATGGACTGTTGTGAGAAAAGTGTACAAGCAACAAAACACAAATTCAGCTTGTTAGCAGTTTTTTTTAAATACATATTCATAGACTGCAAGTGAATTTTGAGATGTGTTGGTGTTGTTGGCATTGTTAAAGAACTGAAACTACTACAGACCCCAAAATAGTCCTGTTAATATTTCAAAGCACGTGTGAGATTGTTTTATGTTACAGCACTGCAGTATATGAGTACACAAGCAGATGCCACCAACACATAATATTTTCTGTGCCCCACTTATACCTAATGGAGAGTAGCACATTATGTGCCAGTAAAGTTGCTACTGAAAGGCCTGTCCCCTAATAGTGCATGTAGGTATAAAGTAATATCTGATGATTTCAGAGGTAATGGCATAGCAATTTTAATATCATTTATACATACAGTGAGTATGTATAAAACATCTCTGTGATGTTTCTCCACTTGTTAATTGTCTTTCCTTAAATTTGTAACTTATCTGCATTGTGTGTAGAGTAGCATTTGCAGCAAAAGTTTTCACAATGCAGACGTCATAATCTGTACGTAGTCTAACATTTATAGTGTCACACAATGCAAAACACAGATTTTTATAATTTAGTTTAACTGAGAACATCATATAACATGGCACCTCTATTCTATAATCCTTCATGTGTGGGAAGAGCAGGAAAGACGGAGCTAGTCATGTAACTTATACAGTAGGCAACCTTTAAGATTGATCTATTAACTCATTCACTGCCAGGGTTTTTGAGCATTTTTACTCATTTTTGAAGAGCCACAGAAAACTGTGTGTTATGATCATATAAACGCTGAACCTACCAAAATGAAGAACAGACTCTCTTCTTCCAGCCAAAAAAAAAAGCTTGTTTCTACCATTTTCCATTCTTTAGTAATCAGCTGTAGAAGAGAGGTGGGTTCCACCAAAAATGCCTGTTTTGACCAAAAAAAGGGAGAAAACGAGCTTTTTGTGAAAAATACATTTCAAGCAGTCTGATGTTCACTGACAAGCTGCCCGAGGTTGTATTCTAGCCCCTCCCATTGAAAAACGTAATTGACGTCTATAGACGTCAATGGCAGTGAATGAGTTAATTAGAGTATATTATTTTTATTTTTAATATTATTTTTTATCACTAGGTCCACCTCCTTTTTTGCTATTATTCTTATTATCTACCTTTTGCTTTGTAAAAATATTTAATCATACTTAAATTTTACTTAGCAACTTAGTAAACCTTCCAAAACCAGACTTTAGGAATACTGGAAGAATGCAAGTTTCTTTTTGAATGATGAAAACTCTGATTTCTACATCATCACTGCATAATTACATTCTGTTATAAGAGGTTATGCATGCATTTTTACATTCAGTTGGACCAATTATGCAGTCACATGCTTCCTGCTCTATTTATTTTACAAACATGTTTTTTATTCCTTCTTTTGTCTCTATTCTTGTTATCTTGTTTCTACAACCTAATAATCTCCAAGAGTATAAATAAAATTTAATTG
The DNA here is from genome assembly GCF_964374335.1 of Astatotilapia calliptera. Taxonomy (NCBI): domain Eukaryota; kingdom Metazoa; phylum Chordata; class Actinopteri; order Cichliformes; family Cichlidae; genus Astatotilapia; species Astatotilapia calliptera. The sequence continues at coordinate 21,560,476 of NC_137434.1, forward strand.
TAGATTTCACAACTAATTCTCATAGGGACATAATGCCTTATAATCAATTTTAGTATCATAACCATGTAATGTCTCCGTGCATTTTACCTTTATTTCCTCCAACCTCCATCCACTACACCCTAACATATCCTGCTGGCAACCCTGTTATTTCTTTTTTCTTTTTGGTTTTACTCACGTTTCTTGTTATCTTGCTATTAAAACAGAATAATCACCAAGGGTATCAATAAAGTTCAGTCTAATCTGAGATTATCCAGGTACTACTGAAAAGGACACAATGCCATATATATGATTCAAGTGCCAATTCAACGGGTGGCACAGGAGACACACAGGCCAGGCCATCTGCTTGCAGATACTGAGGTAAATGTGAGCAGACAGAGAATCTGGAGGAAATATGATTTGGTTTATGTAGTCCTTAAGTAAGCTGTCATTCCCCATAATGCATGAAGGGAGCTGGCAAAAGTAGGTCTATTACCATGTTGATAACATCAATTTGAAGTGTCAGTACGGGGTGAGCTAATACCCTGTCCGGCAAGGCTCTTCTCTCATCTCCACAGCCACAGGGGTTCTGATTTGATTAAAATCACAAACCAGTCATTCTTTCATAAACCTTCCAGCCACTACCTCAAATGGTAATAAGATCTATTAAAGATCCCTAAGGTGTTTTATTTTTTTTGCCAGAGGGTGCTACATTTACTAACAGAATAATCACCTGTGGCATTTCTGGAGGCTGTCGTCTCATTCGACTGACTCACCAGTTTTAAGTCAGGAACTTGATGTGATGGAGGCATTAGAAAGGTGGAAATAGAGTGTGGATGCACATTAATCTTTGATCAAACTTTGCCTCTTTGACTTTGTTTTTATCGAGTTAGGGTCACCAGATTATAAATTATCTCACAGTCTGTCAACCCCCAACACCACCCCACCCCCAGTGGTAGTAAAAACACCCGGGCAGGCAGCCATATGGCCCAGTCCGCATTATGCTATCCATTCAATCAGGGAACCCACTGGTTATTGGCTGATGACTCAGCCTCTTGGTGCAACAGTCAATATTTTGGGGCTTCAAGTATAGCCACTAGATAACGGATAACTGCTGGTTCTCTTCAGTGATTAGCGTTTACAGTGTAGTTATAAATGCAGATGGGTTAACAAAACGTTCTTAAAAAGTCTGAGTCTTGCCAGGTAGTGGGTTTTTTTTAAATTGCCTCTTGGCTAACATGTAATTTTCTGCTTCTCACAAGGACTATTCCCTGGGAACAGTGAAATTCTACTTGAACATGATTGGTTATTACTACTCAGACTATAAAAAGAAACCACAAAACTTTCAATCCAGTGCTTGCTGCTACATACAAAAATATGGAGACATATATAGAGTATGCTGTCCATCAAGACAGAACACATTATAAAATTGTTTTAGAAGGCAGTAGATTGTTAGCTATATAACAAATATTTGATAATAAGCCTAAGAAAACCAGACGTTTGGGCATGTTGGACAAATATAATATGATGTATGTGGAAACTAAAGATAACTGATTTCTATTTTAAACAGGTTATGCAACAAGCAATTTATGAACCAGATATGTCTGTAATTACCTACTTTCTGCTTTATTTATTGCACAAGTTTGTTCTTGTTTTGGTGACACAGGTGGCTTATTGCTGATTCATACAGTTCTGTAGTGTGCTCCAATGATCACTGATCTGACTGACCCAGCGGACCTGATCTGCCATCTGCTTGAGAACTCCTGTTGTTTTGTCTCAGTGTCTCAGATCTTCAAAGGTTTTTATCTGCAATGTTTCTAAACCCCATTCATTTTATGCCTGCTTCGGTACTTACTTGTCTTTCTCCCTGGTGTGAATCTTTTCCTCATTTATTACAGTGTGATCTCTATATAGCCAGGTATATTTACAGCACACTTCACATCAACAGTTTCTACCCACAGTGCGGTGCAGCAGACAAATCATTACTCTATAGCTCAGCAAAAATAAATGCCCTAGAAAAGTAACAAGTAAAACGTTTCAGTTAAATACTATCCACTGGTACGTATATTGTTTCACACAGATACTGTATCACTTTCCAGCACAATGGTATTACTACTTTCTTCAAGGTCTAACTGAGAATTAATCAAGGTCTCCAGTTGGCGTCATGATTATCCGTCTGTCTGGATGTAATTGAATGTATGCAGAGAGTACCAGAGAGACTCTTCTAAATCTACATGGACAGAAGTAATGACAAGCTGTGAAGCAGCTGGAGGAACTGTCTCCTTTGTTTCCCAAATTTTACCTTAATGGCTAAAAACTTTCACAATACCTGTGGGGTAAGTTTAACTAAGCAGTGTTTTCTCTGCTTTGCAACTGCATTTCTTTTTTTTTATCCCCTCTGTTTTACCCAGTTTTTTTACCCTTAGATGTGCCCTGCAGAGTGCTTACTTATGCTCTCTATGACTGCACCATCCAGGTCTTGGCCTCATCTTCAAGTCGCTTTTGCTCCTTGCTGTTGCCACCTCTCTCCCATTTTCCTCTCTGTATTGTAAATAAGTGGAACTTGCAAGTGAACACTTGATTTCCCACTGGCTTTGTAGTTGTTTAGTCCTGAATTCAAAGTGAGAGCAGAGGGGGAGCAATGTGAACCAAGCAGCCTGTTGTGAGAGAGGCAAGTTCTATACTGAGATTTTAAAACCCATCCTACATTTAATCTGATAAAGGAAATTATATACTGTAATTAGACTATATGACTAAGAATTCAACATTTTCAGAAACAGACATATTTGTTGTTAATGGGATGACTAATATCGCACTTAACCAACAACAGCCAGCTTGGCATTCAGACTGGGTGCTGTGTATAAACAGATAGCTTGGTTGGTTCTGTCCATAGATAAACAAATCCACCTACTAGACTTTCCAAAACTCATAAATTAGCAGTAAAGTGCTGGACAGATCCAAGTTCACTGATCCTCACAAAAAAAAGTTATGCTTTTAAGCATTTATGCTTTCAAAGGCAGGGAAAAAATGTAGACCTTCTTTCATCTGGCTATTGGTTTCACTGAAGGATTCAGACATTAACAAGGTATAAAGATCAACTGGACCATGCCCACAAAGAGCCTCATTCTTTAGTTCCTAACAAAAAGCTAATAAGCGGATGCCCTGCTGCTCTCCCTCATTCGCCCACTTGTCTGTTAGTACTATAAGATTTACAAGCTGCTTGTAGTCATTATACAGGCTTTGTGTTTCTAATTGGGCAATCCCACACTCCTGCAGGTACTGCGTGGACCCTGACAAGGATCCCGCCTCTCCTCCTTACCCCTTGATGCAGAAAGAAAATGTCGTCATTTCAGCAGAGCAGCCTCAGCCCCCCTGTGGTATACTTTACAGTCTCACCAGACTGAAGTGAAATCCTAAGGACACAGTTTCAAATTTTCCTGCACAATATCACCAACATAACATTGCTGTAGTAATGATATGTTTTAGCTTTGAATTTGCCCTTTACTCCATTTGAGAGTAGATAAAACAACGCATTAGGTCCTCGTGTGGTAGTGTAGGTGGCATAGTGGATTTGCAAGTTGCTGATGACACACTGAGCAAAATCTGGGCTCTATCGTCAGCAATAATGGATGAAAAATGATTCACTAGACCGTGCCTGCACTCTCACCAAAACTACCTACATCTATCCAAAAGCGTTCATGCTGAGCACCTGTTGGTACACCTCTCAACCATGACTGATAAGTGAAAATTAAAGCTCTCTTTGAGGAAAGGAAAGATTTTTTAAATTCTCACTCCCCACTGCCATGTGTTTAAAAGAAGCTAGGTTGGAGGTATGATCTTAGAAAGAAGATCCTAGAATGCTGTGTGACACGTTTACTGGCAAAAACATGTTTAATTGATTCTAATATTATCAAATAATATTACTTTTACAGTATTTTATGTTACTCACTTTTATTATTATAGTAGCTTCAGTGATTTTCCATCTTTATGTAGTACTTACTGATACCTGAACTAGTGCACATTTTCTTTTCTACCAGTGAGCGTGAGCTCAGATTTTTTGCTTTGTTTGTTTTTTTACTTAAACAAATGAGATTTGACAATTTTTGGTTAAAAAGAAATCTAACATCAGCCACAATAACTCTAATACATTATAGCATAGACAAAAACGATTTTTATTGAGTCATGTATTACCTTTTCTGTTCCACAACATGGTGGCCATTGGAGAATTACATTTACAAGGAATCCAAACTCCCTCTCATAAGTTGCCTCAGGTTTTATTTTTACATTTTCTCAAGTCATATTTTGCCTACCTTTTACCAACCTTGATTGCTCCGGGCATATATACACACACACATTTTGCTCTGTCAAAAAAAACCCATGCACATCTTTTATCTATCCTCTGGTATTTATTCCTACACACTGACTGCTCTTATCAGGCTTGTGTCTGTTTCATTCACTGCCACTTCTGTTCATTCACTATCAGTGAAGAGATCAGACGTTTAATGCATGTAGAACATGGCTATCTTATCCTGTTGAGTCCTGTGGGCCTATTTGTTAGCTGTCAGTGACTATCTATCTTCATCCCTTTCCTACTGTGTTTGCTGGCTCATGATGCTAGGAACTGGATCTGTCAAATGGCCGTCCCCGTAGGGTAACAGCAGAGCCTGCATTTTGCCAAATCGATCCTAGGAGACGCATAAAGAAAGAACAAGAGTTAGAGAGCAAGCCTGAGACGGAGAGCAATAATACATGCCAGGAAGACAGTTAGAGGGTGATGCTGATGACCAAGCAGACATGTTTGGGCCAAAAGACCTCAAAGATAAAGAAATGAGATGATGGATAGTGGAAATAAGACTGTGGCAGCAAGGGAGATCTTCTTGCACAGCACATGGCTTGCAGGTAAAAAGAAAGATGAAATGGATGCTTAGAAAAAAGAGCCAGAATAAGCTGAATGAGAAAGATAAAGCAGTGGTCATACCCATAAGTATCTGGACATTAATATAGAATGCATGTGATTGACTGACCGAACTCACATGTCCAGACTACTAAATAAGCATGCTGACAACTAAGGAAGAGTGAGAATGAAGGAATAGACAGAAAAGTGGAAAATACGACAGATTTAGTAAAGGAGTGGCCGAAAGAATAACAGACAATGATAAAAAAGGAGAGAGAGAGAAAACTGTGAGTGAAAAAGCATGCATTTCTGCAGCAGGGTAGCCGGATGGTGTGCTTCACCCAGGGCCATAGATCCTCATTAGGAGTCATGCTGCTGCTCCAAACATACATCAGCAAAACAGCACACAAACAAACACATGGAAAATGTTGGGAGATGTAACATGTGCAGTGGCAAGACATTTTGCAGTTAAAGTGCATGCAATTGGGCAAAACCTTGGAATAGATCTAAAAATAACAAATTGTTAGCTAGAACACAGATAAGCTAAAAATAATACACAGCAGTAACCTCTTCAGATTCTCCTCTTCAGATTCTGCTCTTGCCTTACCAAAAGCAAAATCTCATGCCAGGGGAAAAGATGGGAAAGTCCTTAAGTCTGATTCTTTTGACACTGCCTTACTCATGTAGCCATGCCAAGACATAGAGAAGGAGAACAAAAATAGCACGTCTTGCTAAAATTTGACCTTTCATAATTTTCATTTCTTAAATTAGAATTTGATGGCAGCGATAGAAAATCTAAACTTTTGTTTGTATATAAGCATTATTATAAGTCATACCACTCCGTCTTCTCTCGCATCCACACAAGTACTAACATGCTTTCTTTTTTCTTTTTCCTGACAGCAGGTTTATGGTAACTCAAGTGATGGAAGACAGACCAGCGACCTGACAAGGACAGACAACGACATCTCTCTCTCCTCTCTCTCTCTACCTTGCCTCTAGCCCTGAGGGCATTGATAAGAGCAGACATTTTAATTTGCTAGGTCAAAACAAATGCTTCAAGAATCTGCTGGCAGGCACCGGAAAACTTAATGGGCTCCTGAGTACTGCACTGGCAGAAAGAACACAGGAACTCATTCATAGTGCATTAATCTACTGTACGTTCTAATGGACATCATTTCTAATGACTTCTCAGGCCAAAAAAAATTTAATGAACCAAAACAGAGAATATACCAGATAATTAGTGTAGCATAAGATAAAGAGAAAAACATTAACACGGGAGTGATCTATCACATGTAATATCAATAATTTGCTAATTTGGACAATGCACATATTTTCTTTCTAGGTTTCAATGCTTGTAACAAATGTTCCTTCACCCTAGTGAAATCTGGAAGTCATCTTATCTAATATTTGAAAAGTAAACTGAAGTATTCGAAATATCTCAATAACTGTGTTTAAATATTATCTGTTTGTGAAGTAAACTATGCAAATGCATATGTAGGTTGCACAAACACAATATGCACAGCCATGTTCACCTACTGCTGAAAAATTACAGCTTCCTATCTCTTTGCATCTCTCAGCAATATTTAACTAGAACTTGATATTGCCAGCTAATTACAATCCAAACACAGCCATGCTCGACACACTTATGTACCCATCCATGCTTTAATCCCTGCCCTACTCTGCCCTCACAGCCTAGAAAATTATACATAATGCACTTTTTACAATAGAATATGCCAGTTCCAGATCTACTATAAACACAATATTTTATCTGTATGCACAAATGGGCTTCATATAATGCAAATGCAAATCATGACAACTATAAAATAAAATCTGCAAAGTCATTCCAGACTTGTTCTTATTCTGTTCTGATACTGCACCAGCAGTCATCGTATCATTAAAATGAAGTCATTACAAACCACTAAACAGTGATGGTTATAATAGCTACAGCAACTGACTTCTAACAAATGAGTATGAACCCAACTGATGCTTTGATGCTTTAAAATGTTCTGATTAGGGCAGCAACATTTGGATTCTGTTCCTTTGCAGAGGAATTTAAAAAGCATGGGCACAGAATACAATTTTATGTTATACTAATCACATTGCTGAGCACTACAGTAACAGCACTAGTAAACATGTTGTAGTGGAAAGACTCCAAATACAGTGTGACCTGCAGCTGCTCATTAATATCTCTTTTTTTCTTTAGAAAAAATATAATACCTAATCACACTAAGCCCAGCTAATTAATATCCATGCTCTAAATAACTACTTACAGAGAGTTTACAAAGCCCTTTCTGTATGATCCTCCTACTATAAATGAGCGATATAAGAGGTCTAGGAGGCTTTAATGTTCCCCAATGCCCTGGTAAGAATCAGCTTAGAACAATACCATTTACAGTTGTAGTATGTGGTATAAAAATCTTTGTATGACGATTTGGTAGCTTCTTTGTGACCCTTGTGTAATGTGGAAATCGAATAATATCCTGTCTGTTAATGCTAAAATGCTGAAAATAGCAGGTTTGTTCAGGAGCTTTCTCATAACAAAGTTCATGGTTAAGGACACATTTCAATGTAACATCTACCGGTTGACAAGTGTAATCTTTTTGTATACGGCTGATCAGAAAACTGCTCAAACTTTCCTGACAACAGCAGTGGATTTATATGGCACACTCTCAGCAGGGGTCACTCCCTCTGTGCCAAGTAAAAATATTTACTTTGTGCACAGCATTTGGAGGCTTATTTCCCCGTGAATTGCTTCAACATGTTTTGCAGCATGAACAGATTCCAAAGCTACAAAAGATGGAGCAGCATGTAAAGCAACTCAGCCTGGAAAACAGATCTCTTGAACGCTCAAGTAGACATAAATGTGATGGCCGGGGCAATATTTAATGAGGAAGCAAATCTGTGAACAAACAAAATCAATGAGGTGCTCTTACAAAACGTTCTTGCTGTTAAAAACAGAATGCCACAAGGCAAACATGGGTTATTTGCAGGAAACATAGCCAACGAAGCTATTTGATAAAACTTAGAACTATAGCTGGGATTGATTTTTTTTTTTCTTATTCATTTGGGCCAAAACACATCATTTCAGTTTTAACTTTGCCTTATAGAACATTTGTATGTGGCTATAGTTAAAAGGATTATTCACTTTATATATAAAACATAAAAATGAACAAATTTCCAAAAGAAGTGCTAGAGAAAGTGTTGCTCTGACTCAAGCATTTTTATATCAGTCAAGTGACCATCGGTAACATGTCAAATCTAGTCAAATTTATATGTACAGCACTACTTAGACACAGAGTAATTTAGTGTTTTACAACGGGATAGGAAGAGGCTTACAAAGAGATATTTACAATATGCAAAACATATTTTTATATTGTTGCCATTACTGTTATTATTATTTATTGATACGCATAATGCAGATCCACAGAACTAAACAATGCATATGCAACACAGACAGTTTTAATGGAATATGAAATATGCAAATATTGTATGAAGAAATTGTTTGTGTGTGTTTTTATTGTTTATGGTTTTCTCTCCATGTCATTTGTCTGTTTTTCCTGTTTGTGTCAGAGCAGATTGTGTGTTCTTGCATATTCTGCAATAAAACAAACAAACAAACCAAACATACCAACCAACAAAACATATATGTATTCATGTCATGATATAAAGCATGCACAAAAGATCAACAACAACAATTAGAAGACCAAAACAACCATCACTGGAAATCCACTTTGTTTCTGCTACAACCTTGGTAAAAGTGGTAAACCAATGGGAGGTTCACATGCTCTACAGAAAGCTGTTTTATTCACGTCTGTAATGATCTTTATGATGTAATGATGTAACCTTTAGAACATATCCGAACATATGGAAACTCATTAGAGGACTTGAGCCTTATATATATATATATATATATATATATATATATATATATATATATATATATATATATATGTTCCCTACAGACGTGATCGTCACCAGGTTGCGTGTTATGTCCCTGGGACAGCTGTTTTTCTCTGCTCTGACCATATGTTAACATAGCCCTGATTTAAATTAAGTAAAGTTTTAGCTGATCTCAAGTTTTGGGGAAATTTGCTCCACAAATGAGGTTTATAAAAACTAAAAGATTCCACCACCTTGAAACAAATGCAGGGATTTGAGAATGGGTGTAATGTTCTCGATCTTTGTGATGTTTCTTATAATTCTAACTGCAGCATTCTGAATGAGCTGTAGACATCTGATAGATTTTTTACTAGGACCCATAATGACACTGTTATAATAGTTTAATCTGCTAAAGGTGAATGTGTGAATAGGTTTTTGTTTGTTTTTTTGCTTTTGTTTTATCTCTGCAAAACAAAAATAAAGATTTTTTTCTCTGTATCAGACAGATACCTATTGCAGTCTTTTCTGATTTCAGTTGCAAGCTGTTTTGGCACATCCACTCGCTAACTGACTGTAAGGGACCGTAATCCTGAGGTGAGCTGATATGTACAACTGTGTGCCATCTGTTTAATAATGATAGAAAATAATATAATATCCTACAGGGAGTGCAGAATTATTAGGCAAATGAGTATTTTGTCCACATCATCCTCTTCATGCATGTTGTCTTACTCCAAGCTGTATAGGCTCGAAAGCCTACTACCAATTAAGCATATTAGGTGATGTGCATCTCTGTAATGACAAGGGGTGTGGTCTAATGACATCAACACCCTATATCAGGTGTGCATAATTATTAGGCAACATCCTTTCCTTTGGCAAAATGGGTCAAAAGAAGGACTTGACAGGCTCAGAAAAGTCAAAAATAGTGAGATAGCTTGCAGAGGGATGCAGCAGTCTCAAAATTGAAAAGCTTCTGAAGCATGATCATCGAACAATCAAGCGTTTCATTCAAAATAGTCAACAGGGTCGCAAGAAGCGTGTGGAAAAACCAAGGCGCAAAATAACTGCCCATGAACTGAGAAAAGTCAAGCGTGCAGCTGCCAAGATGCCACTTGCCACCAGTTTGGCCATATTTCAGAGCTGCAACATCACTGGAGTGCCCAAAAGCACAAGGTGTGCAATACTCAGAGACATGGCCAAGGTAAGAAAGGCTGAAAGACGACCACCACTGAACAAGACACACAAGCTGAAACGTCAAGACTGGGCCAAGAAATATCTCAAGACTGATTTTTCTAAGGTTTTATGGACTGATGAAATGAGAGTGAGTCTTGAAGGGCCAGATGGATGGGCCCGTGGCTGGATTGGTAAAGGGCAGAGAGCTCCAGTCCGACTCAGACGCCAGCAAGGTGGAGGTGGAGTACTGGTTTGGGCTGGTATCATCAAAGATGAGCTTGTGGGGCCTTTTCGGGTTGAGGATGGAGTCAAGCTCAACTCCCAGTCCTACTGCCAGTTTCTGGAAGACACCTTCTTCAAGCAGTGGTACAGGAAGAAGTCTGCATCCTTCAAGAAAAACATGATTTCCATGCAGGACAATGCTCCATCACACGCGTCCAAGTACTCCACAGCGTGGCTGGCAAGAAAGGGTATAAAAGAAGAAAAACTAATGACATGGCCACCTTGTTCACCTGATCTGAACCCCATTGAGAACCTGTGGTCCATCATCAAATGTGAGATTTACAAGGAGGGAAAACAGTACACCTCTCTGAACAGTGTCTGGGAGGCTGTGGTTGCTGCTGCACGCAATGTTGATGGTGAACAGATCAAAACACTGACAGAATCCATGGATGGCAGGCTTTTGAGTGTCCTTGCAAAGAAAGGTGGCTATATTGGTCGCTGATTTGTTTTTGTTTTGTTTTTGAATGTCAGAAATGTATATTTGTGAATGTGGAGATGTTATATTGGTTTCACTGGTAAAAATAAATAATTGAAATGGGTATATATTTGTTTTTTGTTAAGTTGCCTAATAATTATGCACAGTAATAGTCACCTGCACACACAGATATCCCCCTAAAATAGCTAAAACTAAAAACAAACTAAAAACTACTTCCAAAAACATTCAGCTTTGATATTAATGAGTTTTTTGGGTTCATTGAGAACATGGTTGTTGTTCAATAATAAAATTATTCCTCAAAAATACAACTTGCCTAATAATTCTGCACTCCCTGTATAGTCAAAGCAGTCCCAGAAACAGTCTCGGAAATGTTTCTGTACAAGGAATCTTTCTGTGCAAAGATTTCTGGTTTTATTTCAAGGTGATGCAAATTTTTGAGGGTGTAAAGTAGGGCAGTGAGACATGCTGATGTTGATTCAGAGGTATTAAGGAGTCAATTTGGAACATTCTTTGATGCCTTCCTTGGTCTGTGAGATTTTTCCGTAATGAGCAGGTTCAAGGTTTCTCGTTCTCTCATCAGTGATCTTTAGAAATCTGTGCTTGGCTCAGGCTGACATGTCATGCAGAGAACGGTGAACTCCTGGTGTTCATTTTGAAAACTAAAAAGAGACTGCCATGGACTAAAACAGTTAAAACCCAAACAAAGCTAATCAAATGATCAATCGATTCATTTAATAAATGTGCTTAATTTGTATTTTCCTCAATTTTCAACACTATTTATAGTTACTGCTGGCAGACAACAAATGTCAATACTCTGGTTTGTCATGTGCATCTAAATTTAATTGCAAATTGAACCTAACTGAACCCTTAAACAGCAAACAGCAACTGATCTGTGGAAGCAATGGAAATAAGAGCACACCGGCTTCATATCCAATTATTGACCCATTTCAAGTGATTTTAGTAAAGAAATTACAGGCAGGGCTGTTAATTATCGTGTGTGTGAGCACGCGCACCTCTAAATGGTCTCAACCTGAAATGTGATCCTCTGTGCTTTCAGCATATGCATGTGTGTATTAGTAGTTTCCGTGACAGGATGTATATTAAACTAAACAAATAAATAAAATTGGTCCTCTTCATTCACCTAAATTCCTGAAGTCACCTAAAGTTTTTTACTGTCATGCCAGCATGATGAATGTGACTAAAACTTGTAGCAATGTACTCAGCAGCTGCAAGATCTTTTTCCGTTTCCCCGCAGCATTTTGTTTACATCACAAGTTTTACTATTTTAGAAAAAAAATTGCACCAGGGGACAACATATCTTTTGTCCAGTATGTTGACTATTTTCCTGAAGCCTTCGTTACTCACCGTGTTTATTGGACACACGTCTTTGAACAAATGGGATTGCTTGTTTTGTTTTCAGTGCGTCTTTGTGAGCTGGTCGACCTGTTGTAATAGCCTCACTTTTATGGACATCTTTTGTTATTGTTGGACCCTTCATGTCAGCCACTGTACTGTTTTTCTTGGCCTTCATGCATTAATTATAATGCAGTTTGTGGTATTTTTTCAGGTAGTTGAATAAGTTGTATTGTTTCTGCAGTGCAGACACAACTCTACAGCACAAGCATAATCATTTTGCATATGATTTCTTCTTGGTTAACTTGACTTTCCCTAAATCCAAAGTATTTCTGAATAAAGGCTAATGAGGGACAAACTCTTTGTCTTCTGCAGTGCTAGACATTTGAACTTCGTTGTCTTTTAACATACTGTTACTAATCCAGTCTAGTCCAGGAAACTTCAAGCTACACGGTGCAGGGAACTGTTGTCAGGCAGTGATTAAAAGATTGCTGGACTTGCTTTTGCGTCACATTATATTGGTGCATTTTCAATATTAGCAAATTGTGTCCCTTTAACTGCAGGAAGCCAAAATTGTGACCAGATAATTCTGATAAATTAATTGTACAGTCAAACAATATACTTCTTCATGTATGTCTGTCCAACAGACATATTTTTTAATTCATATTCTCTGTTTTTGATCTCTCAGAATTATGGAATTTTTAAAGCTCATCTCTTTTATGATTATTTATATACACTGTCCGACCACAACGTTAAAACCAAGTGAAGGAGATAAAATTGAAGATCTTATGACAATGCAAATATTCTGGTAGGAAGATTTGGGTCATAGTATACATGTGCCTCCTTACTTAAACACTGATATAGAACAAGTACATCCTCCAGTGACTAATTGACACTGAGGAGTGCCATAGCCACCGGGGAAGAAGATTATACCCCAAAATTGCATAGTGAGAACCTCTAAAAAGACCTGCCTTTTTAGAGGGCAGGTCTAGATTAGGCCCATCCTAATCTAGCATTCTCAGGATGGGCCAAAACCAGGACAATTCAATGAAGCCTAACCTCTCAAAAACCCAAAGACGCAGCCATCAAAGGATCCAACACCAGCATCACAATCCATATTACCCAAGAGATTACATGTCTAGGCCTTGACCAGTTGGGGCTGCTTTTACATTAATGTGGCTACTGAGCTTAAACTGTCAGTGAACACAACAGTAGTGTGCAAGAGTCTTGAGAAATCCCTCATTTCTTTAGATTTCGGTTTCAAGGAGCCAGAATGTCTTAACATTTATCTTATTTCATTTTATTTTTGTTAAGCCACTTAACACTGACCCGTGAATGATTAAAACACAGTAAATCACACATCTAGGGATGAAGAAGTGTTATGTCTAGACTTATTGGAAAACTTACAAAAGGCCTAATAAATAATATATAATTTGTTCCTGGTTCTTCAGCTGGCTCTTATGCCTGATCATTTGACATTTTTGCACCAACAAGGTGGCTCCCAAAACTTGGCATATCTTGGAATATGCCAATATGGCCTAGAGGTGCAACAATGCACGTCTACGGCCATCTGTAAAACATGGTAGAGACTGTCATATTAGGGGTCTTCATTTCAGCCACTGTTGTTGGGGATCTTGTCAAAATTGATGGAATTATGAATCCAGAAAAGTACTGTCAGATTTTCATTCACCAAGCAATACCATCTGGAAAGTGTCCAGGAACCGCTTCCTTTTTCAGCATGACAACAATTCCAAAAACACCACCAATGCAAAAGCCTACCTGGGTAGAAAGCACACAGTGGAACACTATCAGTCATGAACTGACTGTCCCAGAATCCAGACCTCAACATCACTGAAGCAGTGTGAGATCATCTTGACAGAGAATGTAACAAAAGGCAGCCATTATCCACAAAAGAGATCTGAATGTCTTTTAGGAAACCTGGAGAACTATTTTTGAAGACTACTTAAAGAAATTATAGGAAATCTTATCTAAGAGCATTCATGTTGAAGAATAAATGTGCTCATACCAAATGCAAATTTTCAAGCTTGTCAGAATTGTACACTGTTGTTGCCTCATTCTCTATATTTAAATGCATGCTAGCATTTCCCAGCAAAAAATTATGTAATGAGGGGTAGTTCAATACTTTTGTAGAGTACTGTAATTTATGATTTAATGTGTGGTTTAATGGGATGCAAAGGCCAGATATGTTTTGATAGCGTATAACTTTTTACAGCAACAATTTCTCATCTATAGAGATTTTCCATCTATAGTGAAGAATAAGAGTAATGCCAAATGAAAGCTCTGTCTATCCATCCGTACAGCACGAAGTAAAGTGACAGATTTTGCTTTCAACCGATTGGATTGACAGCAGCAAGATTCAGACTGCTGTAACTCAACCAGCGGTTACAGGATGGATTCATAAAATGAATTCAAGAGCTCTTAAAATAACGACAAAAGATTGTTGCCCGGGGGAAGCAATGGACAGAAGATCCTTGGTAAGTATCGTCAGTATTTCCTTTTCTTTTTGAACGATTGGGATTTTTTTGTGCTCTCTGATTTATTTAACTGGATGTTGAATAGAAGAGAAGGAGAGAAAGATGGAAGATGCAAAACTACAAAGACCCTACCAGAATCAAACTTGAACTTGTGTTTATGTGGTATGCACTTTATCATGTATTTTCTTTGATAGACCTCAAAATGCATTACTTGATGCATATCTGAATCTCCATGGTAAGGATTAAAAGGTGTAGTTAATTCCAGCAAAATGCCACATTCAGACTTTCTGGTTCAAATGTGCCTACTAATATGAACACACACACACACACACACACACACACACACACACACACACACACACACACACACACACACACACACACAAATACTACTACTACTAATAATAATAATAATGAATTATATTATTTGTACTTTTATTTACACCCGAAGAACTCATCAACTGAAGGTCCTGAACTGTTCTGGAGACAGTAAATTAATAAAGGCCAAGAAAAAGTGAAGAATAGAACTTCAGGGTTGTCCCCAGTAGGGATGGGTATCATTTAGGTTTTATCCGATACCGGTGCCAAACCGGTACTTTTGAAATGGTGCCGGTGCTTAAACCGGTGCTTAAAGAATGGAGAACACAAAATTGGTCCAAAAACCTCTCATGTTCAGCTGTTTTTTTGTAAAAAGATAACAATGTTAGCCTTTTCTGCAGCTATAGGGGATTTATGGCATCACTCTTGGCTGGAAGCAGTGCTTAAACAATGGAAAAAACACAAACTTTGTCCAAAAACCTCTCATGTTTAACTGTTTTCCACTTTTTCTTTGGTCATTTTAGCCTTTTTGGCCAGGGTGAAGGGAGTATCTGCCATCAAACAAGAAGACAGCCGCATGTAGCTATGATGATGTTTGCTAGTTCACCTTACATGTATTAATGTAATAACGTGGTTAGCCTACTCGACGTAAATTACACACGAACAACATTAAGCTACTCACGCAGAGAAGAACGGCTGTTGCTGCCGTCATTATTTCTGCTACACTGGCAGGGCTAGGGGCCAGGACTCTCCTCTTCGTGTTTTTGGGGGATGTTGCTAACCCCGGGTCCAATAACAGGCAACCCACCCGCAGTAGTTGTGTGAGGTCTCGCAGCAAGCTATCAAATACGACGCATTTCTCGGCTTTTAAAAAAAACGCTATGCGTCGCCAGGTGTTTCATCAGATTTGAGGTGTTACCTCCTTTGACAGTATCACAGTATCGGCTTAAAGCACTTGTTGCAGGCTGCTGAGTTTGCATATTTTGCTGTGAAGTAGAGCCAGACTTTTGACCGCTTCACCTTGGGCATTTTTAATCTGTTGCTCTGCTCTAACAGAACGTACGTACCTGGCCCCGCCTACTATCCTCGGAAACGTAAAATGATTGGCTAGAATCTAAAGTGTATCACAGCTCAGGAAAAAAAAGCACCGAAATAAAGCACCAAAATGTGCGCTGCTTTTCGGTCTGGTTACTACCGTTTATGTCAGAACCTACACCGGTACCCATCCCTAGTCCCCAGGAAACTTTCCTGAATGTTACATTGTCACAGTGCTTAGCTACAGCTTTTTATCTTTTTCAGTTTTGCTATAACGGAAATAATCAAATTTTCTGTCCTGAGTCTTTTTAAACCTAATCGCCTAGACCTGCTTGCAAAACATAAGTATGCCAAGATACCACGTAATGCTACAGTGTAAAGTTATTGCTCTAGTCACTGATGAGACCAGAGCAATGGAGCATAGTAACATCCACAGGAAAGATTCCCTGCTCTCCCTCTCTATCCATTCTAGATGGAAACTGGCAAACACATATCTACAAAACACACACACACACACACACAACACACAACAAATGATAACACATGAGCACACACATACAGCTCCTTGTTCTGGAGTTGGGGAGAAGAACATGCCAGATACTGGCATTGACCACAGGCCTCGTTAACAATGCCAAAACAAAATGCTGCACTAATCCCAATTAGGCTTCTGTAATGAGGGGAGCCTGCACACAAGGAGGAAGTGCCAGGCTGCATCCCCAAAACTCAATTACACAGTCATCCAGGCAAGGAAAGCAGTGACAGAACTCAGTAATGTGTGTATATGTAAATTTTTAAGTGTGTGTGTGTGTATGCACACAAATGTACAGATATGGCTCTAACTATAAAGAAACAAAAATGGACACGGAGTGGGGAAGCAAAGGGATTGCGTGGGCGCGAAGAGGCTCTAACTCTAACAGAGCAAACACAGAGTGTGAGGCTTAATTCAAAGTCAGTGTTGCTCTTTAAGGGAACCAGGCGTTCACACATGAAGTGCCTTGAAGCTGTCGCCAGAAGCCTTTTGAAGTAACCAACTAGTACAAACACAATGTGTTACTGAGCTGACAAAAGGTTATCTAACACACAGATGTTTGCTATTGTTCAGGTAAATGGTTGTAAAACTCATTGGTAAAAGAGAACAAAAGTAACAAGTGTAGCATTTAAAAACATGCACAGTTTCTTTAATGTTTATGAGAATTATCTGGTCCAAAGGTCTTCCTTGTGCCATTTGGTACTATGGAAAGAAGCAGAGAAACTTTGGCCAACTGAGACAAAATCATCACACCTACTTGGGTGTAGTGGGGTCTAGCTTTACCATCATGTTCTGTTATTTCTAATGCATTTAGGAAGTGAAAAAGACTTGTTAATATCGAAACAATATTACCTTGGGTTTATTATTATCGCAGGATTTCTAGTAATGTAAAGTTAAAACATTTACCACTAAAATCCTGCTGTATTTTGCCACTACAGCAAGTACTAGTCCCATGTGAATCAGCATCTTGGAAATTTCTGCCTGTTTTTCCCCTCACCACACCTTTTACTTTCCCTGCACCACATAAGAATTGAAATTGTGTCACTGACTACAAATGAAAATTTGAACAGCATTTTGGTTGTGAACTCCAGAGACGTTCATTTCTACAGAACATGGAGATACAATAACCTACAGTAAAGAGTAACCAAAGAAAGGTGGAAATCTCAAAAGATGATGAATTGACATAGATTAATGTCATGTGGTAAGCTTTCAGTAGGCTTAACTAATAATTAATGCTTACCAGAGGTATGGGTAAAATAAAAAACCAAAAACACTTCTATCTAACATTTACACACACACACACACACACACACACACACACACACACACACACACACACACACACACACACACTGCATCGGAGGCAACTCAGGGTTCAGTATCTAGTCCAAGGATACTTTAACATGCAGATGGGATGAGCTGGGGATCTTTCCAAATGGGGTGGCTGCGGCTCTCCCCTCAGAGTCACAGCTGCCCCAGTATGGCTAAAGACATTTTTGTGACTCATTGATCACAGCTGCTTAATGGCACAACAGCAAGAAATTGAATGGCCTTTGGATAGGGTCTCAGTGTTAAACAATTTATTTATAGAAATCATGTTTACGTCTGTTTGTAAAGCAAGTTCTTCTAAAGAAGCAGGCAACCCCACAAGTGTCCGGTCCAATCAGTCCATATCATAATGCATGTTCTGTACAGACTGAGCTATGTGAACTTGGAAATTAGGTCATTAAAAGTTCAGCACCTGCTCTAATTGAAGCACTACATTCTATAATGATGTTGCAGTTATCGAACTTGAGTTAATTAAAGTATTAATGGAAAATGTTATGGAAGCTGAAATGTGCATGAGAATTCACTGTTTGGCATGCTAAGCAGGCTCATGGACAAGTTATTTCTGCATAGAAACTTAATTAAAAAAACACATTCACATGTATTTTAAGGCAATTTTATTTTAAAACTAGGTTATTGTGAATATTCTCTGGCCTGGAAGAAAACTCTAGCCCAGTAGAATAAGGTGAGATCGTTTCATTTTAGGTACAATTATAGTGTGATCTGATCATGCAATTATACACCCTGCACAAAAATTCAAATGATCTGTAGGCGGGAGGCATATTCAAAATGTGATACTGATTTAGCCAAAGATTAAAATTGATTTCTTAACTTTTATTGTAAAAAGTTTGCAATTCTACAAAGTTTTGTGAAGCCCGTGCATGTCTGTGAGTGTTATTCCTGGCAGGCAAATGAAAATGTATGAGCTCGTGATGTGCTTCTGATGTGCTTTAATGCTTTTGTTCTTATAAAGGGAAAAATTTTCATTAACATTATGTCTCTTAAATGGAATGGGATGGAATAATTTGTGCCATAATACCTGTCGATTTAACCTCGAAGATGACAGATTGTAAGAAATGGCATACGGCGAGGTGATCACACGCTAGCTCACTGGATTAATAGTCCATGACTGATGTTTGAGTGTGGCTGTGCAAAGGGAGGGAGGGAGAGTCTCCTGTAAAAGGTCACCCAGTCCCCGATCAGGCAATTTAGCAGCAAAAAGGCAACTGCTACTGCTTATGCCATTAAATTCCATGCTCACAAATGGATCTGAACTTCTTGGGAGTGAGGAAAAAATGCACCCATCATAGAGGAATATTCCTCTTCAAACCTTTTATCAAAGTATTACACAGGTGCAATATAATAGGTGAACCAAAATTTAAAAATAATAAGATGTCGGGTGGTAGAATTGGGTAATGGCTTGCAATGCCATTGAAAGCTCTTAAAGGCTAGTATTTAGAATAGGATTCATCCTTTGAAGAAAAATCAGTGTGCGTGTACATGAACAGGTGGCATATGAGGCATTTTCACTTACGTAATTCTTTTATCAGTTAATGTTTCCGACAAACTTAGCCTGGAAACACCTTAAGAATGCGTCACCTCCAAATCCCTTCACACATGCATGCTTAACTATAATTGAATTCCTCCTTTTTTTCAGACTAATCATGAAAGGCCTTCACCCCTGGCTATTTTTATGTTCGTGTTGCTGCCATTCAAAGTTTGGATGATGGTAGAAATTTGATAAGCTGCCTTTAAGATTCCTGTCGCCACACACAGAGAAACACACAACACAAACATAACCATGGATACATACACCACACTGCATTTCTCTGGGGAGACTGTCACCTGTTTGTCTTGATGACTTCATTTGAATAATTCCTTTGAGGAGGGATAGTAGCAAGATCATAATGGAAAGTCCAATGACTAATACGAGTGGCTTCCCCCTCTCTGTCTCTCTCTTTCTCTCTCTCTCTCACTCACTCACACACAAACACACACACTCTTAATAAATGAAAGGCAATCTGTTTAATATGCATTATCAATCAGTCCAGGAAGTATATCCATAGCTTTGAATGGACGGAAAAAGAATGCCCTCACTTTCCCTGTATATTCTTGGATGAGAAATCTGCAGGAAAATTTTCAGCACCACTACAAACTAAATGTGGGCTGGTAAATTTACCGGATAATCCAAGCAGGAATTAACAGAGAAAGAATGGTTTTGTAACCTGGTTTTATAACCATGCTTTTCTAACTCAAGAATTTCGGTCATTTCAATGGTAATTTTGACATTACACAATGAAATAAAACTTTCCACTGATTGTCAAATATCAGAAATTGTAGTTTCCCAAGATACCCCCATACTAGCAGGATTACAGTAATTGAAAACAGCAAAAAGTGCATTTGCATCTAGTGTTGTATATCTAAAAAGGATTAGTGGAAAGGGTTCACAAACTCTGTTCCATGAACTAATAGCATGATTAGAAAACATTTTTTTTCTTGTTCTCTGAACAGGTCAAGTGGGGACTGAACCATATTAGAGAGTGCAGAAATTAAACCCCTGTCTTTTATCGTGTCCATGTTCTAATCCTTTTCATTTCCGTCACTCTAGCTTTGTTTCAGATCCGCTTCACTTTCTTATTGTCATCTGCTGTGAGCCTCCATTTTTTCCCCTGCAGTCTCACTTCAGTGCACATCTCCCTATCCTTTTCTTTTCGCCTTTAACTTCATCAGCATGAAAATGTGGGACACAAGGTCTAATTTTCATCTCCACCTTGTAAAATTGAACAACAAGGAACTTGTAGCTGAAAGCCAATCTCATGAAAACAGACAATTAATCTCCCTTTTTCTACTTTAATCTCAACTCTTTCCAATCTTTCATTCAGTTCTTCTTTCTCTCAATCATTCTCCTGCCTCTTCTAAATCCAGTTATCCAGGCCAATAAGAAAACAAGAGCTGCTGGTTATCTGTAATTCCAATTGCAGAGACACAATTATTAGAGGAGAATCAAAGGTCTAGCAATTACATGAGCTGCTTTCAGGTATTCTGTTTTAATTTCTCTCCAAAGCTCAAAGATGTGATGCAAAACTCAAAGTTGATTCAACCCCTTTCCTACTTTTTCGTTCTGAATTACAAAAATCTCACGATTTACTTATATCACGGAAATAATTCCTGTGTAGCTCTGCTTACAGATATAAAGTAAATCCATTGCTTCTGCTGAAGGACCTGCCAGTATTTTGTGTGTCTGCTAATACCAAAATATAACTAGCCGTCCATAGTTTGAGAACATAAATATGCTAGCCTAGGAACATAAACTGGAAAATATATTTTGTTTAGATTTCAAACTCTTTGTGTACTTTTCAGTGGAAAACATGTTATTTTTATTACTAATTATTCAGAATTACTATATATGAAGAAGAAGACTAAACGGCAACTAATTCATTAGAGCAAACAAGATAGCTTTGAGATAGTCAAGCATCATTATTACATACTGCATATATCAAGAAACAAGGATGTGATAAACAGAGGTGGCAAAAGTACACACTTTTATAAACTGAAATCTCTATAGCGTGTTTGTACACAAACACTGGAAAACAATAGGAATTTAACAAAAAAAACCCAAAAAACCTCCATTTAGATGGGTGACCCAAGACATCAGAGGTGGGAATCACCATACATCCCACGATACGATATTATTACAACACTTAACGCACGATACGATATTATTGCAATTTTTTAAAATATTTTGCGATATTCAGATTCTGTACATAAAGGTAAACTTTATCAACATTCATTTTATCTAATAACAAAGTCTCACACTCAGTCTTTCTCATTTCAGTCAGTTTTATTTTTGACAAACTGAACGGTTTGTATTACAGTCTAGTCCAACTTAACTGAATGCAACCATCTGGTACAATTATAGCTATTCTGAACTATGCAATTTGTGAAAACTATGCAGCCCATTCAGCAACTGAAGAATTTGAAAGTAAATTAAAACAAAATATAATTTTACATTAAATAAAAAAAGTTTTAAATTAAAATAAAACATGTCTTAAATTAAAATAAGTAAACTGTCATGTTTATTGCTGCCATAAAAAAAAGTTAAACACATTTGGACAGTGAAGGAATGTCAGGATTCTTGCTCAGAAAAAGGAGCTGATCAACATGCTCTGAAGTCAGAGCATGTTCCAGTCCACAAAAACTTTTTTGTAACAAAATATTGATTTCAGCTGTCACTGTATCGATACATTATTCGCAAACAAAATATCACAATACTACACAGTATCGATTTTTTCCCCCCACCCTTACAAGACAGGGATATAACTATAGTGGGGGGTTAAAGTGGAGTTGGACAGGTGTGGGAACCCTATGATCAGTTGTACTATTGGGAAATGAATCACAGGCTGTAATCAGTTAACCTGTGTAAATTTAGCCAACTGACTTTGAGTAGTTAAAAGCAGAGGTTATAAGAGCTATTATGGCTTATTTCCCAAATACTTGATATATAATACCTTATTAAAAAAACTCATAACATGAAATGGTATATTACATATAAACTTTAAAGTTCCAGTTTATCAAATGTCACTGAGCAGTCCATACCTTTAAAAAAAATCTATTTTCTTCCTCTCCTACCCTCATATCTCTTTCCATCTCACACTTCCATCTGATGCTATCTTACATCCTCATCTCTCCTTGACAAATAAAGCGTTTGCACCTTTAGATAGGAGACACACTGTTTGTGTGTTCATTGGTATTTGTTGAGCTGTTAGAAACGTTGCATTTGAAATTACCTGCCACTTAGAAAACTTTACTCCCTTTCTGTTCACTCCTCTTCTGTAGCATTAGATAGATGAAGTACCCTGACCACAGCTTATTAACACCTGCACCAAGAACTGCATTCCAGCCCACGTTAACTCTGAGTATAGCGCTATAAATTGCTTTTTGATTTTTCTTTCCTCTCTCAGGGTCAGGGACGAGTTGCTGCCCCAAGTGGAGTAGTCTAAATTTCTCATGGTCTTGTTCCACAAGTGAGAGGAGTTGTAGATTGACAGACTGATTGGGGCTGCACCTGCAGTGATGCGGAAGCTCTGGTCCTTTGTGGTGATGAGAAAGCTGAAAACTAAAGCTCTTGATTTACTGATCAATCTATCATCCTACCCTTACCTATGGTCATGAGCTGTGGGTAGTGACTACAACAGCGAGATCCCGGATATAAGCAGTGGAAATTAGTTTTTATTGAACGGTCTCTACCTACAGGAGGCACTCAGAGTAGAGCTGCCATTCCTCCACATTGAAAGGAGCCAGTTGAGGTGGTTCAGGCATCTGAAAAGGATGCCTCCTCGGTGTGGTGTTTCGGCCATGTCCCAACTAGAAGAGGCCCCGGTGCAGACGTAGGATATGCTGCGGAGATTAGTATCTCTTGGCTGGCCTGGCAACTCCCTGGTGATCCCCTGGACAAGCTGGAGGAGGTGGCTGGGGAGACGGAGGTCTGAACGTCTTTGCTTAGGCTGCTGTCCCTGCAACGCGGCCCCAAATTAGCGAAAGCAAATGGATTGAAGGATGGATGGATGGATTTTCTCCAGTTTACTTTTGCTTAAGACCAGTAACAAAGGAACAGCTATTGGCAATTAACAATATAGATATCACTAATCATGCAGGGATGCAAGCTGGACTACATTAACTTAAAATAGTCTTCCTGTTTTCACAAGATCAAAAGTTATTGGACAAATGAAATATTCTAAATATGATTATAATATATCTATAATTCCACTCATTCACTGTCACTGAAACCCAGACTATATGGTCCTCATTAAATGCAAAGATTCCTAATTTGAGATGCTATACTAGTCTGTTAGTGTGAAAGCTGAAATATGCTGATGGTTCTGTTTATCTTCATTTGTGACTTTAGTAAGTGAAAACAATGAGCAATTGTTTTGATCAACTAAGTTATTCAGACATTTTCAATTCAATTTCAATTCAATTTTATTTATATAGGGCCAAAAAAACAAACAGTCATATCAAGTCACTTTGTAGTGAGTGGTTGGGGGTGAGGGGAGGAAGACAGCACAAAGACATGCTGTGGAAGGGAGTCAGAGATTAATAATAACTAATGATTAAATCCAGAAAGGTGTATAAACACACAGTGAATAAAAACCATAAGTGAAGAAGAAGCACTCAGTGCATCATGGGAAGCCCCCGACAGCCTAGACCTATTGCTGTGTAACTAAGGGATGACTCTGTGTCATCTGACCCAGCCCTAACTATATGCTTTATCAAAAAGAAAAGTTTTAAGCCCTAAAAGTGGAGAGGGTGTCTGTCTCCCAAATCCAAACTGGGAGCTGGTTCCATACAAGAGGGTCTGCAAACTGAAGGTTGCACCTCCCATTCTACTTTAAATACCCTAGGAACTGCAAGTAACCCTGTAGTCTGGGAGTGAAGTGCTCTAATGGGTAATGAAGGATTTTAAACTCGATTTTGGATTTAACAAGGAGCCAATGAAGAAGCCACTATAGAAGAAGTCTAATCTGCTGTCTCTATGTCGTTCCTGTCAGTGCTCTTGCTGGAGCATTTTGGATCAACTGAAGAGCTTTCAGGGAGTTTTTCTAGTAACTATTTTTTCTAGTTACAGGCATTTCAGAAGTATATCCCTCAAAACTGTAAATGCAAAAAAGTTCCACAAAATAGTTTTTAACCAAAGGAAATTTATTTTGAGTGTCTTCATAATGCAATTTTTGAGAGACACTAATGTTTATAAACTGCAGCAAAAACGAAATTAGATATTTTTGTGCAAAATTTGAAAAAACAAACAAAAACAAAAACAAAAAAAAAACCAGCATGTGCATCAAAAGAAACTATTTCCAACAGTGCAGTTTAAGTTCTAAGTGTGCCAGGAACTATACAGAAAAAGGAATGAAGTCAAACATGACTTTCAGTACCACCAGTGAACCTTTGCAAGGCCTTGTGAGGAAAAAAATTAATTTCCCATGAAAATGATGTCACTTCCGCAGGTAATGGTGGACATGTAATAGTTCCTGCTGACAACGTGATGACATTTATTCCAACACAGGAATGGGTATGAACAGCTAAACAGATCAGCAAAGTGTGTTTCTGGATTCTAATGTTTTTGCTGTTGCATGTGCTTTTTCTTTTGCAAAGCCCTTAGTGGAAGGAAACCACTAATATGTATATATATATATATATATATATATATATATGTGTAAGTTGTACAGTTCTACTGGGATTTAAAGGTTACACAAATGGGATTGCAGATGCTCCCATGGGGTTAGAAGCCTTCCAAGAGCCTCAAATTAGTGGACTACTCTTGAAAAACAAGGGCCGTGCCAGGAAACCAACTAACTTAAATGAAGTTTACCAATTCAGCCAGAATTATGCCAGAAGATTGAATATTTGTTGATGGCTAGCAAAACAATCTAGTCTGGTGCAGCTTAATAAGAGACATTCAACTAAATAATAGTATGGGTTATGCATACTTTTGACCCTGTGTGGATTAGATAAATGTGCACATAACACGTGCATCCAATTCTTGTTCTTTCTAAAGTTACTAAATATTTATGCTGTTTAACTAACAACAATCAAAGCCCCAAATTACCATAACATTCATGTCTTTGATTAGTCTATATAAACTTTTGACCAGAACTTACCTACTATACTTTAAGTTTTACTGTTCAGGTAAGCTGTCAAATGACAGTTCAAACACCATGGGAACAGTTGCCCAAAAGCTATTTGTTTTCCCCTCAAATACTAAAAATACATATATTAAATTTACTGATTTGTCATATGCGGTTGCCTTCAATCCTGCCTCGAGAGCTGGCTGACCTTAACTCCCTTCAGTATTTTTTTCAAAGCTAAGGGGTAAAAATCCGGTTGAGGATTGGCGCGCCAAAGGGGAGGTGTGAATTGTCGATCACCTGAAAAAAAAGAAAAGCCATGCTTATTAACTGATCCAAGCTGGCTTAGTGCTTTTATTGGGTGATTGCATTTCTACTCTTTCCAAGGGAGGCCCTGGCACTAGAAACTGCTTACTCACCACATTAGACTGGATTTTCCTCTGACGTCAACACACCTTATTGACTTTAAAATTAAAAGCTCAGAGAAAAAAAGTATGCTTGTATCTCAGCCATTCAGAATCAGTTACCCACTAGTCAGTGTAAATGGAAATGTTGTTTCAAAGGTGACCAGCAAAGGACACAATCTATCCTTGCTGGACCTTAAGGGCAAAGGTGCAAGTCAAACCAGACGAGGACTTAAATAAACCAATTACACGTTACTATGTACATCAAACTGCTAGGTATTCAAGAAGAAAGGCAAATCTCCTGAAACCCATTATAGAGGGTAGACTGCAGTAGGGCAATCAATGTCACTTAACACTTTTGTGTGAACCCAGCCCACTTTAGTGTGAGTGAATGATAGTTGAGCACTCAGCAATCTTAATTAGTAAAATATTAAAGGCCTTTCATAGGCACTTTAACTTTGATGGATGGTATGAACCTGTCCCACCTACTGTGATGTCACAACAGTGACCTGCCCCTGCTGCCCCACTGAGAGGAGAAATGAAGGTAGGAAAAATATTACATAGCCTTTGTTCATGTTTAAGGATTAGTGAGGATTCGTCTCCTACCACTCAGACCAACAAAGAGGTTGCTGCATTATCAAGTAATATACTAGTTATCACATTAGTAATATCAGACGAGTAGAGTATTCCCTCAATCAGAATATTCCCTCTTTATTTTTGAATGTATTTATTAAAAAAGCCTAATGAATAGTTTATATACAGACCCTACATCAACCACAGTGAGACACATGGTCCATCACTGGCAAAGGCAAAAAAGAAACCTTGCTAAAAGTTAAAGGATAAAATAAACAGCTGTACACATTAAAATGTTAAATTGAAAGCAAGGTTAGCTACTTATGGAACACAAGTAACTAATGTAGACCTCCAAAAAAATGTAGACTACAAACCAGCATTTTATTTGCTATCATGCTGACAAGAACATTTAATCTCAAGATTCATTTGAACAGCAATTCTATAACAACATGACTATGTTGGTCTGAAACTGGAAAATTAGCTTAGTCCCAGTTTTTCCTCAGATGTTTTCATTTCTGCACTTTTTGTTCCTTTGAAGCTAGAGGAGATTTGGGAAGGCACTCAAAATTTCTCTATGTAGAGAAAAAACCTTAATATTCTCATAGAATATCACTGCTTTCTCAATTTGTTTCAGTTTCACATTTTATTTTAGTGTTAAAGTTAATAAATGCAAAATCTGCTGTTATATTTTCATTTTTGTTTCATTTGCATTTCATTTCATTTTTTAAAGTGGCCAATTTTCAACAGTTTTCTATTTCTTTTTTCTATCGGTCTCATTGCTGAGACCCATAAAATATGACAAAAGATTCATCCTTTTATTTCTCTTCTTTCTCCAAAAATGGTATTCCAAAACAATCATTCAGATTTGCAACTGAAATGATAGAAAGAAAGAATGAATACCACTTGAGTAGCATAGAGCTGCCTGAGTAGCACAAACACTCACATATAAATTTCTAATGAACAATTACAATCCATCATTGTTAACTCATTTTAGCTCTAAAATAATTTAACTATGAGCAAAAAACTTTTAATAACTGCAAAAAAACTCTTCATACTTATGTGACATTGGAAGAACTTTACTCTGTTCCCAAAACTGTATGAAAATCAGTAATAGCGGTATCCTGGACAGCTTTTCTCTCTAATTTGACCATAAGCTTTAACTATAGTTCAATAGCTAAGCACTAAGTTGGAATTATTGCTGATGGATAATCAGCTGTGAAAAGTAGTTCCAAAACATTAAACAAAATTGAAACCAATAAACAAGAACTAGGTGAAAACTACTGCTTCCTCCATCTTGATTAATTTTACTGACTATAAATCCTTGAATCTATAAATGTATAACAAATCTTTCAAGCAGATATGACTGAACATTTTTCTGTGTGGTCAAATACCAGAAAGAATATAAAATGATAACTTCAAGTACATGTTAACCAGCCATCACAAGTTGCTGCACGGCTAAAATCCATATTATTTTTTAACCACAACTTCATCATAGAGATGCTCTTAAACCAGACAATGTGTCATTAAAGTCCATGTCTGTCAGCCGTCATCTGCTGGCTGAATGTGCTGTGCACCACATATTCTGTTCTGGTGTGTCACTCATAGAGCTCTTTCTGACAGGCCCATGGACAGTTGCAGCTTTCTTAGATATACAGCTACAGATATCAAAATGGTCCCATAAGAACAGGGTTTAAAAACAGGCATGCTACAATGAATGATGAGTAAAGTGTTATGAGTTTGAACTAATGCATTTAGGATTAAGGTTACTGTATATATTTCAAAAGGATTTAGTTTAGGTGTAGTTGGTTTTTCTTTTTATATTATTACTCCATAACAAAGTCCCAAAAGGTTGATTCCGTTCATTTGGACTTAGCGTTTTCAGTGGGAGAAATGTTTCATCACTCAAGACAAGGGTAGGTGCACGGTTTTGCTAAACCAGAAAGACTATCATGAGAATATTTTGTCACTGCTCAGTGACAAAAATACTTGCCCTATACCCAGGGGAATCTACACCAAGTCTGTCAGATCAAACAATGGTCTTGTATCATGTTACATCTCTATTCACTTGCGATCCAGTCACTGAACAATTGGAGGTAGTTCGTAAGAGATTACAGCATGACCCCAACCTCAGCAGGAGGACCACTCTCAGCACCGACCAAATGTGTTTGCTTTTGGAACTTTGTCTTACCACACACCTATTTCACATACTACAGGCAGAGATATGGGTGTGCCATGGGTTCCACAGTTTCACCCATTGTGGCAACTTGTACATGGAAGAAGTGGAAAAGAGGGCTTTGTTATCCTACCCTGGAACACCACCAAGTCATTGGTTCAGGTATGTGGATGACATCTGGGTGAAAATCAAATTTCAGGACATACCACAATTCATGGATCATATTAACTCAGTGGACCTACACATCAACTTCACCAGGGAGGATATGAAAAATGGCAGGTTAGC
Organism: Astatotilapia calliptera; assembly: GCF_964374335.1. Classification (NCBI taxonomy): domain Eukaryota; kingdom Metazoa; phylum Chordata; class Actinopteri; order Cichliformes; family Cichlidae; genus Astatotilapia; species Astatotilapia calliptera. The sequence goes on from NC_137434.1 coordinate 21,589,229, forward strand.
CTTCTTAGACTGTGAGATTTCCATCAGTAATGTGTTGTGGAAGTTTTCCATTTAAATAAAGCCTGCAGACGAGCGATGAGCGGTAGCTAACATTCTTTAATCAAAAACACAAAGAACAGACAACCAAGTTGGTGGAGAGCTTGCATGACCTAACATGGCTAACATGGTCACTATATTCTTCATTTCCAGTTAATACTTGTACAGCTGCTGTTATTGTGTATATATTTATTTATATTTCTTCATACATTCTTATATAGTTATATGTGTATTGTATATGTTGTTGTACAGTTATTTTATTTTCAACTTTATTTTATATATTTTATCTTATTCTTTCCCAGTTAAATTTACCCTTCATTCTAATTTGTGTTGTACAGTTATTTCATTTTTAACCTTAATTTATATTTTATTCCTTCCTAGTTAAATTTACCCTTTTTAATTTTTCATATTTATTTCCTATCTTATTCATAGCCTTTTTTTTTCTTTAGGTCACGAGCAGTTGTCTAAGCATTTCACTGCATATCGTACTGTGTATGACTGTGTAGGTGACAAATAAAATTTGAATTTGAATTGAATTTGGCTCTCAGTTAAATACCTTCTTCAGGAACAAAAGGCAGTGCACAGCTGTTTCACACCTTAAGATTCACACTCTCTTGCTACCTCCCAGAGTCCTCGAAGAGACAAAAGATTCTTCCTGTGGAGTTGTCTGCTTCCCCCAACTTCCTAAGTAGACCCCCACCATTTGTCTTACTGTATGAGTGTGAGACATGTTAAAAATCAGTTGCACCAAGGCATTATACAATAAAATAATGTGAATGATACATAAATAAAAGAAATATATTCCTATACAATCGCGGGTCAAAGCTGGGAGTATTGGAACAGTTGAGACGCCTTTTTTCTAAAAACTGAATCTCTGTGGCTTTTAAATCCCAAAACACATTGCGCCAAATCTGGTCCACCCCGAGGATCGGGTCCCCCAACACAGACAGAGCAATATAGTGTACGCTGTTAAGTGCCAGGAGGATTGCCATGATTTATACATAGAGGAAACCAAACAACCTCCGACGAAGTGAATGGGTCAACACAGAAGAGCTACCTCATCAGGACAGGACTCCCCAGTCTATTTACATCTACAGGCCAGTGGACACTCTTTCGATGATGAGGATGTACACATCCTGGACAGGGAGAAACGCTGGCACAGGGAGTCAAGGAGGCCATTTAAACTTGTGACTGAAGAAGTCACTTGAATGAGTGACAAAACATTTGAAAACACTATGTCCAGATGAACAGAATCAACCTTTTGAGATTTACTTACCTGCATGACTGATCATGAATCAAGACAGCCATAACAAAGTATTGAATGGTTATTCTACTCATTTTTCTCAGTTCTGTCTCATTTTTTGGGTTTTTTTTTTTTATCTCTCTTTAATGAGGTGATAGACTGACCTTGAGCTGATTGGGTAAGACTGATTGCTGCACAGATCAAGAAAGACAAAGAGATAAAAATGAAAGCAAGAACTGGAGCTGCAATATCAAAAGTAGAATTAAACTTGACTTCTCACATTCAACTTTTTTCTGTGGTGCTGGTGATAATGGCTCTTTTTATGCTGCATTCAATGAACCAAGTTAGTGGAAAGTCAGAACATCAAATTATGTAATCAACAGCTATGGTACATTCAGCGCACAAATAGGGAAGAAAAAATATGTCTGCCTCCAGAATGCTTTATTGCTTTTCTCTGAGCAGCAGCTGCCCATCAACAGACATGTTGAAATACTAAACTCACAAAACAACAAAGCTTAAACTTGGAAACAGGCACCCTTTTAGATGTTTTACTACACCAAGAGTACAAAAGAAAGCTTTAGCATTTGAATGCTTAGTCTGTCTTTTTTGAAATTATCACCTTATTTATAAACCGAATTTCTATTTATACTTTAATACAGCCAACATTCCTGCCTCTTTAAACTTTTTTTTAAATAACCGTATTTATTATAGTAGCAACAGTCAGTGTGCAATATTGTGTAAATACTTACGCTATTGTGTATTTCACACACATGGAGAGATGCCAAACTGCCTTTCATTGTTCTTGTAACATTGACAATAAAGAGCTATTCTATTCTATTCTAACCATAAGAAATATTCACAATAGGTTAAAAAAAAAACATGCAAATTAGGGGTTTGTGTTATGCGTATGTGCAGGCGCAGAAACAACGGGTAGGATGGTTTGTGAGGTAGGATAGATTCCCAGAACAACAGCTAACAGGTGGATTTTCCCGTTTGAGTGCAGTTAGCCAAACAGCAATTTGCCACTTACTGCTAAAGAGACAGACAGTGAAAGTGGGCATTACATCCTTTCATTGTTTCAGACAGGGACAGTACAAAAGTGATCCCCTTAAACTGACTTTTCATTTTAATGTGCTTATTTTCCTCTGAGTTATCGATTCTGCCATTAGTTAGCTAACATAAACTAATGTAAGTCTATTAGCAGCAACCAACCAACCACGTTTCACGTTTTTTACTGACAGAAGATGGCGCTAAACATGTCTTTAAAACTTTAACTTTAGGCACTTATTTCTTAAATCCAGCTTCATAGACAGTGTTACATCTGTGTGAGTTTTTAGAGGAGGGCTCAACAGTGTAAATTAATTTATATGTGTAGTGTTTCATGCTCCCTTTATTGGCATTAATATTTAGGGCACAAGCATGTATTCCTTACTTAGTTACTAAATAACTAATTTTGAGAAAATCAGTTGTACAAATTTTACAAGCTACAAATTTTTGTATAGGTTCCTGTTGCTTCACTGGTTGATGAACATTTATCGTACCAGCTGAATTCAAGTGATATTAAAAAAAGTTAATGAGATATTTTCTTACTATTTTTCTTTCAGCAGGAGTACTGGTATATACAAATGCTTTAAAAATTGCCAAATTGCCCAAATATACAGTGGGGCTTCACTACATAATCATTTTCAGTGCTTTACTTTAAAAACAGTTTATCTCCCATGATACCAATGGATGTAAGAGTTGAGGATCAATGTAGACTATGACGATTAAAAAGGGTACAAACATCAGAGGAGGAATCATTTGAATGTCTCAAATAGAGAAGAATGGTAAATGGCCTGTATTTGTATAGTGCTTTACACGTCCAGTCATCCACCCATTCACACACTGGTGATGGCAGGCTACATTGTAGCCACAGCTACCCTGGGGCACGGGCGAGGCTGCCGGACACTGGCGCCACCGGGCCCTCTGACCACCACCAGTAAGCAACGGGTGAAGTGTCTTGCCCAAGGACACAACAACCGAGACTGTCCAAGCCGGGGCTCGAACCGGCAACCTTCCGATTACAAAGCGAACTCCCAACTCTTGAGCCACGATCGCCGTATAAGGAAGAAGACGTCAGAGGAATGCAAATTTAGGCAGGGTTTGAAGATACATGTTTGCTTGGATCTATCATATATAACCAAATTTTAGTCCGTCAAACGGATGCAACTCTTAGCATGTACACTCTTTGCAGGTTTATTCACTAACTGCTGAATAAAGTACAACAGTTGGTATGAGACAGAGTACAGTGGTTGAGAGAGAAAATCACCCAAGTCTTGTCTGTAATGCTCGGAAAATATGTAACTCCTGTACCGTCACATCAGAGTGCTGCTCGTCCATACTGTGGAGGCTTTGAGCCAACTGAGCCATTAGGGGTGTACTGTACTTTGACTCTGTGTTTACACACGAAACATCACACACCTCTGTTGACAAAAGGGAGAAAACATTGTGAAATAGGACGGAGCCACAATAGATGAATCCTGAATATAAAAACAGTCTTTCAGGGGCAATATATCTATAACACAGGGGTAAAAAACAAACAAAAAAACAACACACACAGACAAATCTCTGTATAATAATGCAATACAGTGCAACATCAACATAGGCTGTAGCCTTGCCATAGCCATAATTATCAAGCCCCCAGTCTTCTATACATTTCCCTTTTATACAGATTTATTTGAAAAAAGAAAGAAACAAAAACATATGTTACACATTGGTTTTGTTTAACCAAGTGAAAAAAACACAACAAATAGTCAAAGAAAAAGGATTTGTGGTTTTTCCCTACAGTCTTTTTTCAGCTGTGGCACACACAGATGAATATACTTCAAGATAAGAAGTCAAAAAGTCTTTGACTCTCTTTGTACTCTCCTATACCAGTTAGCTCAACTGAAATAGAAAATATATTTTCAACTGGAAGAAAGCCATCATCAATAAAGGATGACTTTATTATTTAATTTAGGGATAATAAATGGTTGCATTTAAATAACGCCTTGATTGTAAGCCTTTTAAAAATTATACACTGATGAGAATAAGCAGTTGTGTATGCAAGGTGCTCCACCTTGCTCTAGTTTGCTGTTTGACGCCTGGTGTCCTGCAAAAGGATACGTCACACTTTCTGGTGGGAAGATTTTATGGCACCTATTTTGCAATATGGCAACATTTCTGGAAGGACTAAAAGATGACATGCAGAAAAAGAGCAAAACGGCATGACCAGCCAAGAGACACTCAGAACATCACATTCATCATGTGTCTTTCCATCCACCTCCTGGTTTTATAGGTTTCTTGTGTGATTGATGGTCAACATAACTGTGACTAACATGTTGTCTGACTTAATTAGGTAAGATGAATAGCGTTGTGTTGAGGTAGTGTCACCCTTGTTTGTGCCAAACCTCTCTGTGGAGGTTTGGCCAGCAGATGCAGTGAAGAGTAGAGACATAACACCTTGCCAACACAAGTTAGTGTTTAATGCACAATGTGAAAGGCAAGGTAAGGTTAGGCCATTACGTTCATTAAGACAGGGACTTTTTGTTTCTAAGAAAGTTAATGCTCAGGATCAATATGGAAAAGTTCCTAGCAGTCATCTCCATGTTTTACAGTCCTTTACATACTTAAGTAGTTCCATATAGTCTGAAGTTTTCTTCTGTTTTGCTAAATATTCAGACAATTCATTTAACAGTTCACCACAGGAGTGTAGTCAGGCTTTTCTGTGTACATGAGGTCAGTTTGAAAAATTGACCTCATGCACCTCCTGCAAAATAGATCACTGTAGTTTGGAATAAAAGCAAAAGACTACCACTCAGACCACGTGCTAACAGCAGCATTTAAAAGGAGTGGACTAATAGTCCATGGTTTTTTGGTTTGTTTGTCTTTCAAATGCTCTGATGTTTTTCTTCCCTTTATCAATACACCCTGAGATGCCAGGTTTACTGTATATTTATCAAATCAGTCACAAGTTCAATTTTGACTTGATTTAACAGGCCGCTATTCCAGCTGCAGTTAGATTTTTTATATTCATTTTTTTAAGCAAACTATAGGTAATTGCTCAAACATTAATATATTTGGACCACTGGTTTTGTTGTGTAGTAAAAGGTTGTTTTGTCTTTCCCTCTTTTCCCCTTTCCCTCTTTTTTGAATCAATGTTTTCTAAGATAATGGCAACAATCTCAAACCTCTCTAGACGTGGATTTGCTCACATTAGGATATAAGCCTTTTTGGATGTAAACAAAACCAAATCAAAGCTACTGGGACAGCTTGAGGTCATCAAATGAGCTGCTGTACTGTGAGAAATTGGCATTCTCTTTTGGTTAGTCCTCCTGAATCTCTGTTTTTATGACAGAACACATCCTATAGATTTGCAATGGATAAAATAACATCTAGCATGAAATGTTAAATAACAGAGGACCTCAATGAATATTTGATTTCCTGTCTCCTGTGTAATGTTAATCCTATGCAAATCTGGATTTAATGATGTAGGCCTGTACCCTTGATACACAGCAATAATAAACAGCGGTAAACAGTGACTTTCATGAACACTGACTCACAAAGATGAGTGTTACTTATCCAACAAGATCAAGATCAGTTCTGCTCAGGAGAGAAACATCTGAGGAGGAAATTGTCAGAAACTCTGCAATGCAAAGGGACACAGCATTAGCTCTGGAGTAAAGCCCTTTTCAAAGTAAAAGCCTCTATTTTCCACACTGGGGTTGTGAAAACTGAGAGAAAGGTGGTGGGGCTGTGGCAGAAAAAAACAGCATTCTTGCCAGCTACTACACAGCTGGAGTTTCTCCCAGTTGATGCTTGGCTAAAGGGTACACTGGCAAAACTTCATATTTGCAGAAAACTCATGAGTAATCAGGTGTCATTTAGTCAGAGACGAAATAATCCCTTGACAATGTAGCCGCTCATCACCCCAGTAGCACTGGAGTCCACAGTTTGATGAGTGATCTTGAAATTGTTGTACTAGTGCTGCAGCCGTTTGTTTTGATAAGAGAGAGGTAGAGAGGCTGAGCTGTCATCTGCTCATCATTTGCTGCGGTTTAATCTGCCTGTTCTGTAGCCATAGGAAATAAAGTTAAAGATAAAACCTGTCACCATTGCCGCGGCAATTACCTGTCCCTTGAGGTGGTGCTTCTCATATCATGGCAAAAAATCAAGAAGTGCCTGCAGGACATCCATTAGTAAGACTGAGGGGTTCTGAGCTCGATTGTCAGGGCAGTATGCACCTGTGGAGAGGTACAAGTGGCCCAGAAAAGCTCCAGCTGTGGTAGTGAAAATCTGTGCATTTGGTAGGTTTTTTTGGATATCACCAAAGAGTTAAAAGACAACCATTCAGTGACTCTGCAGGGGAAGGCATGGGAATACTCAGACTTCTCTCAATCGAGGAAAGAAAGGCAAAATCAAAAAGATGAGGAGGCTGAGAGAACATCTCTTTGTCAGATCATTGAGTTACTCACCAAATCTTCGATGACAGGGTGCTAAGTGTAGAGAAAAAATGACATCTCAGAGCCATTGGATAGCTCTAGAAAGATTAGTGTGCTCTCAAAAGGTACTTTTGACTCAAAATGAATATTAGATACAGTGGTCAAATCTAGTTTTTGTCCAAGACAAAAAAAACTGATCATGTTTGCTTTAGAACTGGCCACTTTAAATACACTCACTAGCCCCCTTTTGTAGGTAGTCCCATTCAACTGTTCATTAACGCTAATCACACGGCAGAAAATCAGTGCATTTAGGCCTGTAGTCATAATGACCTGCTTAAGTTTAAACCAAGCATCCAACTGAGAAAGCAATTTGATTTACAGGAATTTGATTTTTGTGTTGTTGGAGGACATGCTGGTCTAAGTAGTTGAGAAACTGCTGATCTAATGGGATTTTCCAGCACAAACATCTCTAGGGTTTACAGAGAATGATCCAAAAAGATCCAAAAAAAAACTGTCACTCCAGTGAGTGACAGTGCTTTGAGCAAAAAAGCCTAGTTGAAGCCAGAGGTAAGAGCAATATGGTCAGCCTGCTTTGAGCTGATAGGAAAGCAACACTGACTCCAATAATCACACATTACCAAGGTATGCAGCATAGCATCTCTGAAAAGCATAATATGTAAACCCATTGGCTACAGCAGCTGAAGAAGACATTGGAGGAACAATAGATAATTGTAAAAATCTTCTGCTGTAACATCTGGTAAATAGGGTCAGAATTTGGTTTCAAATATGTCAAATCACTGAGGAATGTTTGCAGCATCTTCTTGAATCCTCAAGCCAATTTTTCAGGCAGTCCAACCCAGTACTATTAAACTGTACCTAATAAAGTGTCAGCTAAATGAGTCGATGGTGATTTTCTTGTCATTAACGCTAGCATCAAGTATCCAATTAAGTGATATTTTTGCTATTTTCATGGTGGTTTAGTTTTTAATAATAATTTCAGTATTTTTTGTAGATATTGTGGAAAGAAAAAGCACAAAAAAGCCCACACTTGTTCTTTATTAATAGAAACTCTCTATTTCACTTGTATCTGGGTTTTCGGTTTTTTAATTAACTCAACTGAACTATTCCCATGCTTTTTACTGCAAGTCAGTTGAAAGCAATAGTCCGTGTAGTAGTTATGCTGCATTTCTTTTTTGCCACTCTTTTAGCCTTGATATAAATAAAATCACCCTCTGTGAAAACTTGATTGAATGTTTCAGGCCGGTGATTTGTCAAATGATAGATTTTCTACATATAGTGCTTGTTGATTCTTTCCGTTATACAACCGGAAGAAGGGCTTCTGAGGAAAACACAGTTTAACTCATCTGAAAGGGTCTGAATTGAAAAGCTCAGAAGAAAGTGAACTATGTGCAATTAGGGTTAAGTGATGAAGAGAATCTCAAATAATTATCATCAAGAAGTTGTTCTGAGAAATTTTAATAAAAACTTCCTTACTGTAAGGTTCCTTACTGAGCAACTTTTGAATGCATTATTCTCTTTTGTTTGATTTGTGTTTTTAGAGTCATTTAGAGACACTTTTACAAAGTGCAATGCAACAGTAAGCATGTCTAGAAATAACTGAGAATGTGAATCAGCCAGATCTGACATTAAGCTGACTACTTTGCTAGTTTAATCCAAAGCTTTTGTAATGTCTGATCAACCCAATGTTTAGAGCACTGAAAGTGCATAGTCCTTCATAGTCCCACATCTTAGATTCAGTAGCAAAGCATCATCGCTCACAAAAAGCTACTAGTAAAGACACCAATGCATTTTAGTGTTTCATCAAACAAACAAACAGAGAGATGCCTTGTAAATTCAGGGAAAGTTATTATAGTAATTATTATGCGTGGTAGTATGTTAGATTCACAACAAAATTCTGCGTGTCTTACCACATGTTAAAGATACATTTTGTGACCACTGTAAATAAAGACATGTGCTGTCAGAGTAAGTATCTGTGGCCGGTGGAAAAAATGTTTTTATCATTGGAATCACAGCTTTGCTAAGTTAACAACATATTAATAAGAACACAAACAGAAGTGACCAAAAAATACTTAGAAACACCAATTTAGGCATTTTACAGTAGTAGTAGTAGTAGTACAATGAATCAACAATATACTTCTTATGGGGTCCAACCACCCTAAACCTTTGCAGTATAAATTTTATTGTATTCACAGACCAAAGGAACTGGACCTGGACACATGGTCTGGTTCTGTAATGTACAGTAAAACACAAAGTTATCAAGCAAAAACCTAAAGTAAAAGTCTTATCTTGTACTAACTGTCACTATAGCTGAATGATATTACATTGAAATATATGCAATGAGTAATAACAGGTCAGAAACGTAGGCTAATAATATGAAAACAAATGTATGCAAGCAATAAAAAAGTAATATTCGTGCATTTAAATTTTCCTATACTAACTTTAATCCTTATCCCACTAATGTTAAAGCTACATAGACAACCAACTGAGTCCTTGAGGACCCGAAGAATAATTCATGACAGCGTTTTCTTTTACACCTCAGTAATAATGCGGTAATAGTGAAGTAACAAGGTGAAACAACAGCATTGATATTAAAATATCACATTATTCCCAAACAGAGACTTAATAATAGAGAAAGGTAATAATCTACAACATTAAACATAACATGTACATTGTTATCTTCAAACAAGGAAGAATGCTGGAAAAAGCAGGATTAATTCCAGCATTATAGTATTGTAATAGTATCCTAATGATTTAAAGCATCATCCATTAGAACCTTATCATTATGATGTTATGAACACAACTTGGTGTAAAAATTAAAATTCATCGATCACAATTTTATTGCTACCAAGCATTTAAATTCTTAGCAATATAATACTATACTATTACTCATTGGTCTTGCCTCATAGGCTTAATTTTTTTCCACAGAATTATCCCAGTTTCCAGTTTCTGGCCTGTTTTTACTCAAATGCAATGATTTCAATATACTATTACTGAGCTATAACTAATGTTGATACAAAATAATTAGTTGGATATGACTGTACTTTTTATAATAAATGGCAAAAATGTGTAATTTCAATATTGTTACTTGTTTTGACCTTATTTGCCCACTATTATCACATTATTACCAAGCTGTAATAGAAAGTGCTACTTTTGTAAACACCACATGCATAATCAGTATTAACTAAAAAGTTGTCTACAGTACATTGGATTTGTAAACATGCACTCAGACATCTGCACATCACCACACCTAACTGTCAGTTATGTCAAGCTAGCTTGGCAGTGGACCGCATCCCACTGTGCTAATGGACCCTCAAACTTTTAAATGATACTGGGCTATCTCCTAATGGCACACAGAAAAAGTAGTGAGCTGCTTAAATAAAAGGGAAAAAAAAACCCAGAAAACATCACCTTATACTATTCAGCGGCCTGACTAAATAAGAAAACAAACATTCACAAACTCCCTTATACCGCTAGCTGTGAGGCACTCATTAAACCATCAACACCACCTGAAGTCAGCGGGTGAGGTAGCAGCAAGGACGGCAGCACCTCTTTTTTTGATGCCTCATTTACCCCAACCGGACGGGTGTCACCAGCAAAATATGCACCATGAATATTTACATGCAAGCTGCTGCTGCAGATTGGAATGCAGTCCACATGTTGAGTAGTTTATATTTATTTATTTAGCTGCATATCACCATATAAAAAATACCTAAAATAACTAGCCAGAGGAAAGAAAAACTAATACCTACTGACACTGCAAGGCAGGAATAAGATTAAATATATCCTGGCCAAGTAAGAAGCAATTAATAAATATTTTTCTCTGATGAAATTGAACCTACACTCGACTAGAACTTTGAAAATTAGGACTATTTTGCTTTTTTCACTATTTGTTTTATACATAATACCACTACTTACGCCTTTGACCTGTAAAAATTGTTCGGCTTTCTTTCATGAGGGAAGTGTTCTGAGAGAAAAGTGAATCATTAAAGTATGTGACAACCTCTGCCTCCGAAGCTGTCACAGCGAGTAACTGCAGTTACACTTGGCCCAAACCAGCGCAAGGAAGAATAACTTAACTGACCTCTGACCAAAGCACCGCAAATGGGTCACCAGAGGCTGTAGCTATCATACGATATATCCTCCACAAAGCCAAACGGAAAACTCCCAAAGAAATATAGTGCTGCAATGCACTCTTGCATGAGGTGAAATTTGTCATCCTGTGGATGGAAATGCACTCAGCTAAGTTGCAGTGGATAAAAGTGGATTGCAAAATAAAATTAACTGAATCAACAACAACAGCATACTAATATATTTGAATGTGAAAAGATTTCTCTGAATGCGCAGCATATATTAATCACACCGAATCTCACTCAGTGGATGGCTTAGTGCAGTGTTTTCAGTAAACGTGACAAGTAGAAAGAGAACAAGCACGAGAACAAGAGACAGAAAGAAACAGAAGGTCAATTACATGCATGGCATGTGGAATAAAATCAGATCAGTTTAAATGCTCTTCTTCTGCATCATGACACCTGAAATTTTCTTGGTTTGATTAAACATATTGGTTGGTCACTGAAAAATACACCTGATTTATTTTTGCACACTGATACGCCAAAGTAACAATTGTGTAAATAAGGATAAGCCGAGAGCTAGTCACACTCCAATTAGCTGTTAGTAGTAAATATGTCAATCACAATTATAATATATTATGACAAATTGTGGATCAGTGGGATTATAGATTCTTGCATAACTTACTGGTTATGTCTGTGCTTCATCACCACTCTTAGGGGCAGTTTATATCAGTTAATTACACTAGTAAAGCTCATGGATATATTAAGCACTATAGTGCTGAAGTATATACTGTAAAGGCAGTAATTCATGTTACTTCACTATAGTACACTGAACTCAAACAAAGAAAAAACATTTCTGGACAAAGAAAGCCCTGTCTTACTTCTTTCTCACATATCTTTTAGATATGCATCAATAGAGTTAGTTGACATTTCAGGAAATGGTCTGGGAGTCATTGTCATTTGAAAAAGGTACATTTTGAAATAAGAACACAAAAACATGACACTCAGTGAGTAGACGATACTATTTGTGTCTTCAAATCTAAAAATGACGGGAAAAAGACCCTGGCTTATATAGCTGGACGGTGTTGCCCACTGTGTGTTACTGACAAGTGTAGAACAGGTATTCAGGTTGCACCTGCCTCAATCCACTTAGTCTGTTAAAAGGAGAGCCAGCTCACTGGATGCGCCATGTCTCGCACCATGTAGGTACTTTCACAAACAAAAATAAACAGCATAAGCACAGAGGTGTCACAGTTTGCTGCCTGGCAGTGTTCAGATTTTGTACTAGATAATTCAACGACTCAGCAGGTGTCCAGAAAACCTCCAGCAACAAAATTGCTATTGTTGCCAATTTTAACTGCATTTCAATTACCTGTCATAGGTGGAATTACTGACGGTATCCAGAAAGTTAGCAAGAAAGTTGAATGACATTCTTCAAAATGAAGCTTGAGCTTGAACCTGAGACTACTGGACAATGGCACTTTGAATATATACACAAATACAGTTCTTATATTTAAAAAAAAATTCCCCTCTTGCCTCTGTTGGTGATCTTTTATCCTTCAAGCTCAAGTCCTTTACTAGAGGCCTGGGAGCGTTAAGGTCCTGCACAGTATCTTTACTATCCCCATATCTATCTATCTATCTATCTATCTATCTATCTATCTATCTATCTATCTATCTATCTATGATTAAATTTCTGTATAAAATCCCCTTTCCACTAAAGCAGACATTGTTTGTTTATTTATGTATTCATGTCCTGACACCTGACAATAATAAATGTCTGGTTATCATCTGATATATTTTATCTCCTTAAAGCATGAGCTCAGTGGTAGCTCATATTGTAATTTAATCTCTGGAACCTCCTAATTTTTTTTTTATTAAACATTTCTATAAAAATATACTGACTACTCTAAAAAGTAAGGTACTGTCTAGACTGATGCTGAAGACAAATTAGCTCAAAAGCAGATTTTCATTATCGTCCATTAGGTCCAAAAACCTGCACTACATTTTCATCTATATAAATATAATTCAGAGTGCTCGATAGAAGCAGGAAATGCTGTTAAAGTGGATCTCTGGGTTTAATTTCACTGGGAACCAAAATTGACCAAATTTCTTAAATATTTCTTTTGTCTGCTTGTGTTGAAGTCTAACTCTGTCTGCCTGTATTTGCATGCATGCTTATGTCTGTGCCCGTATGTGCATATGTATGCATGAAAGAGATCGAATAGAGCTAAGAACATGGCTGCTCAAACCACCTGGAGCTCAGTCACAGAGGCAGAATACTGATAGAGAAATCCACAGTCTTCACACTCCACTAGCTTCTATCTGTCTTTCTGCCCACAAAACCTCCCTTCCTTCCAGTCTTGCTCTGCTCTCCAACCCTGATCTATCCCTTCCTATTTTAAGCTTTCTCTATCATTTTTATGTTTGATTAATGCACACTCAAATTGCTCAGCTCTCACGATCCCTTTTCCCCACCTGGTCAATATTCTCCCTTGTAAATACCCCTTTAACTAATCCCTCTCAGATTCGTTCACACACCATATTACCACATCTCACTGCCGATCTTTGTCACTCACCTCGCCTCAGCTCCTTCTTTCCCATCATGTCTAAATGCTTGTTAGCTTAAGCAAATCTTAGGAATGCCTGTAGCTTTGGTATCTCAATTAAAGCCCATTCACTGAGGCTTTAATCCATAGTGGTAAGTAGCATGAACTTCTTACCCCTGAATATGTTTTTCTTAATATGGGCTCAAGCTTGTCCCCCCTAAAACAGCTACCGCTGTGTGCTCAAGAGAAAAACACAGACTTGGTGACAATGTAGAGCAGATTCCCCTCGTAACAGAACTCCAGCTACTTTTTCCTTACTTATTTGCTTTTTACTGAAACATATAAGGTGATCCAAAAGCAAGTGCAGATAGTCAGCTGCTTGCTGTACCACAGGAAGGGAGGGTAAACACAACCTAGCTGGCCAATGTTCGCTCATTTCAAGCCTTTATAATGTATAGAAGCATCTGTTTTCCAATCTACTCCTGCTCCCAAGGCTGTGCATCTCATTATACAAACAGAAACAACCAACAGTGTTTTTGAAGTGTTCAAAAAATGTAATTACATGAACATATGGACAGAACCTCGAGACCTTCCCCAACCCCCAAACCCTCCAACCCCCAACCCAGCACTGTGGTTTCGTGTTTGATTATGACAAAGTGGGCCAATGTGATTCCATACAGGATTCAAGTCCACATCAGCAGGAAAGACAACTGTGTTGTGTTGGTGAGTGTAGGGACTTTCAGGCCAGTGGGAGGCAAAGTTTCAGGAACATGGTAATGTTTTCTTCTACCATATTACTAACAAAGTGATGTTTCTGTTTAGACCACAATGAAAGCAGCTTCACAGAGAGAGTGTGTGGGAGTGTTTCTCTGTTAAAACTGGTCTTACCTTGTGTAGAGGAACAGTAGCATTAATTCAAAAGAAAAAAATGGGAAAGAAAAATAATGGGCAAAGGAGAAAAAGACAGGGAGAGATGGAAAAGGAGAAAGGGGGAGAGAAAACAGAGACACAGTCAGTCATGCACTGTACCAAATCCATTTTGAGTTAAAAGCGTCACTGGCAAAGTGACATCTATCACTGTCATTGTTCCCACATCCATATTTGAACAGTCATTAATCATAGTGTCTAGACTAATGTGAGCCATAATGGCACATGCTCGTCCAAAGCTTTGATCATGATTGGTATGAACACCCAGGTAGAATTATATAAAAAAAAAACTTGCTGTAATCTCTAAATACCAGACAACACTGAGCGAGGACTTTGCACAACTATATTTCCATTTATGTTGTCTTATAAGTGATTTTCTTTTAACAAATAAGTCTTCCTGTGATTTTCTCTAAAGTCTGTATTGCGTTCACTTTCTTGTTTGGAAAGGCAAGATGAATATATTTTAAAATGATCACTTCCTATTTGACATCCAGGAGACCTATGGTGAATATTGCAAAATTTGTTGAGTCTTGAATGTAGACCTTGGTTAAGCGGTGTCTGTCCACAATGAAACAACAAATACTACTACTTTAGCATAAATTTCACTAGGCGCATACATACTTGTACAATGTAACAATTTCTGTATTCTCTAGGCAAAATTACAAGCTAATTACTTGTTAATTACAAGGGTTGTGACGTTGTTCAAAAATGTATAGTCTCAGCTATAAATTAAAGAAATCTCAGTGAAAGCCACTCCAGCATGAACTAAAATGCTTCCAGGTTATTTAATCAGAAAAATCTAATTTACAGAATAGCAACAGGTTTTTACTTCTTTTCTTTCAGCTGATTTCAAAGTCATACGTTTTTGCATGTTGCAAAATGGATTGTTTTCAGCTCACATTTGACAAAGACTGGAAATAAATAAATGACCCATTTGGCAAACACTTGTTTGTGGAGCATTCTCTTTATCCTCTTCTCCCACTCACCTACTATAAAGTAAAAATGAGCAAACAGCCAGTGAAGCTAATCCTTTTTTCTCCAGCCTTGTGCACAATTAAGGTTTAGGATTAAGAAAAAAAATAGACATTTTAAGCTGAATGGTGGGATGTTTTTTAATTTTTATGACTGGGATAACACAAGCCCTGAACAACTTTTGTCCAGGGCTTGAACACTGCCCACCAAAACAATCTGATGAATGTGTATTTCTATGAAAAAGTACTTGTGAAATCATTCAGAAAACAAGCAAAATGCTTTCCCCCAAGTAGAGGCTGCTTTTCCAGCATTTCAAATGAAACTCTTTGATTACCTTGATTGATTACAATTGTAGGTACTATGAACAGGTAGAGCTGCCTGTTCCAGCAGCCTGAGCCCAAGCAGTGAAACTATTATTAGTGGTTTAAAAATACCATATGAGGTCAATGTGTCGAGTCAGCTCCAACACACTGAACATTATGAAAGGCATTTTTGACTGCCCTAGCTACACACATATACAGCCAAATTTCTGCACAGTGCTTTAGGACACAATGTGAATTTGTGCACATTTTCTCCACAACATTGCTAAGATTGCTATGAATAAATGTGAAGGGCGCAATTTACTGATTATTTGCAAGCTTATACAAATAGCAGAAAAATAGCCCTTTCGGTTCATGACACAAAGACCACCTCGTTATCAACATTATACTTCTGTAAAGAGGCACAAACTGTAGCAGCAAATCTGGCACTGTTGGTTTGCTATTTCACTGCACTTTATTCAAAAGGAAGCAAGGAAATACCAAGAAAATAAATCTCTTTCTTCTTCAAATTGCAGTTAAAGTGCTTTAACTGGATTTAATTATTTATCTTACTTGCTTGGATTTTGCACTATAGTCTGTCTGGTTATAGGATATAAAAGCAATACTCCAATGGCTTTTGTCTTCCCTTCAGTGGCAATAAGACCAATAACAAGTGCAGAGTCCTTATACAGTCCCTGCATTAAAAAAAACACAGTAGAAATGAAATCTTTCTGTAGGTAAATGCTGTTCTCTCAAATTTGACACAGAGGACTCTGCAGGATGTAGGTGATTAAAAGGGCTGCTATTCATAAGTCCAATGGCAAAGTTATTATGTCCAACAAGGGAAATCACCGTGCAATAGCTCGGTCTGTAATGCTATGATATCTCCAGTGTCGTATTAAGTATTGCTCACTAAATATGCAAATCTCACAAATCTATTGTATTTATAATCCTTTCCACTGGGGGGTCCCACAAAATATCTGATGAAATACTGCAAAATATCTAAAAGGATTTCTGCCAGTATACGTCATGCTGTTGAGCCTATGTCTACCCCTTATTCTCCCAGATACTACAACTGTTAGGTTAGTGGAAGTCTTAATAGCCCACTATTCCTGGTAACTGTTTTACCCATTTAAAAACAGCTATAACAACAGTTTTGCCTCTTCAGCTATGTATCCATCCACCTATGCCCACAAATTACAGTAGGCTAGATCATTCAGCACTATATATGAATGTGTTTATTAAAAAGAAGAAAAAATCCCCACCTCCCCACACTCTCTTTTTTCTCTTTCTCCCTCCCCCACTATGTCTGCACGTCGTAGGTGCAGCACCAGACACAGCAGCCTCTGTGACACACAATTAGCATTATAGCAAAGTTGGCAAGTGCAACAATAAATTTCATCCCCTTAGGTCCCCACTGCTGGAAGGCTGCAAACAGCAAACTTAACAACTAGAGTAAACACAATGTGAAACATGTATTAAGCCAAATATTTTCTTATAATTATATGAAGCTTCCTAGCCTCAGCAACATTTCCAAACTAATGTTGTTACGGCTACTACACAAGATGATGATGTGTCAACCTTGTAAGGTGTAAGTCATTACATTATATGTGGCTATAATAAAGATACTGTAGATAAAGAAGTGATCCATTTGAATGAATGTTAAAATATAGTTAGAATCAATCTTTTCTTCTATTTTTATTTAATATTGTTTCTGTCCCCCAGATGGTCAGAAAACTAAAGACTTTTAGTGAACCACGAATTCTGAGGGTTAAGTGTTGCAGGTAGGAATACTTGTACCTGTCAGGGTTAATCGTGTTTCTTTTTAAATTATCTTCAAACTTTGACATTACAGTTAACCACTTTGAGCCAAATCTAAGCATCTTTATTCTATATTCACCCTAATAAGAATGCAATGCTCTGAGACTTGGTGGCCCCTCTTGATACTTTTATCAGTGTGTGCATAAGCATACTAAATGCTGTGTTAGCAACATCCTTGCCTTGATTCTGTCCTGCGGGACAGACATTTTCTGCTCCGGTTTACGTCTCCTGCCAAATTGCTTTCTTATGAATTCTGAAACAAACCTAAAGACCTGAAATTCTGGTTATTGGTGGAAAAAATTACCATGTTGCAGAATTTCAAGCTTCCCTTTGATATCTCTTTGCTTCAGAATTGAGGTGTTATTTGCCAAGTCACAAAGTTTTATATACTCAGGCATTCACTTCATAACTGCTTGATCTCCCTAAACCCTATATTCAAGTGTGTTCTTTCTTCCTTCAAAGTAAAGGCTTTCTGTCTGTCCCCAGAGTTCAAAACAAGGCAACAAGGTAGATTGCACAGTTGTTTCATATCGTAGCTCTTATTCAAAATGTCTCTGCTGACTCTGGCACTCTGTGGAGACCTTTAAATGTGAACTTCACCTCATATTCTCACTGTAACTTAATTATTGTTAGGCATAGTTTACTTTTAGCCTTTTACCTGTCAGTCTGTCAACCTCTCCATGTATTATTAACCCTATAATACTGCAAATATTCAGAAATTAACTTCACTCCTCCAACCCTGTTTGTTTTTGTCCCCCTGTGTACAAGCTGTGTCTCTGTCGGTCTCGATTTTCCTCTTACAGAAAACAAAACAAACAAAACAAACTTTTCCCTCTGGGTGCTCTTTCGTTCAGGACCATTGAGCATCTTAGGACACCGTGTTTCTCCTTCCCTTCTTTGTGTTCGATTTCTTCCTACCATAAATGTGAACAGCCAGTTCTCCCTGGTGTTGTTGCTTGCCTGTTTATTCCATCCTCTTTCCAGGCCTGCATGGTGGAGGATGGAGAGAATGTACCTCAGCCATCTGTGTGGCAGCTCCTTGAAATTGATTTAAGCTCTTCAGGAAAATACTCTTCATAACCTTTCCACATTTAAAACCATAATTGTGACTGTTCCTTGATTTTTCTTATTACATTTTCTACTGCATGTCTGTCTGGGAAGAGGGATCCCTGTTTACAGAAATTGCACCTTCTGTCTTTTTGGCAGGAATTGTTTTTGCTTATCCAAAATAAGAGTAAGGAAAGAGAAGACAGACTGCAGCACTCCCTAAAGCACATATGTTTTTGTTGTTGTTGTTGTTTGTTTATTTCAGTATGTGTGCTTTGCAGCTATTTTAGTAGAAACTGATCTGAAAAGTAAATACTGACAGTGTGGAAGAGACAAGTCCAAAAACACTAATATTCCTTAATCACTCATTTTGACATATACACCACCACATTAAGTAATGTTCTGTTCAGAAACCTTGGGTCCTGGCAGTCATGTGGGTATAACTTTGACAACTACCACCTACATAAACATTGCTACAAACCAAGCACACAGGGCTACAACAGTGACAAATAGGACAATGCAACCAGCTACACAGCAAAAAAACTACTTAGAAAATCTCTCCGGGAGCACAACAAAGAACACAGGTCTTGAACCCAGCATCTGAACTCCCTACAGCCTAATCCAAACAAGTATCCAAACAAGAGCTGGAACAAAGCTGAAAATGGATGGCTAACCACTTTAATGCCCAGTGCTGTGGATGAATAATCCTTGTTAACTCTTGAATTTGGGCAGGTTACATACATTGTGTGGAGAAGGTTTAAGAGGGTTTTTGTATAAGTCTAAAAAACAAAAGACTGATCTGCAGCTGAAAGCTTTATGCAGAGTGGCAAAAAAGAGGGTACTGATTGTCAGTTGATTCAGCAGCTCACATCACAATGAGAAATAATATGAAAACACTGCTTAATACACACTTGAGCTGTTGAATCTCTTTGGCGCTCCGGTACAAAATGAGTGTAATGTATGTTTGTGGAGAGAATAACTTGTTGAGTGGCTTCATTGTAGAAACAGTTGGAAAGCTAAATTTCCCTCTGTGACTAATAAAAAATGACTTGAACAGAATTATCTTCCCCCTTCTGTCTCCTCCTTCCTTTCCTCTGCATGGTGATAAGATGCTCCCCCTATTTGGGCTGTGCTATTGTGTTTGCTCTTATCAGCACATTTGATCGCACTGCTTTTAAAATAGGTGGCCTGAGAGTAAGCGTTTCTTCCTCGATCATCACTTGCCCTGTCATTGCAGTGTTCAATTAGGTCCTGTGGGGCCCAGCCCCTCCCTTTCAGCCTTCCTCTCCCTTCCCTTCCCTTGGTCCTTCCAAACACCTTGACATTGACCCTTTATTTAGGATGTCTAGTCTGACACAAACAAACACACAGGTGTACGTGCCCACATTTCTAAACATATACATGATTAATCACAATTAGGGGCCAATTATGTGCTAATAACGTGTGTGCATCTGTGTTGAGCGTGTCTGCACTAGATTAATTGCGTGTGGTTCTTAGAAGAGGTAGCAAAAGTATGCTCATTTGTCATTTAAGTTGTAGTACGATACTGGTATGAAAAATACTCTGAACTTTTTTACTCGAGTTAAAAGTAAAAAAGTACAGGCTTTGAAATGCACAGTATAAATAGAAACGTTTTTAATAAAGTAACCCTTTTCAGGCACATTTCTACAAGGTTTTTTTTTTGCCAAGTTAACTGAACCTCATATCCTAATAAAAGACTTCATGGGAATACAAGCTTTTTCAAATTTAAATTCTAGTTCTAATGAATATACTAACCTTGAGCATCTGTTTTTTTAAACACAAGCAACAGAAAAATAAAGCAAATTAAAGAAAAAAAGAAAGAAAGATTGGTTCTATTTCCTGGGTGACTTTGCCTCCACACCTAAACAGAAAAATAGCCGGATATAGTCAGGGGTTAAAGTGGGATTTGGGAGCTGGAGGGACTCTAGATTGATTGTAGTGGTGCAGTGTGGGGAAAAGAGTCACTTAAAAGTAAGTCACAACAATTTCTATTGTATGCTTCAGCAGAGTTTGCGTACAGGCTGTGAGCCACTGAGCTGTGCTGCTGCTCTCTGAGGCTTTAACCAACTGAATTCAGCA
The DNA here is from genome assembly GCF_964374335.1 of Astatotilapia calliptera. Taxonomy (NCBI): domain Eukaryota; kingdom Metazoa; phylum Chordata; class Actinopteri; order Cichliformes; family Cichlidae; genus Astatotilapia; species Astatotilapia calliptera. Next base: position 21,609,770 of record NC_137434.1, read on the forward strand.
AGACATAAGCGTGCATGAGCTATCATGGCTAATTTCCCATGGCAAAATGATTATAAAGCTAGCAGAAAGCTTGAATTCAGTGAGTGAATCTAATCACGATCATCAACTTAAATTTAAACTGATGCCTGCTACCCTTGATGTACCCTAACAGTGAAGATGAACACCACAGTCCTTTCTGCACCAGTCCATCATAGTGCATTAGTTTAAACTTCACCACAGTTCTGCAACCTAACTACTGTAACTTGTGCTAAACTTCCCAGTATTTGCATGTAACCTTTGTATTTAAAAAAGTTAATATACTTTGATTAGAATTGTTCATTTTGCAGAATGTTCCATTTTGGCTCAAATCAGACATCAATTTGATATTTGAAGACACTGAGTGATGTGAAATTATAAGGCTCCCTTAAACAAAATCTCAAGTAAAATACAGATACCAGAAAATTTGACTTAAGTACAGAAATGAAGCATTTGTTTGTTCTGGTTCTTAGTCCCTTAGTTCTTAGTGTCAGTTTGTGCCAGCTTTGAAATCCATTGGCAGCTTGTCTTGGTGTGATCATTACTGGCAAAAACTAAATCCCTCTACATTATTAAAACAAAAGTACAGTGGGGCAAAAAAGTATTTAGTCAGCCACCGATTGTGCAAGTTCCCCCACCTAAAATGATGACAGAGGTCAGTAATTTGCACCAGAGGTACACTTCAACTGTGAGAGACAGAATGTGAAAAAAAAATCCATGAATCCACATGGTAGGATTTGTAAAGAATTTATTCGTAAATCAGGGTGGAAAATAAGTATTTCGTCAATAACAAAAATACAACTCAATACTTTGTAACATAACCTTTGTTGGCAATAACAGAGGTCAAACGTTTATTATAGGTCTTTAGCAGGTTTGCACACACAGTAGCTGGTATTTTGGCCCATTCCTCCATGCAGATCTTCTCGAGAGCAGTGATGTTTTGGGGCTGTCGCCGAGCAACACGGACTTTCAACTCCCGCCACAGATTTTCTATGGGGTTGAGGTCTGGAGACTGGCTAGGCCACTCCAGGACTTTCAAATGCTTCTTACGGAGCCACTCCTTTGTTGCCCGGGCGGTGTGTTTTGGATCATTGTCATGTTGGAAGACCCAGCCTCGTTTCATCTTCAAAGTTCTCACTGATGGAAGGAGGTTGTGGCTCAAAATCTCACGATACATGGCCCCATTCATTCTGTCCTTAACACGGATCAGTCGTCCTGTCCCCTTGGCAGAAAAACAGCCCCATAGCATGATGTTTCTACCCTCTTGCTTCACAGTAGGTATGGTGTTCTTGGGATGCAACTCAGTATTCTTCTTCCTCCAAACACGACGAGTTGAGTTTATACCAAAAAGTTCTACTTTGGTTTCATCTGACCACATGACATTCTCCCAATCCTCTGCTGTATCATCCATGTGCTCTCTGGCAAACTTCAGACAGGCCTGGACATGCACTGGCTTCAGCAGCGGAGCACGTCTGCACTGCGGGATTTGATTCCCTGCCGTTGTAGTGTGTTACTGATAGTGACCTTTGTTACCTTGGTCCCAGCTCTCTGCAGGTCATTCACCAGGTCCCCCCGTGTGGTTCTGGGATCTTTGCTCACCGTTCTCATGATCATTTTGACCCCACGGGATGAGATCTTGCGTGGAGCCCCAGATCGAGGGAGATTATCAGTGGTCTTGTATGTCTTCCATTTACTGATGATTGCTCCCACAGTTGATTTTTTCACACCAAGCTGCTTGCCTATTGTAGATTCACTCTTCCCAGTCTGGTGCAGGTCTACAATACTTTTCCTGGTGTCCTTCGAAAGCTCTTTGGTCTTGGCCTCTTTGGAGTCTGACTGTTTGAGGCTGTGGACAGGTGTCTTTTATACAGATGATGAGTTCAAACAGGTGCCATTCATACAAAAGCTTCTTACAGAAGACGTTACAGGTCTGTGAGAGCCAGAGATTTTCCTTGTTTGAGGTGACCAAATACTTATTTTCCACCCTGATTTACGAATAAATTCTTTACAAATCCTACCATGTGGATTCATGGATTTTTTTTTTCACATTCTGTGTCTCACAGTTGAAGTGTACCTCTGGTGCAAATTACTGACCTCTGTCATCATTTTAAGTGGGGGAACTTGCACAATCGGTGGCTGACTAAATACTTTTTTGCCCCACTGTAGAAGCACCAGTATTTCAAAAAGGCCTGCAGAGTAAAGCAAACCTTACAAGGTGATTGTATGATACTTTTAAATCAACTGGTTGGATGACTAATGGTGACGACATTGTAACATTAATAAGATTCCTAAATTTTAAAGACCTTATGCCGCAAATTTACAAGAAACATTCACAATGATTAAAGACCAACGAAGTGATCACTATTGGAATAGTGCATGGAGAAAAAAGGTTTCAGATAAAATGGATAATGTGGAGACACTGTGGTTCTTCCTTTACAAAAATCAAAGTGACAAAAAACAACAGACGTAGCCTAATGCTACTTTACAAAATAATGTGTATATGCATGCAACAGACAAAGAGCTGGAAATACAGCAAAATATTCCAAAAATAATTCCTCTGTCTTGCTTTGGCTAGACCAGAAGCAATAAAGCCACAAAAATTAGCTAACTCGAGCCAAGAGAGGATGGTTATGTATATCATTTCAGGGTGAAAATGATGCTGATGAGTCAGAAGTGGCGAATATTGTGGCAAAATACTTCATTCAGCTGATATTATTTGTAAGACAGAAATGATTCGAGAGTAAAATTTGCTGAAGGGCTGCCATAAAGGCTAAAAAGAAGCATGACAGACTGAACTCTAATACAGTGCAGTCTGTAGGTATTAGATGCTGTTGATTTGTCTCTGTACTCCAGATTTGATTTTTAATTACCCGTCTGGGTCTGAATAAAGTTACTGAATTGAGGCAAAACAAAAGTTTAAACGCTGACTTTCAGCTTAAATGTGTAAGTTTTACCTCAGGTATTATAGCCACATCTCTAATGCTTCTCACAGCTGATATTCTATCAGAACGATCCAGAAACTCCTAATATTTTCTTTGAGTGCACTGATGCCATCATTCATTAAAATATAGGCTATCTGCTTTGGTATTTTACCATCTAATGCATTGGTATTCATTTTGATTTGTGGCTTAAGTGTCCGAATGCTTTTTGGATGCATTATATAACAGATAAATATATTGTATACAGACATGCTATTAGAATCTGAGACATCTGCCTTTCTGGGTGCAATTATCTGGGTGTCATGGGTAATCATCTGAAATCTCTTCCTCAAAGGAAAACTTTAAAACAGCTTTTATCAGAGAACCTGATGTGTTGATATAAGCCACACAAAGGCCTTTGTGAAGATCCTAATATATATGACAATCACGTATCTTCTTATTGCTTTCAAGTTTTTAAACAATATCACAGTGTCAAATAGTGGACGTACATCAAGCAGTTAATTTTCTGCCTTGCTGCTGCCACACCAAGGACATTGACCGATAAATCCCCAAGCAAATCTAACCATATCTAGCTATAAAAGCAGAGCAATGGGATTTACAGTGTGTAGTGGGCACTGCATTGGATAAAAGAATAATCATTAAAAAAATAAATAAATTTGTAAGCACACGATTCGTTTTTATTAGAAGAACGATCTGCGTGTGTTTCTTTTTTCATGAAGAGATTTATTGGCAATATGAATCACTGCCATTCACGTAGCCTTTTACTTTTATATGAGAAAGATCAGTTTCCTCTTAAAATTTCTCCAGGAGTTCTTAAATGTCATGTAAAATACAATACTGCACACATTATCATACGTCCATTGAATGTTTTATTGTAAATGGACTATAAGGCAAATATGAGGGACAAAAGCCTGAGTATCTCAATGGTACAAAATGAAAGCATATTTGGTGTAGAGGCATTACTTCATACTTTGGTACCTTCTCTAAAAAAAAAAGATAAACAATTTACAAGTAAACCAACGATACTTCCCCTGAACAAAGCTGCAATTATTTGACTTTCTCCAGTTCAACAGTCAAGCCAACAGTGTGACGAAGCACAGCTTGTCATTGCTCACTTCCCAGAATGCACATTCAGCCTAATTTAGGTTGTCATGGCAAAACACTGTGGTGTGCCATAACCACACTCCTAATGCCATTCTGGTCTAGTCTGAATCAACATGATGCTGTCAGCACAATCATCTCAGAGAGGCTAAAAAGCAACTATTAATATTCTGAACAGTGAGATGATACGAACGATGCTACGGAGGGGGTGTTTCTTAATGTCACAATTCAGCGATTTTGAGCATGCACATGCTTCATCTATTATTTGAGAAGCACACACTAGGGATATATTAGCAGCTTTTGTAGCAACAAATATCACTTAGCTCATGTTAACCCAGTCTTATGTTTCTTTTAAAACTACATTACATCCCTACTGATTCAAATGCTAGAAAACATGTAGACGTGTCACGATGGATTTAAAAGCCAAAAAATGCTGTGTGGATGAATGTGACTTCCTGTCCTTTGAGAGTCTGACCTAATATCCGTACTTACTATTACTATCTGTCAGAAAGGCATTATGATACCAGAGAAAAGGAGGACGATGATATCCTTAAACCTCTTGTTTCAGTGTGTGGCATGGACTCTTTTCAAGTTAAGTCAAAATAGCGGAGGATCTGCGGATACAGTGTGTCTGGAATATTAGCTGGATGTGGGGGTGGAGACCCTTATGATCCTTTCAGCTGACCTCACTAGTGCAGGGACAAAAGGTCCCGTGCTTTGCAACTGCCGAAGCACATAGCGATGTAGCTCCAGGACACTCTCGAGAGTTCCTCTGTAGAGGATGGTTAGGACTGATGACAGGAGTCTGGCTCTCTTCAGTTTCAGCAGGATGTGCAGGCAAAGTGCCTTCTTCACGGTAGAGCTAGTGTTGGGAAACCAAAAGAGGTCATCAGAGATGTGCACTCTAAGGAACTTGCTTGTGACAATCTCCTATTCAGAGCCACTGCTTATAAGAGAAGGATTGTCACTGTCCTGCTTATGAAAGTCCATGGCAGTCTCCTTGGTTTTGTCTACATTAAGAAACAGTTGTTTTATTTATTTTTTTAACACTTTATTTGTAGTTTTCCAATTATCATACATAGCATTCTTATTATTTTACAGTTAACCACAAAACAACAATCCCAACAGATCATAAAGACAGATAATACCAAGACAGGAAAAGGGAAACAAACAAACAAAAAAACAACAACAACAAAAAAGAAAAAAATTAACACCAAGTCTTGTGTTTACTTTAAGGCCATTTTGTTCTGTTGGATGGTCATTACAGATCTTATTACTGTGTTCACATAACTACTTGATTGTTTGGTGTTTAGATAAAGATATTAAGATGATAAAAATTGCTAAGAATTAATAGACAGAAGCATCTGACTTCCTTCCTTTCCTATACATTAAAATATTAAGATAGGATAAGTGCAAAACATACGCAACAATTTAAACAGTGCCAGTAAATAGCATATATTATCTCAGCTGGTGTTAATATGATGTCATCTAATTTCTTCTTCACTTCACTTTAAGTAAAGATTTATTGTCTTACTTAAGTAATGACTCAACTTGCAATATAAAATGTAACAACAGCTATTGAAAGCATAAGCAAATGTGTCCCTTTATAACAAGTGTATAGCCAGCACCAAGCTGGCTATACACTTGTTATAAAGGAACCTGACAGCTACATGACAGATCACACTTTTAAAGTGATCAATTTCGGCAGTATCGAACTGCACTAATCCTAATTTTTTTTTCTTTTCTCTTTTAATGCTGCCATATGCCACATTAATGTCCTGCCTCACTTTTAAAGTGAAATTTATTTACCATGAGAGCATTTTTAATGGACTTCAGTTCCTTGAGAATATCACAATTTTTACCTCCATTTAAAATCTCTAATTCACTATAAATAACGCTCCTCTTTCAGTAGTCATGACAAGAGGAAATTATATTGAACTAAAGACCACAAATGCACACAGTCAAAAGCAGACAGGGGGATATAAATGTGACAGTGAACGTCTTACATTTCACACAGCTCATTATTTTTAAGCTGCCTCACCTCTCGTGTTGCCAACTTTACTAATGCGGCTGCAGTGTGCCAACAGCTGTTAGAGATGCCAATAATGTTTTAACACTACCACTGTCAAACTAGAAACCTCTGACACTAAAAAAGATGTTCCAGACAATATCACAACACTCACAAACCCCACTTCCCAACAACAAGTGATAAACTCACTACACAATAAATAATTAGCTAATAACCGAGACAGTAATTATTGTTACTGTTCTGATCACTGAATTTTCAGGTTTTCTGCTTCAGGTTTTTTGCCCTCCCCATTTTCTCTTCTATGCTCTCTTCATCTGGGTTTGTTTTCATGAGGGTGAAGGCTCCGTAGCAAAACAGCATAGTAACTTCAGAACAAAGGACACAGTGGAGGGAAAAAACTTTCTGTTTCCTTATTTTTTATGTTTTTTGCTTGATTTGACTACAACCGTACTTACAATCTAGATGTGCACAAAATAACTGAGGGGGACTATAAGTAACATATTTCAACAAACAAAATGTAAACTTTCCGAAATTTAGCATTCATGCCTGCAGTCAGCTCACTCTGCACCCTCTTACCACACTGGTGGTTGTGTTTAATAGACATACAGCGCTTGCACTGCTGCTAGCTGCTGTACAAAAGTAAAAAAGAATGTCAGTTATACATTGGTAAAGCCAATGTATAACTTCACTCAAATCCTTCTCTACAAATGGCACCTGTCTAACAGAGTATCTTCACATAAGCATGACAGAAGACACAAGGAGGACTGTCACGGTCCTGTTACTGTAAGTACAGGGTGGGCCATTCATATGGATATACAGTAATAAAATGGAAATGGTTGGTGATATTAAAGTCCTGTTTGTGGCACATTAGTATATGTGAGGGGGCAAACTCCTCAAGATGGGTGGTGACCATGGTGGCCATTTAGAAGTCGGCCATCTTGGATACAACTTTTGTTTTTTTCAATAGGAAGAGGGCCATATGACACATCAAACTTATTGGTAATGTCACAAGAAAAACAATGGTGTGCTTGGTTTCAACGTAACTTTATTCTTTCATGAGTTATTTACAAGTTTCTCTTTGTTCACAGCCATTGACATGTCGAAGAGGTTAACACGTGAGGAGCGGATCGAAATTGTGTTGATTTCTGGTGAACACAGTAACCGGGTCATTGCAGCAGATTTCAATGCAAGACACCCTACGAGACCACCCATCTCCCATGCTACAGTTAGCAAACTGCTTGCTAAGTTTCGTGAAACTGGTTCAGTGTTGGATTTGCCAAAATGTGGACGCAAGAAAACTGTCACTAATGACAAAACATTAGTGGCTGTCCTAGCTTCATTCAGCAAGAGCCCACAGCGTAGCACTCGCTGCATGTCACTGGACATCATCAGCTACACACTACAGTATATGACCCAAAGTATTGGGATTGTCCCAGGTATCGCTACAGGTGTAACTAACTTTCACAATCATTTTTGAAAGAATAACTCTTTCTAAAGAACTCACTTTATTCAAGTGTCGTGCTGTAATAGGATGCCACCATTGCAATAAGTCAGCTCATGTAAGTTCTTCCCTCCTAGACATTCAACTTTTATAACAGAAACTGGTATTATTGGAACTTTGCATTTAAGAACCACTGCAGTTCAGCCACAAAGTGTCAGACCATGTAAAGTTACTGCGTTGGAACACCAAGTGATGAGGAGCAAAGTTAAAGTTGCCAGCACTCTGCTGACTCAATAACTGCAGAGTTCCAAACCTCCTCTGGCATTGACATCAACATCAAAACCACCAGTAGGTGGGTTCCAGTAGGTCTAACATGTACGTGACCCAGTACTTCTGTCCATACAGTGTACCTGTAATTGTCTGGTGTCTTAAAATGCAATTCACATTACAGCGCAGAAAATTGATATAAAACCTATAAAACGTACTTGCTTGCACAGCAGAGAAAGCAATGCCTTAGAATGTGCCAGCATGTGAAGAAGAGGATGGAGCCTCGAGGTAACTGTCTTTGCAGAGAACACACTAACCCCGTATTTCCAAAGAGATGGAGACACAAGCATGGCAGCTTTCACCATCATTTTTTACCTGAGAGGCAACTTTAGCTGCAGCGCTAGGACAGAAGTCAACACAGTGACAGCAGTTACTGTGTCGACTCAGCTCATATAAGCACATGCTCATTGTGTCTGTGAGGAGGGGTTCTTTGCAATGTACTGTTTAATGATGCTGTCATTGCTATTAATCAGTTCATCAACCAAAGCAAATATTTTGGGAGCACAGTGTGTATTCAGATGATAATGAATAAATTACTATTGTGTCTACTTTGATGGAGTTTCCTATATTTCGCTTAAAGCTTAAACTAAGTTTAACTGTGGAAGATTACATATAAAGTATGCATTTCATCTTTCTACTCATTGTGCCATGCCGAGTTCTCCTCAGTCTGCTTTCTCTTGGCAATGATGGGTAAGTTCACATATAGAAGTATTTGTTCTTTTACAACACTGTGCTCAGTCATGATGACAAATTTGATGTTATAAATCATATCACCCTATAGAAAATAAAGCAGACTGCGGTATTGTAGAGAAATCCTGGCAAAAAATGTCAACAATGTCTACCTGGCTCTGACTGATAGCAGCAATAACACAATGTTCGTATGCATTAACTGCCAAGCACACATGGCTATGGAGAACACAGAATCTTATGTCTGTGGCCTTGAAAATAAGGATTTTTCATCTGATTAATCTGCTAAAGAAAACAATGACTAACCAGCATTACAATGGCCTAGAAATAAAAATGACATAAATGCATGTTTTGTTTTGTTTCTTCTGTTGACAATCATGCAGTTTTATCAGATATGGTAAAAACCATTAGCCCTGTAAACAGCATCTTTAGTATCTTAAGATTCCAGATCCTTAATAGTGGTGATGTGCAAAAGTTAATAATTATATGGGGAAATAAACTTAAGAACTTTCCCATTTTCTTCAATAGTTAATATTTCCATACAGTATTATATACAACACGTATCCTGTGTTTTACATATACAGCATGAAGTTGTTTACCTACAGTGCTCCCTTATTGATTTTCCCCTCACACAACATTAATGTTTAATTCATTCATATTTTATTCTCCTTCTGTGTTTTATAAAAAATACAAAAAGAAAACTTTTGTTTGCATATGTCACTAATGAGGTGTATTGTTCCAGATCTGCAACAGCACTGTTTCCAGTCAAAGTCTGCTATCTTTGCTTTCAATCCACTCGTGTAGTTGGAATTCTTGCCTCTTGTGTTACTTGCGAGGGAGGCACTTGCTCCCCTGCCTGTTGGTTGAAGGGTAATGAGTAACTTGTAAGCTGGCGATGTTAACAAGCAAACGTGGTCAGACTATCATTGGTGTAGGCACTATACAGTGTTGTATGCATTGTCTAAATTTGTATAAACATGGCTCACTATATGTGTGCGTTTTTAATAAAATGAATTTATTTATGTTAATAAAGGAAAACAATGCATCCATGAAATCTAGGGTTCCTTTTTTCCTTGGCTAAGTATTTAAAACAGACTTTTTCTTCTGTAAATAATCAAATCTATAAATTAAAAGTTGCATATGTGGACTTATTTAAGCTGAAGGTTAATAGCTTTTGGGTAATACAATGAGGCCAGGATTAAAACCATGGATGTCTTTGAATTTAATGCCAGAGGGTGTATCTTGAGAAAAATATTAGAGAGCAGATGATCATCTCCATTATTACCTTCTTAAAGAGTAAAACAATTCTACACATAATGGTGTGGTTATTCTCTTTAACAAATAGAACAAGAGGACAACAAAAGGTGTGTTCATCAGCTATTTAAGCAGACCCTTGCTTCAGTGATAGGAGTTGTTTTTTTTCTTTCCTTTTTACTGTAAATGGTATCTAAACAACAGGAGGTGCAGCAGGAGGGAAAAGAGTGTGTGAGCTCTGTGACAGGGAGGTCTGTTTTGAAGTTTGTTTTCTTGTTCTCATAATCCACCTACTCAAACCCCTGTGGAAGGAAGTAGAGCTCTGTGCTGAAGAAATGCAGCCGTTTGAACCTTGACAACCAAAGAAAGACAACACGGTGCAAAAACTAAGGTTTTTTGGAAAGCTGAAAATATAGTTAAAATATTGCATTACCAAAATAATAATAAAGTATTCAAGCACACAAGTAAAGATCGGCAACCTGCGCGACAGTTTTGAATTACAACTAGCTGAGAATGTGAAATTCAAAATCTTTAAAGAAAATATTGACTATATAAGATATGCATTTGATAAATACTCTAATCCAATATCAGATATCTACTATGTGTTGATCAGTGGGCCAGTCAGTTCACCTCGTCTCTAAGTTACTCTGATTACAGCGTCACTTGCTGAAAAGCTTTTATCCATTTTACAACTGCATAACAAGTTGTCATCAACTTGAGTAACCTCTTCCTGACTTCAACTGTCTTTCCTCTGCTTTGGGTATGTGCACACAGTGAAACACACAAACACAGAGTCAAAGTGGAGTGCAGAGGAGTAGAGAAGAGAAAGAAGCACGACTTAAGTAACAGCACAAGTAGTACAGACTATGAACTAAAATGAAGCGAAGCTGCCAATAAATCAGATTAACCACATCTCTCTCTCTCTCTCTCAGAAAAGCTGATGTTTTCTGGCACATATAGCAAAAATTTCCCTGAGCCACCAGGGTGGTATAGCACACTTTTACTGTCCAGCAGTAAATATTTTACTGGCCAACAAAAAAAAGACAATTTAATTACTTTATATACTGCTATCCTAATCAATAACAACATAGCACAATTTATTAGCAGATTTGCACATTTATATCAGAACAATAATTAGCAATTAAAGCTTGAAATCTAAAATGGAGAAAATTGAGTACCCCACTTCAGACTCTCCCTGCAGGTAATGCTGCAGGAGACAGCGGGAAATAGGGTGGCTGCTGTCACCATGCAGCAAAGTTTACAAGAAATCACTCACATTTTAAGACTGTGGTAAACTACACAAGCAGTTCATCTGCATACACAAAGCTTTCATTTTAGCTTACTCTTAAGAGTGCAGTTTCTGGAAAAACTAAATGGTAGTGGATGGGAGGAGGTAAAAAACCCATACTTCATACAAAACAACACCAATAAATAAACTAGTCATCAGTGAGGGCCTATTTAAGCCAGTTTGCTTCGCACACAAATTTGTGGGTGAAATCACCACCACCCAGGCCAATCAACTTAGACAACATATTTTTTACTGGCCCCGAGCCAAAGGATTTTCTGAACCTTGCCAGGCTTTTCCTCTCAGTGAGGATCAAAGTTATTTAACCCTGAGATCTGGTTCTTAATCTGTTCTGGACAACACCTAAGGCCAAGGTATCAGTATCTGGAACGAAATGTCAGATCATCGCATCCATACCATATAGTCCTTAATAAATATGTCTTTATTGAAAAATGGCTGATGAACAAAGTTAATCAGCAAGCGCCAGGATGGCTCTAGGGTTTATGTAATGTTACACCCACTCTGTCAAGTCAGATTAGCCCAGTACAGAGGGGAAAAGGCCACGAACAAGCAAATGAACAAGGGAAATAAAAGAGCAGATTCCTTCCCCTGCCAGGCTGTGACAACCCATGTAGAAATCCAGCAATCCTATTGGGATACAGCTGCCCAGAGAGTGATTCAGCAGTGATGCAAAGTCTGAGCGTGTGTGAAAGACACACAACAATTAATGATGTTAATTCATATTATTCACATTTACCACTTTTTGTTTTTACAACACTCAACTCAGATATTCGATCAGGAGAAATCATCGCACAAAATTTCCTCGTAATTAAATTGTGTTAAAGTGAAGTGAAATGAATTGTTTGGCGATCAGTTTGACTACATTTCTTTCAGTTTGACAGTCTATAGCCTGTCATGACTGGCAGTTTGATACCCAGGTAGCACACAACCTGCCTCTCGAAACAATTGTTTTTATTATTAATATTATTATTATTATTATTATTGTAATTATTATAGTCAAAAATCAGTGGAGCCTTACTGTTAAGTAGCACATGCCACTTGCTATAATTCTTCTTCTGTAATATCTGTCACTGTTCTGCAGTTTCATTATTTTGAAATAATGGCTGCCACGTTTCCACTAATCAAGCAATAATGACAAATTCTGGGTCTGGGTTTCTTTGTTTCAGAATAATGGAGTTGAGGAGAAATTCTGCACTTAATTTCCCGCTTCACCTTTTTGTTTTGGCATGTGTTAGCGCAATTCCGTTGCTCCTAAGAGTTGAGGTGGAATTAAGTCTACATAAGTATATGCATTGTGGTATGAGCTGTAGAGAGGACGGAATAATCATAATCTATGCCCCCACAATTAAACTTGCTCTCCAGAAAATTCCAGTCAGAGAGCAAGGTAACCCACAAAAGCAAAACAGTTTCTATTTCAGGCTGACTTCGAATGAGAGCTGTAAGCAGCAAGAGTGAAAGAAACTTTAAAAAACTGATGAGTAAAGGCAAAAAGCTATCCTGCATTAATGACCTGTGTCTCAATGAGGCCAAGGAAAATGCAAGGTAATGCAAGTGTCAAATGCAACCGCGTACAAGGCCCATTATAATTTGAATGCTGGCCGACGGAGCTTAGACTGTGACTTACTCTCAGGCAGGTGTAAATGAATCTCTGCAGTGTGTTTGTATTACCAAAGGTAATATAGGAACAACATGCAAAATCAGGATACACGACAGCTACAAAGTTGCCTATTACAAAACAAAAAGCCTTCAGCCTGTTTGTTATGGAACGCCAGGACTGCCATAATGAATTAATTAAATACACCTTTAAATAATTAATTAAATGTGGCAATAATTCATTAAAATTGGAATTAATTACTTAAATACATAGTTATGACACATGTAATTAATTAATTATTGACACATTTAATTAATTATTTATGTCTTTCACATTTTAATTAATTATTGACATGTTTAATTAATTATTTAATGGTGTATTTAATTAATTCATTATGGCAGTCCTTTCATTCCATAGTTTGTTGCCTACAAAAGAGTTGTTAAAAGAATCACTTCTGAAGAAGAAAACTTCTTTGAATGTTGGCTGTTCATTCTCAACTGCATCCACCCCACGCACTCGTTTCTGATTACACCATCTCCCCACATGCTGTCTGCTTTGTATTGATCATTACCTGATCAAAGTGAGAACAGAACAAGAACTGTAACATTCATTAATCACTTTTACTGCAATATACATGCAACCATCACCTTTAATGAGGCGTGCTTCCTACCCAAATTTAAAATAGGGAAGGGTTATCTCAGAAGAAAATTAGCTGAAAAGTTATTTGAACTAAAAACAGCCTGGGTTCATGCCTCTCTTCCCCCTGCTTCCCTGTCTCTCTTCACTGCCCTGCCTAATAAAGGTCAAACATAAAAAAACAACAACAACAAAAACAACACTTCAGCTATCTCAAACTGGAGACTTGCAAAATGAGTAGAGTTAATACATAAAACATTTCCTGGAATATGCAGACCAAGTAAATCATCAACAGCAAACAGCTGTGTTACAGTAGTGTAATTAGAATTTAAGTGAATAAAGTGTTGGTTTTAGTTGAACAATTAAATAGCTCTTCGTGATAGTAACAGGGTATACAGGGTAATAAATAGTTTTTTAAACAGCTTACACAAATTTAGAACACAGATTAACACATTAATAAAACAACTCCCTGTATATGACATTATGTAATAAAACATAAAAAGACCATGAGGTTAAGCTAGCATGTCTCCAGAATGATGCTCATTTAAGCTTCACATTATTTTCATGAGAACAAGACCAAGCTGTTGTATTCCTCATTAGTTTTAACTCGGTGTAACCAAGAACCTGCAACATATAACAGGACAGCACGCTACTGTGTAGAGATGAGCACAAAAGAGAAAAAAAAACATTTCTAATGCATCTTTGCAAGAAAGTATTAGCACCGCTAGTTTGCTGAAAAATGTTTTTGAATCTGCTTTTCTCTCATTGTTATTTTCGCTTCCTTTCTGCCTCTTTCCATATTTGGAGATCCTTGATCAAACATTTTTTTTAATCAGTGCATGAACTGAAAAAGTAGGAAGAGGAGTTTCCCTAGACAGGTTGAAACTTTGTTGGATGTCCAGAGAAACCAGAATCTGCTGTGACCGAGCTGTGCACTGTTTTCATCAGCTGCATCAAAGATTAGCTGGAGGGTGAAATGACACTGCTTTTATGAGAGGCAAATAAAAACAAATGCAATTAGGATAGTTCAGATTGTCCAAGAAAGGTGTTTTATAAAACTTTCCACAGAGCCAGAAACTGGGTTGTGCATTCAAAAGAAGGCAAAGAGAGGTGAGAGGAAGTCTAATGAGACAATGGCTATCCATTTCTCATCATCAACTCTATGTCAGTTTCCTTTGTGTCTCAGTCTTTCTCTGCAGAAGTGCTTGGTCTCCAGAGTTCAGTGAATTCTAAAAGAAGGTGAAGAAAAGGCTACAGAGACAGAAATGAGAACCAAGTGCTGCTCATCATTTCATATGGTCCCCCGTCACTTCTTTCTACCAGCTACTGCTCACTTGCTTTCATACCGACTGCCGGTATGCCTGATAACAGTATGACATCGTTAGATAACGTTAGGATTCCCACAGTTTTAATTACTTGCTCTCCCTGATTTGTGCAATAGCTTTAAAAAGTACATAGAAATGGACTGATATTCATATAGCACTTTTCTAGTCTCAAAGATGACTCAAACTGCCACATTCTTAAAATGCACAGTGCTATATTTTATGCACTTTAACTGCTTTAGCTATCTCACAGTCACATTTGTGACCAATTTGGAATCACAAAGCACACACAAAAACAGGGAAAAAGACCAACTTTCACATAAAGAGACACCAAGAAGGTTCAAACCAAGAACCTACTTAATGTGAGGTGACTGTGCTGCACCACTGTGTCACCCAAAGCATCTACGTAAACAATCACTTTTTAATAATCCTAAACCGTTAGCAGAGCGTGGAAACATAATTATGCTGGATTCCTCCAAAAATTTTGTAATTTTTAGATTTTGTTGGAAACATATGGATTTGTTACAATCTCTTGAAGGCACAATAAATTCATAATGTTTCCTGTAAAAACAGGCATGCTACGCCAAAGTAAAATAAGACAATTTATACTGTTTGGATATCCAGTAATATGACAGTAAAGGCTTTTGACTTATTTTGCTTTCATGTGCACAGTTCTCAGTATTTCAGCCTGATCAAAGGAGTGACAAACCCTAAATGAGACAAGGCCGGAAGATCTCCAGATAGATAAATAGATTAGCATCATTAATGGCTGTGACACAGGGATTTAATTGTGGCTCTTGTATTTCAGCTAGCATGTTCCCCAATGGGTTATCGCTCAGTGGTGAAGCTCCGCCGACTCCTGCAAAAAGGCGGGGCTGTCTGATTAGCTGCAATGTTAATTTCTCCGAGCTACATCCATGGCTACAATTCCATTCCATTTGCAGATAGTGGACTATTCATCTAATTGCGTCCACTTGACAAGCGAGCCAATTATCAGTGGCTGGGACAAAGATGACCTGATTACTTGTGCAATAAAAAAACAACAGAAGGAGCTTTGTTGGGGAGCTTAAGAAGCAAAGAAAAAAGGGTGTAAAGGGCTATGAAGCAGAATAAGTAATAATAATGACTTAACTGGCACTTGATACTGAAGCTCATAGCAGAGGATAAAGTTCTTAAAAACTGAATTATAGCTGGGATATACCACAGAATGAGGTATGATGTCAAACAGCAGACACACAATATGTAGGCAGCATAAAACATAGAGTATGACCACAGAACCAATTACTTTCTTAATTAATCCTTTGGTCTATTTAACACAAGAGAAATGGCCTTCACAATGTCCTAGAGGACAAAGAGGTATAATTAAATCTTGCATCTTGCATCTGACCAGCAGTCAAACCCCTGAAAGATTTCCTTCACTAAAATGCAAGACAAGGAAAGGCAACACATATGACAACACAGAACAATTACATTCTTGGAGTAGTGAATTGATCTTTCAAATACTGAATAATTAATTGTTTTTTGATTCACTTCATCAACAGAATTTGAAAAGGACACATTTTCCTCATATTTTACAAATGTGAAGTGCAATCAGAAGTAGTCTACGAGGATATAAGCATTAAACTCCTTGACATTAAATTTGGTTACAAAAGGTATAAAAAAAACATTAAACACAGGACAGCAGTCCTGTTGTCCTAGTAGAGACCTTGTAAAAAAGATGTGTCTCATGTGAAGCATAAAATCTGCTTGGACAAACATTAAGTTCTTCAGCTGAATGACTATCCTACATTAGTGGGTGTTTCTACGAGAACGTCTTTCGTCCTAAGGAAGCATCTATAGCTCTACAAAAAGAACAAAAGTCAAAATTGTGAAACTCTAAATATAAAACAAAGCTCAGTTTACTGAGGTAATGATAAATCAATGCATCACTTTACAGTAATAGATTTGTTCACACTGGAGTTGATCGCAAGCACACTGATTGGATTGCAGGTATATAGATGGTCCGATTAGCTGAGTGTGTCCTATCACACCAAGCACTATACTGGTACACTGACGAAGTTATCAGTCTACACCAGTGGCACAGTAAAAAACATAAACAATAACCAAGCATCTAGTCATTCAGTTTGATTTTACAGATATTTTTGAAAGAATGGGTCACTCTAAAGAGCTCACCAAATGTAAACAGGATGCCATCGCTGTGCTGCAACAATATCTAGGATTTTTCTTCCCTCCTAGATACTCCAGTATTGATGGTAGGTGGCATTATTTCAAAGTGGAAGCATTTAGCACAGCAACTCTGCCACAGTGTGTGGCAGTGAGTGAGTTACACACTGGGGTCGTCAAGGGTTGAGGTACATGGTGTGTAAAAGTAGGCCATCGGTATAATGTACAGTTGGCCCAGGTCCACAGAGTGTGTTTAATAAACATAAAACTTTATAAAATAACTTTATCAAGTGAGCTTTGACAAGATGACAGAACTAATGCTCCGATGACTGTTTCTTTGAACCTTTTTCTTTCCAACTGTTACTTCACCAGACTACCCATTTCTCACAGATGGAAGAGCAGACGATAAAGCAAAAAAAAGCAGCGGAGATAAAGGGAAAAATGGCACATGACAGCACAAGGGAGGCCTATTTAATTTGCCAGGGCCAAGGCATGACCAAAGCTGAGGAACACTATGAATAAATGACATGCATTATTTCACATGGATCTGCTGTGACTTTCACTGTTTTTGTTAACTTTGTCATTATCCTGCTCTCTCCACTCACAGCACCACGCCTGCACAAATGGGAGATTCTGAAATGTGTCCAGAGTACCGGCATGTTCCTCCTCCCCTTTTGTCTGTGTGGTAAAGAATGTCCCCTCACTGCTGCTGTGTAAATGTCCCCCGCTTTGCTGATGGATCTTCACAGGGTGGATTCAACAGCAGGGACTGATTGAATTTCCACCATCAGATTAATCTCAAGCAGACACATGGAGCCACCTGCACAGGTGCATAACAACAGTTATGTACAGCATATCCACATGACAATGAACAAAATTGCATGTGAACAAATAAACGTATAAAAACTTAAGAGGACACCTGCACAATAAAAAGTCTTCCAACTCTTCATTCCCTCACTGCATTGTATTATCCACCACCTTGCCATGTCACTTGCCCTACACACACATAAGCACACGTCATGAAAGGCATGCAACAAGTGAATTTACTACTACAACAAAAGGACACGCAAACGAAATAAATTTCATTTTCAACTATACAATTCAATGCGAGACAATAATCGTATTCAAACAACCTGCTCTTCAAACCCATTGGCAATTTATTATGACTACAATGCAACAATATCAGCGCTGGCAGCTATGACTATTTCTCCTGATGTGATTGTACTTTGCAGCTAATTACACATTTTACTATGAAAATGCCCACTCATTCTATTAAGACACACTCATATGGTGTTTGGTGAGTGGTCAAGCTGCAAAACAAAATCGAAGACTGAGTGATAGGCAATGTCTGCGTGGAGACAATTCCACGTATTCAATTCAAGCACAGTGGATTTATGATACAGTGGCACGTCGTATTAGGAAAAATTACCATATTCGTCTCATTTAAAATGATGTATTAGGTTAGGCAAGGCAGCAGTCTGCATCTGGAAACTGTTTATGATGGATTTCCTAAACAACAGGAGCCTGTGACCTCTGCTACATAAAGCAACCATGTAGAGATAGACTTGCGGTGAACAGATGTGGGGTTTTGAATTAAAGACATTAAAAGTGATAGAAATGAATAAAACTATACAGATGCTTATCTGTAGGTAGGTTTCTGCTGCAATCATAGTTGAGTCACTATTGAGTTATTGTCATGGTAACATTACTTTCAGTTCAAAGCTATCACACTATTTAAAGTTTTCATAGTTTTTTCACAATCTTATTTGGTTTTAGGCTTAACGTTTTCAATCATTTCATTTCTCTAGGAGCTGATGCTTTTTGAAAGACCTTGTTTTTTACTTTGTGCATACATATATATATATATATATATATATATATATATATATATATGTGTGTGTGTGTGTGTGTGTGTGTGTGTGTGTGTGTGTGTGTGTTATTTATATATTATGAGTAGACAAAGGAGCAGGGGGAAAGATTTTGAACATTTGGTTCCCCACACACCTGTTTCTGCTCACACAAAGGTGTCATTTTTAACAACCTTGCTGACTGTCAAAGGATTTTATGCAATAGTCAGTTCACAATGTGACCCTTTCTGAAGTGTTACATTAAAATGTTGTTTATAAGTTTAGTGTTGTATCATGTTTTTCTGCAATTATTTTTATGTTCCACTTGTACCATGCTAAAGTAGTTCAAGGATAAAAGAGCTGCTAAATATCTTCAGAGCATTCATATATATAAAATTCAAGAACAACAAATTAGAAGTTAATAAGTGCATTTTTATACAAAGAATAGGGCAATATTTGGACTGGATAAACCACAGCTCACTTTTCTGTTTGCAATTCCCAGGACAAATTTTCATGCTCTGGCAACATGCTTTGGTCTTCAAACCGTGAGATAAGGTCATGCATTCCCCCACTGCTGTGTGCAAAATATGAATGAAAATCAGCATGCAAGGCCCCAACATATCTCTCTGTCAATTAGAGAATGATTCTCTCTTTAGCGCTTTAGCTCAAAAATCCATCTCACGTTTGAAAAGTCATGAGCAACGAGTAAAGACTAATTCTGGGGATGACACAGGCAATTAGAGCATTGACAGTAATCTGCTCTGTTATCATTTACATTATTTTCTTCCTATTCAGAAACAGCATGGTGTATAATATCAGCGGAAGCATATGGATGGATTTGTGCAGCACTGATAATTTAGTTTGAAAAAATATTTAAGAGAAAAAAAAAGTATAAGCTTGCATGACTCAAACTGCAAGTGCAGTTTGAGTCATGCAAAATTCAAACATTATTATGACTAATATCAGTCAAGTTCACTGTATGCCATTAGCTGGTGTTTCATATTAAAAAATATGCTAAATGTTCAATTTAAGGGTTGAACCATGAACTGATGTGGATAAACACTTCTACCAATGTCTGTGATGTGTTGAATTGAACCAAGTTTACTATCTACTCCCAGTATTTACATCACCATCCTGACATAAGCCCGACAATAGGTATTAATCAGTAGATATATAGATGAATGGAGCGGATGCAGTGGTTGGGGAAAAGGAATGAATCAATATTAAAATTTACAAAGCTAAATAAGCATAATAATCTAGTACAAATCAAGTTAATATTTGATGCATTACTCAAGTACTAAGGTCTTATTTCTAGGCTAACTACACAGCTACACAGTTTTCAAATGCTGAAAAATGCAACTGTATAATGATTTTAAGTTGAAATGTAATCTTTAAGAAAGTATGATGATCCTTGCCCCTGACTCTTTCCTCTGCATGTGTTTCAGTTTCCGGGTGGGTAGGCAGAGGCTCATTGGAGCACGCATGGGATTTGGGCTGTTGCTTGCACTTCATTCTACCCTTGCTCCCCTGTCTCCCTTCCACCACACTATGTGTCTTCTTAGCTCTTCTTCGGTGTCATTATATGGTTTTCTGCACTAATAGAAATCGACTACTGACTGCTGCACCCGATTAGTTTTACACTTAGGTTACCTAAGTTTACTTAATAAATTACTTTGTTAATCTGTTAAAACAGTGTGTCCACACTTTGGATCTTATGAACCAGGATGTGAAAATACAACTTTCAGAAGTAATAACATATTCTACAAGGACTGTAAAAATGAAAGCAACATTATACAATGCACAATGCACAAAAAGAGAGATGAGTTCTGAAACAGTTTGAACAGTGAAATGTAAATCAATTTTAGACAACCTAGTCTTTTCAGGAATATATTGCACACAGCCTAATGAGTACATACGCATTTTAATTACTCTTAGTTACACCTTCAATTTCACTACAACCAATGTGTTCGTAGAAAGGAGATTTTCACCCATTTGTCCTGTTGACATGACTAAACTAGAGACAAGTAAGGAGGAACCAAAGAGGTAACTGTCTGCCTTGTCAGTCAAAAATTCCAATACTTGACATGGTAATATACTTTATCAAAAATCTATTAAATAGAAGAACTAATGTTTATGTGGTTTCTGAAAGCAGGGACGAGCACTGTTAATTCTTCTACATACCCATTAAATCAAATACAAGGTTTTTATCACAGTTAACAGTAGGGCTGGGCCATATTATACCGTTCACGGTAATACCGGTATAATGTTAGGCAACGATAGGAAAATGAAATATCGCGATAGAATGGGAGTAAAACGCGCATGCGCAGTGCCTTTGTTTTCATACGCACATGGCCGATTGTTGAGTGAAACTGATGAACCAGAATTGGTTTGTAAAAATGGTGCAACTTCCGTGATGTGGAACTGGTTTGGTGTTTGTCCGTCAGATACACAACAAAGCACATTTTTTTGCAGAACATGCAAGCGGCCGTTGTTATTGTCATATTTGTCGGACTAAGATGCTCTTAAATCTGGGAGTAATCTGGGTCCTAAACTCCGTACCATTCAGGTCAAACAACACTGCATCATCACTTAGAGTTAAAAACTGTCTAAATTCTTTCATCTTTAATAAAACGATCAGCATTGCTGCTTTACCAGGTGTAACTATAAAGTTTAACTTCCAGGCATCCATGAAAACAAAAGTTATTACATTTAACGGAGTTAGAAGTTAGCAGGAAGCTAGCGGAAGTTAGCTCGCTAGTTTCGCTAGTTACCTAAGCATGATATTGCATGTTCTGACTGAGAGATTTCTGAAAAAAATCAAACGTACAGCTCTGCTATCACTTCCAACATAAATGAAGACAGGAAACTAAACAGCAGTGACGTTTGTAGGGTTACTGAAGTTGGGCTAGCTGGTATATAATGATGTGCTACGTGATCGCTAGCGACACAGCTATGTTAGCATAACATAAACAGTGAAGCTGGAGGACGAACACTAACACTTTTCCACTTATAAAAGTGAACGTGAAGGTTCTTCATGGTTAGAGACAAATGCAATCGCATGGCAGGATGCTGTAAACGGACCAAACTTCAGTCAGGAGAACAACTGAGATAATCCATCCACAATACGAGGTTAGTCATTAATATACTGCAACAACATGGGAATAGAGCAGCTGCCAGAGAATTCAACATTAATGAAACAATGGTACAGAAGTGGAGGAAGCAAGAAGAATGAGTTTAATAAAGTTTGATTTATCTGACTGCTTTGTTTCGCTTAATGTGCCTTATAATTCCGTGCACCTTATGGTCCAAAAAATACGTACTGCACACTGCAGTTTAATGTTGCAAAGCACCTCTTTTTAACTTCAGTGGATATTATACATGGTTATGCTCAGGATATGTCAGCCCATTTCTACTGGAAATGCCTTTTGGTTAAACTTTCAGCAAGGAATTTGCATTTGCACTGTTACATTTTTATAAAGCTTTAATGTACATAAAAACCAGCTCCTTGTTTAAGTGAAAATAAATGGAAGGTTGTCTTTTTGCGCTAGTAATGTTGTGGAGTTGTATTTTGTCTCGCATCAATTATATCGTCTGTTATATCGTTATCGCAAATTTTCAAATATATAATCGTGATAAATATTTTTGGCCATATCGCCCTGCTCTAGTTAACAGTTAATGGTGATGTTAATCACTTGATGCATTACTGTGGAAGCTGGCCAGTAAATGTGTAAACACATACAATACAAATGGTCCTCACTAAGTATACTGCAACAAACTACAGTTCAGTCATACACAGGACAAATATTAAACATCCACCTTTTGAAATCGACAGGTTATTTCAATAGGATGTGAAGTGATCTATTTTCTACAATGGAAGGCTGTTTGTTTACAATAAATAGCAAACACGTCTGAACGGAGTAAAGAGAAAGTCATTAAATTTTTTTTCCAGTGATTGTCATTTCACTGTGTATTCACACTTTGCCCACACTTTCCCCCCTGTAAATAGTCTCCATTGTGTTATCTTTAACAATCAGTGTTCAGATACATGACAATGACAGTCATGGAGCAGTCAACAGAATGTTTTGCATTACCATTGTAACCTGTTGCTATTGTAATGAGGGTTTTCAGTCTGTTTACAGTGAGGGTTTCATTGATACCAAGCTGCAGTGTTTAGGGCAAAAGAAGAATTTAAAAAAGTAAAAATGTGACAAATGCACAGGACACCAAACAAAAATAAAAAGGGTTTTCAAACTATCCTTCAGAAACCTTTAGTTCACAATTTCAAAGATTAGTATAGATGTACAAATTGCATTGCATATAATGATACTGAAAATGCTCCAGCATTTTTTGTAAAGGTGGATTAGGATTCTTATGTATTGTAACCATTTAATATAATAACAATGGACAAAACCAGAGTAATCACTCACTGGCTTGTGAATTTCTATTTACACAAAAAAATGAAACTAGATTTGAATGAGAGTTTAGAGCTGGGGAATTATCAGCTAACACTAGAGCCAGCTAGCTGGCTGTGGTGAGCAATCATGCCTGTGCATGATATTATAAATGTTGCTAAAAATGTCTAGTGAAAAATGAACTGATATAAGGCTACTTTAAAGATAAACTAAACATTTTTCTTTGTTTTAATACCACCAAATTCTGGAAAAGATCAAAACAGCACCAACATCCCACACAAACTGGCTACACATTTAATAATGCATAACTTTAAGCTTTGATGCAAATTTAAACAGGTGAGTTATATAAAATTTCACCCCATACAGCTGTCATGAAAAAGGAATTTAGCCAAAAACAGTTTTTGTACCAAGCTGTAAACAAGTTTATTCCTGCTGTTAGGCATTTAGCTTCAGCATGTCTATGTGATTACTTCAAAAGAAAAAAAATCCATGCAAACTTTGGGCTATTTTTATGCTTAACTCATCTCCATTTTCATACGCTTGATAAAGCTCACACATGTTGGTCTTACCAAGGAAAGTCTGATAGTTTTAACTCTAAAAAAGCGATTTCTTACTGGTAATACTACTGTTGTTTGAGACACAGTAAAAGCAAAACTCAATTAATTAAAAATACCACCCAACTTTGCATGTACAGAAGATTAAGTTTAAATAAAAGTAGCAGAAAATCAAATTTAGATCTTGGCATAACAACCTTTTTTGCAACAGCTTGTACACTATAGAGGAGTTACTCTCACAGGACAAATCATAATCACCGGGTGCCTGACATCAGCTTTATGGTCATTTCTTCCTCCTGTTTCCCCACAGCTGTACTCTGGGTGACAGCATTTTAGACAAATATAGGCAGATGCGAACTCTCAGGTCACTGAAGTACTGCTGGTTTATAAGTTCACGGCAGATGGCAAGCTCTGATTCATCTTCTCTTTTTTTAATTTTCCTCAGTCGTTTTTCTTAGCTATATCTTGGATGCCAATCAATGCTAAGGCTATTCTTGCTCAAACAGATATCACCTTCTGCTAAAGATTGCATTATGAGGCCTGCTGTCAAGTCAAATGAATGTAGATGCATTTATGAGATGCAAGCTTCTGTTTACAGCAATAATTTCTCTCAGTGGGGGATATCACTGTGAAGCACCCTGCATATAGATCATCTGTTAAACACATCTCATCTCTCATGCTCTCTTCCTTTCAGCCTCTCTCAGCAAAACAGTGGCTAATTAGTTCTACACAGCTTTCTACTAATTTACTGCAGTACTTTTGCGCCAATCGTCAAATCTCAAATGGTGTTTAAAGATAAATTTGTCTGTGCTATTGTTGTCCATTTATGTGCGTTTATGCTTGTCAGTGTTTCTGCTGCCGCCCGATGAAGACGCATCTTGCCAGAAAGATGTGTGCATGATAAGTGACTGTGAATCAAACTGTGAGTTGAATGGCAGCATCAGAGACAAAATGACAAGATGACACAGACAGAATGTGAATGTGTGAGTGAGAAACAAAAAAGTGACATTAGAGACATTGGAGATGATAGTCATTGAGCTTCTGGGCTTGGTAATCATAATGACATTAAATGAATAAGGTTACTACTATTAATGTCTTTTAGGGTATTACACTCTATTGGTTGAGCACTCTATACACCCAGGCTATGCCTAGTTTATGACACAAAGCATAAATTCTAATTTGCATTATTTGTATATTCTCTTTGTTTTTCATTTTCCACGTTTATGTTTAAAACTGATGACTTTACTTGAAGTAATGAAACAATTCTAGGCTTCAGATTACCTCAAGTGTATCCTAACAGCAATGAAGATGAGTTCTTTTGCATATTTTAACATTATATTTTAGTTTTCTAAAATCATAAAAACAACTTAAACACATAAAAACAACTTTCAAAATAAAACTGCATCGTATTTACAAGAGGTGAAATGATCGGTTCATTTTTCCATCTGTCAGACAGAAAAAATAACTGGTAACTGCACCGACTTTAATTATATTACTTAATTTTAAGCAAAATGCTAAATAGTCCCATGTTCCAGAATCTATTGAGTTTGATTTGCTTCATTCCTCTATTTTATGTGATTATTATAGAAACCAGTTCTTTAATCCTGCTTTTCCCATTCATCAGACAAAAGCAGAAATCCAAAGGTGGCACATTGAGCTGTTGGGGTTTTCATATTTTCTGGCATTTTATTGATCAGTGATTAAGTGGGAGTTCTATCAATAATCAAGTTGCAGTTCCAGCCCTAGCACCTAAAGAAGCAGAGCATATTGATAACCATCAGTTCTGTGTTAGAATCATTGACAGCTGTCACATGTCTTTGTGTGCCGGTTATGACCCTTGACCTTGCTGGATGCCCCAGGGCCCTGGCCTGTACCATTTGTCTACTTGATGTGGCTGACAGTCTGTCTACCCAGCAGGTCCTCTCAAGCCTTACTTTCAGCCAGTGACCTGCACTGATGGGAAACCAGGCAGTCTGTCAGCTTTCCAAAGCCAGGCAATCTGGCACATAGTGCAACCTACTGTCAGCTACAGATACACACTCATGAGCGCACTTGAATGTACAAAATCAGCATACATGGAGGCATTTCAACACAATTAACACTGCATGTAAACACTGTAAACATATGAAAGTATACACATATGCTCTGCTGCCACCTTAACATGTTTCAGCTGGCACTGAGTGTCTGCACTAACACCATGACTCCTGCCATATGGCCAATGACATACTGCTCTTCATTAGGGCTTAAAGCGGCAGCCCTCTGGGGCTAAGCTTTAACTCACTGACACATCATGGGCAAAAAGGCTTCTCCCCAAATGGCCTAAATTATATTATGGACATCCATTGCAATGCTTAGTCTCAAAAGCACAGGCTTCAAATATGTCTTTATCCACTAAAGCAGCCAGTGTTTTCCCATTTAGGAGAAATTTCAATATTGGCAAAAAGAAAATAGAATTATACTGGGAGGGGGAGAGATGCTGCTGATTAATGTTGAATTTCTGAAGTGGTTTTGAAAGTAATCATTTGTCACAGCAACACTTAAATGTCAAATTAGAAGCACGTTTAGGATTTACAGAGGTATGCACGATAACATGAACTATTTTTCAAGATAATGCAATCCAGTGAAATAGCCTTTTCAAAAAGTGCCCCATTTTTTAAGCTCCATTCAATTGTATACATTTGTGTTTTGCTGTTTTGTGTGGGACATGATTAATAGGCCTTCAATTGTAACCACAATCTTTCCCTATTTGAACCAGATGATGTACAATATATCTACTGCATGTTATCTCTTGGTCTAAGGTTGCCTTTGGGATATCAGGTCAGCAGAGGGATCTCTACTTTTTTGATGAACTCTTCCAGCTCTTGAATACCCATCTTGTAGGCTAACCGAGACTGCTGAGTCAGTTTATCTGTATAAATAAAAGCATGCCTCTGTATGGTCCACAGGGAAGAAAAATATGTACCTGCAGAGACATAAAGAAGATTAACGTCTGTGATTGCACATCAGACTATTGTAAACAGCGCAGCTTCCTTTCATTTCTACCTCTGCCTCTGTTTTGTTCTCCTGCTTGTCTGTCTTGTCGTCCCCGCAGCAAATATGCTGCTGAAATGTTCTGGTGATTCAAAGTTTATACTACAGCGTTTTCAGGATATTCAAAACTTGTGCAAGTTCCGACTTTTAAATCTATTTTTTCTTTTCAGTGTTGAACGGTGTTGAGTTTCCTTTGGATTGATACCTGAGGACCTATCTTTCAGCAGTCCTTTCTGCTCTGGGAAAAGAAAAACTAGCTTGCCCTGAGTTTAACCCAAAAGCACACTTATTGTTCCCTATTACGTTTGGCCCCTTTTGTTCTAGTCTATCTACCCCTTTATACAGAG
This sequence comes from Astatotilapia calliptera, assembly GCF_964374335.1. Lineage (NCBI taxonomy): Eukaryota > Metazoa > Chordata > Actinopteri > Cichliformes > Cichlidae > Astatotilapia > Astatotilapia calliptera. The sequence goes on from NC_137434.1 coordinate 21,636,774, forward strand.
ATTTGTCCAAGTCTGTAGATGAAGGTTCATCTTTGTGTGTATTTGTGTTTTGTGTATATTTCTTTCAGTTTCAGGCTTTCGGTGACTGCCACCATTGTTCCCAGCTATTCAATGTTTTCAAGTATCTCTTTTAAAGGTATCTGCTGGAGATATTGCCTGGCTCTTACCACATAAAGACACGACTAGGGATGGGTATTGATAAGATTTTCACGATTCCGATTCAATTTTCGATTCTGTTTAACGATTCGATTCTTTATCGATTCTTTTTAAAAAAGGAGAACACTAAGTTTGATTAGCTTAGAACTTTGTTTTATATCTTCTCTTTGAACAAGATAGAAATTTAGGAGTAACATGGCCTTACAAACCCAACAGTGAGATCTTAAGAGATCCACAGCCTACGGCTCTTCAATGGGTGTCACAGGGTCCCCAGGAAAAAAAATTGTAAATAAAATAAATATTCTTCTGTAGCAATAACAAAGTATAACATAAATTATTCTGTAGCAATTACATAAGAATATCCAGTAATGTCCCTGGCTACAATTAAACACATTCACTTACCTAAAATCGGGGCATCTGCTGTGGCAAATGGGTTCAAGGCTTTTACCACAAACTTAGTCACTGCTCGGTGACATTCGTCTATCCTGGCCTGAAAGGAGACGCTACCGGTAGACTGCAGCGAGAACTGCCAGCATCTGAGCCAGCCAGACTCTGTCTCTCTCATCATCACCTAAATGCACAGTAATGGCAGGTTTTGTAATAAGGCAGATCGCGCTAACATAATATGCACTGTTAGTTGATTATTTACCTGCCGCATTAACGGGAGAGGACGTGGAAACGTTACCGCTGCTGCTGGGTTGAGATTCATGAGTCCGGAGCGGAATTAAAAACACGACATTCATTTGAGGTCATTGCGTGTTTAGTGAGCAAATGCTTTTGCATATTCGTAGTGTTTCCTCCCTTAAATGAAATATCTACTTAGCAAGTATTGCAAGTTGCCCTGTTGTCATCCGTTCTTGTAAAGAATAACCAAACTTTTGAGCGTTTGAGCCGCTTACGTGCCGTGTTTCCTGCCAGGTAAATGACGCTCCGCAACGTGGTGACGTCATTCGGGGCGACTGGAATCGATAAGGGAATCGTTTGCAAAAATGGCAAACAACTCCAAGGAATTGAAACAGTGGGAACCGGTTCTCAACAAGAACCGGTTTTCGATACCCATCCTTAGACACGACCAATGCATAGAACGTGTTGTCTCCACTTACAGTCAATTACACCATTGGGCTTTATCACACTGTCATTAAAATAAAAGGAAATTCCGCGTTCCTGGTAAGCTACATCAACACAACAACAAAAACACCAATGAGCCAGTAATTCGGCAAAGCATGAACTTGATTAGCACATTCTTTTATGTCACAGGGTCAAACTAAGCCATTTGAAAGCATACGACTCAGTAATTTCCACTGTCTGCACCATTAGATTGCTTTGATGAAAACTATTTCTCCACAGAGCATGCCAGTGCTTTATTTAAAACACATTTCTCATCATCTGATCCTAAAGAAAATAAACTGCACACCACAAGAGCCCTTGGTGATGATTTAGTCTTAACTGACCAAACAAACAAATAAAAACTTTCTGCACTATTGCTGTCAAATGAACAAGAACAAGAAAGTTTCTATTTCTTTTTTCAACACTTTAAGAAAATTACCTCACAATAACTGTTATTTAAATCAGCTGAAAAAAGCTATATTTGCAGTCAATATGTTGCAAAAAATCTCCTGACTGAGGTTTTCACATCAAACTGATGTGTGGGAAAAAATATGAAACTGTTTAAATATTTAGTAAGCGGGATGTGAAAACTAGTACTTTTTCTTTCGCTCAAGGGAAAACATGCCAGAAATCTCATTAACCCCATTCCAATGAGCCAGTCAGCAGCTATAAAAAGGCCAGGACCCTCTCACTTTTTCATTATGTTTTTCTAAAACAATCGTTTGTTCACTGTCAAAATAACTGTTTTTTAATGTGATGTAAATTTCGACGCATTAATGTATCTCCATAGAATGTGCCTTATCTGACAAACAAATGCAGTCGAACACATTTATATGTACTTTAAATAGCATCCCTTTTTCCAAAGCTCTCTGAGATTCGAGTGTCTACAGGGTCTTAACAGTGGCAATATAATTGGGTCTCACTAGGAAAACAGATGTGGTAGGGCCCAGCTTCCAGAAAGGCAGGAAGGTGAAATGCACGTGATGTGAACCAAGGGGGAGCAGGGAGGAAGCAGGTGATACCTGTGGCGCTATTTAACTTCCCATCAGCTCTGGAACCTTTCAGAGAAAACAGAAAGACTTGGGACTGTTGTATAATACCCCTGTGATCACAGCAAATGAGTGCTTATAACACAACAAAGTCATGTATTTCACTGTTATCTGGGCAGATGTGGTTTTTTTTTCTTTCTTTAATCAGGACGTTTTGTGATTTGCGAGCCCAGTGCCTCCCCAATCAATTCAAAACAGCAGTTAAAATCAAGTACGACATTTCTTTGGTAACTACTGATGAGTACAAGTTCCCCGTAATTGTGAACCATCTTGTGGTCAAACTAAAATCATTATGTTGTGAACAGCTATAACACATTGTTTACTGCCAGTGGACTGTATTAGACTTATTATCTCTTAATCGTTGTTTTGGCTATCTTGATGCATAATCACAACAGCGCTGCTTATGGAGTACTGGTTTTATTATGTGTACATCTACAAATAAATGATTGCATAAATATTTGTCCTGCCTTTGAATATTGGTCTAACTGGCCAATGGAGTGTGCAAATTAGGACTATAGCAGCCTTTCCATGCAGTAACAAAAAACATTACTGCCTGGAACCATCGAATCATAGGTGGTAATTGTGTTTTAGATTAAAAGCTTAGTAGGCTGATTGCTGGTGCTGCCTGAGTCAATAAGCAGGCTTGGTGAGGGGAGAACATGGTGGAACCGCTGTGGTGATTAACTACATGTTCCTGAATTTTATTTGTGATCAACCATGGAGATTAAAAGCAGTGGTGGTTAGGGAGGGTTTAAAGAGGTGCGCTGAGGCCAAGGGGGGTTTATGTTCACTGTGGGCTTGCTAGTAGTTATATTTGCAAACAGAGCCCTGTATAAGTGGCTATCTCTACTAGCGCAGTGCTTGGAGATTTACAGAAAAATATGCTAAACGTACAATGGGTTTCCAGTCAATTAAGCACTATTATAAGTGGCTCTTCATTTCTTAAAGAGCCCCACTTTGACAGGAACTCTTTGCCAGATACCTTGACTATAAGGCTAGGTTTCTTATGAAATGAGGTAGCTGTATCACACGGAGCAATCACACTGAGCAGTTGACATTTTTTGAGAAATCCCTACTGTGTCATCCCAGGTGAAAAATGATCTTCAGCTCAATAACAATCTATAATGGATGGGGTTTTGTGGCAACACTACCACCTCACATAAGGAGGAAACTTTACTGATTCTCAAAGGGACTCTCGTACTTAAGTTTTCTTATCTCGCAACTACAGATGAAGATAAATCAATGTTTAGAGACAAAGCAACAAACATAATACAGTAAAAAGTTGTCAAATCCAAGCAAGATCAATTCGGTGAATTGCGCAGTAATAGAAAGGGAAGCTGTACGGTTTCAATCAAGGGAACGAGACAAGTCTATGTATTTAAAAACAAAAAGAGAAAGACCGACCCCATAAACACCACAGCCATTACATATCGAGTGAAACAGAGACACAAATTTTCCAAGCACTTCATCTACCTCTCTACCTGCCTGTGGGACATTCAGAAGTTAGCAATCTTCAAAAAGTGTTTTAACACAAACATACGTGTATAAACATCTCAATGGTCTAATTTACAATTTCCTCTTCCATTCCCTGCTTTCAGTTAATCCTCATCAGTCAGCAGTAACAGTTACTGTATGTCTTTATTAAATATTGTTTCCTCACTTGCATTTATACTCAAGGCAAACAGTAAACTCTGGTTTAGGCAACAAGACAAATTGCAGTATATAAGAATGTTTAAGTAGAAAGATGTCACCAGGCTGGAAAGCTAGCAGCATTCTAGGATACAGATATAAGAAAAAATGCTTTAGGTTATGATATGTTTTCAAGTTAGCTGTACTACTTTACAGCAGCATCCTTTGCAAATGATTTTTTTCTGGATTAGCATCACTTGCCCTAAAACTAAAGTAGCCTACTTGCAAACAGTGGATCATGATCTGATTTGAGGGACAAGGTCTTTTCCTTCTGCTCTAGCAGACATTTGAATTTTGATTTATAACTGCCTTTTGACGTTGTGTTTCTTGTCCATACTAGTCTAGGAAACTTTAAGCTGCACAGTGCAGAGCACAGCTAGCAGAAACGTTGTGAGGCGGTGGTTTAGGGAGTGCTTGATCTGCCTTTGTTTGAAGCCTGTTTTGTGTTTTGTTGGTTGTAGTGCTGCAAATATATATTAAATCTATTACATTTATACAAAGCTAATACAGGACCAGTATTGCCCATACCAATACCAGTGTGTCATGATTTATGAGACATATCAATTTGCAAATTCTGAACACTTTTTAATTAGCACCAAATCACTCTGATTTTTATTTTCCATGATAATCAGTTAAAACAACAAAACACACCTTTAAACTTTTCATGTTTTTTTGAGACCTGGAATGTAAATGTACCTGTCTTTAAACTCCCCAAACAACCTACAATTCAATGGAGTGCATACTGAACTTATAGAAAACAGTATCAATCTTGACACGATAGTATCGATCCAATACCAGTATCAATACTATTGATATTTGGTTCAATCTGCCAACCTCTAGTTGGTGAATATTTTCAGTATCACTCAGGAAGCTGAAATTGTGATTGAAGGTAACACTGGATTAATTGTGGAGCCCTAGATTGTTATATTTCTGTATGAGTCTTTTTGTGTGGGTTCACAGTACAGAGTTAGAAGCGTGACTAACTCAAGGCCTTCCAATGTCAACTTTATCTGTTTATATTTCAGTGATCAAATGCATTTTGAAGTCATTTCCTCAAGAGAAGAAGACAAACAAGACAGCCATACTCACTTTTCTCAGGTCAGTTCCTCGGTCTGGTTTGAGTTTACCCACCTGACCACATAGGCCAAACTAATGGAATAAACCCTTCAGACTATTTGTTGTAAACACACAGCTCAGAAGTCTTTGAGAGAGACAATGAAGCCCCAGTTGCAAGAGTGTTCATTTAAAGCTGCCTGTATGCTCTCACAGTAATGCAATATGGCGACTTCTATATGGGTTCCTTTAGAGGATTGTCTCATTCTAACACAATCTGATGTAGCCATAGTGAGACACTTGTACGTGTAGCTGAAAGACAATTTTATATGAAAACGTACTTGCTCAAAGTTGTCTAAGTTATTAGGAAGACTGAAAGGTTTCATGCCAAATCCCATTTCTCACATCACATAGCTAAATGGTAAACCAGTGATTTGTGACATGTTGTATTAATTTGTTTCATACATTAGGTACTGGACCAGGAAATTGTGTAAAACACTGGTAAGTGAAGACTCTTCAGAATCATGTAATACTTTGCTCTGTTTTATCTACAGCAGCAAGAGCATAAGCTGACCTTTATATTACATTGATTGCAAGTAATATCTGATATTTGAATATGTTTACAAGGTGACAACAACTTTATATATTTAATTTTCAACATCATGAGATGTAAACAGATCGAGCAATTGATAAAAAACTATGTAAATCAATGTCTTTATGCCAGTCCACCTCAATTCTGCCAGTTCTCAGCACATAAAATGATAGCAAATGCATCAAAACAGTAACCTTAACTGTTTCCACTTCAAAGGGCCCCTTATTATAACCTGGTAAGCTATATGAATTTGCCACCATTTTAAAGAGTTCTCCATGGCAAAATAAATGTAAAGCCCGCACAAAGAACAATCAAGAAAGGTTTCAAATGCAATGTGAAATCCTTAAAAGCGCCTGTGAAAACACAAAGGTTATGCTTTATACACAATCAGTGATGCTGCTGCTAAATGGTGAAGCAGAATGAATGCAAACCTACGAGTGAGTGAAGCAAAAGCCTGATTTTCAGTAGACAGTAAAAGCAGATATGAACAGGCGTTCACGATCATCCATTTCTACCTGTGCTTGTTCCTACATGCGCCACATGTTTTTTCCTGTGATTTTGTTTCATTAACAATTTTTCAAAGACTTTATGAGCAGTTTTGATGATTGTTGATTAGGCTGTAAAACCAAATATCTCTTTTATGTTCTCTGATCAGAACAAGGATTTTTGCAGATATAACTTACAGAAGCAGAGCAACAAAACAAAACAATGGAGGACTGGTGTCACAAATTTCCTTAAGGAGTTTCTGTTGCGTCATATTTAGTAGATATGGGGTAATTATTTTAATAACATGGTATTTAATGTTATAATTTCAGGATTTTGTTATATGCAAAAACAGAAAAATCCTCATTTATGTAGTTTTCCCAATCTCACTCTGGGGTGGTGATGATGACAAAGACCCTACTTGTATTTTTATACTCCCTCAAGTGTCTCTTATCCTTAGAGCCCAAGGTTGTTGATTTTGGCATTGCAGCTATGAAGCTGTTACTGACTCAAGTTGAGAACGTGTTTTCCCCTCTTTTTATGATATAAATTACAAGAAAAAAAATAGCCTCATTAAGGCCACGAGGAAAAGGACATTAGAATCTCCTCTATGCCTTCATTCATTACCTAATTTAAGCACCACCTGTTGGCTATTTACATTTCTCCAACCTCCCTCTGTTATCTTCTCAAATTTTTATAACATCACACAAGTCCCTTCTGCTTCATCATCTTGTCTGTTGAACCTAAATTAGCATTTTTTTCTTCCACAATCATAAATCAACTTATCAACAAAATGTGCCGCACCTGTTGCGCAGGTGGCATTTCTAAAACGAATGTCATCTTATGTCACCATCTAAGTAGCTGCTTGCTATTTAATGTATATTTGCAAATGTATATCATCAATCATTATCATCGTCATTAAAAGTGACTTGCTTATTCAAAATGATATGCTGTTTTTCATTTTCAAAAACGATAATCCTGATGGTAACTGTGGCACATATGGTAGCAGTTAGTGTTTTAGTCCAGCAATGTATCAAACCACAACAAAATCAAGATATTTAGTGAGCAGACAGGCTCCAATACCAAACTTGTGGACTTCAGAGAGGCCACACGAATGCTTTAAGTGATAATTAGCTGGCAACTGAATAAACTTTACAGTTTGCTGAGGGGTCCTTTCTACTTATTAACCCATCCTAAACCCTCTGCTAGTAGCTGGAATCATGTAGAAGCAGTACAAACAATTGTAATATTAAATAAATTCCTTTGAATTATGTCCCCCTGTGGAGAAATATCACAGTATGCTTAAGTAAGTGCATGACTATGGTGCAGACAATGCGGTGTTGTCCAAATACAGTGGACACATACAGTACAGTGCCTTTCATATTATTGGGATTGTTGTAGTTTTGTAATCCACCACAGTGGATTGTAAATCAAATGATCAATATGTGATTGAAGTGAGGACTTTCAACTTTAATTTATCATGTTTTGCAAAGGTTTTGCATTTTTGAGGGATCCAAATGCCTCAAAAATGCTGCAATCTGATCAGACAGCGCTACAAACATTATGGAGGGAATGGAGAAGAAGTAGCTAATTTGTGTGACTAAGCTATCTTTTTACTTGCGTACAAAACCAGTATCTCTGCTTAAACCTAAACTGCATTTTACCAAGACTTGACCCAGGGGCTTTTGAGAATTTTAATGAACTGGTACTTCAAATAACTCAAAAAGAGAGGTGCCGTAGTATAGCATGTTTGAAAAGACTAAAATTAATTTCCTTGTGGCAACATAATTCATGAATAATTATCAAACAGATTTGCTGTGTGTGCCACTGACAAAGCTGCTTTATTGGTTTAATTAGGATTTCCATCACAGTAAAATCTGAAGGACTTATTAATTTAATTACAAATGTTTAGATCTTTTTCTTGGATTTATTTAACTACAGCTGCTTACGCTCACTGGTCAATTTGTTAGGTACATCTGTTTACCTGTTTTTACTTATTTTAAATCTTCAACCACGGTGAAAACAACAAGAAAGAATTTCATGCTTTCATACCAACAGAGCATCCTCTAAACACCACAGCCTACCTGGGTATTGTTGCTGACCATTTCCACTCATTAATGACCACAGTGTACCCATCTTACACTGTGGAGCCATGTCACATTGCTTAAGTCATCTCAGGGAGGGTTTTTTAACATGACAGTGAGTTCACTGTACTAAAATGGTCTTTATTATCACCAGATCTCAATCCAGTAGACTACGATTGGGATGCGGAGATTCATATGATGGATGTGCAGCTCACAAATCTGCAGGGACTGTGTGATCCTATCATGTTAATAGGGACCAAAATCTCTGAGGAATGTTTCCAGCAACTTGTTGGATCTATGTTGTGAAGACTCAAGGCAGCTCTGAAAGCCAAAGGGGATCAAACCCTGTACTAGCAAGGTGAAACTAATGATTTGGCTATTTGTTTTTAGATTTTTGTTTAGTTAGCTTAATTATTAAAGAGGTAGCTTGGGGAGGACTAAGTTTAAACTGAAAGAATAATAGAGAGTAAATAGAGATACATATAATTTGCCATCAGAAATAAGTCATAAGTTGTGGAAAAACTACTAAGCTCAGTTGTTCGTTGTGTTCCCGAAATTATGCCATTCCTTCATTTTTGAGATGGAACATGGTGCTGTACTGAGATACAGCTATTTAATAAAATATGAAAGGCCTTTTTAGTCAAAATGTATATTATAAATGATATCCATAATCAGAGAATTAAGGTGTATACACTAGCTCAAGAAATTCACACCTGTTGGCAGCTGTTGTTGACACCTGTTGGTTGGCAGACTCATTCAGTTACAAGTGCTCAATGGGCTATGTCTTACTTAAGACTGCTGACTCAGCTGTGCAATAATTGAGTAGTGATTGAATCTTTAAATGATGATTAGATCCAGCATTTGTTCTTTTCTGCCCCTTAGTAGTGAAATAGAAACTCTGCATCTCCTATTGTAATGTTACTAAAAAGTCCTGGGATCCTATTGCTTAGGTCGCTTCTGCTCCTCATGTTCAGCCAGTAATGTAACTTTTGATCCAAACACCCAACCCCAAATTTGTTGTCTCAAAAATGGGGAAAAAGATGCTGTCTTACCTGCTAAAAGTTCTGTTCTCAGTTTGAATTATACATATAAGTCTGGAATCTGAAACGACATTTCAGAGGTGTGCACACTGTGGATGGATGCCTATGTTTATGGATTTATGCAAGTCCATTTCTGGGTTTTGTATATGCTTTCTGCAACTCTATATGAGTATTTCCACTGTGATTGGAGGGGCACTGCAGCATTGTTAAAGCCCATCATTCTACTTTTTCTTTTCACATTTTCATATAAAGAGCTGACAGCCTATTGAAAATCATTATAGCTGCTTTCAGCACCTTGTGGCACTGTAATGAATACCTCTTTTTGAGGTATGGCAATGGGAAAGCAAACAGTACCTGCTTCTCCTTTATACCTGTCATACAGAAACACAAATAAGCACACACACACACACACACACACTGACACATGAAAAATAGACTGTTTGGCACCTGAAGACATTCAGATATGTAGTATAATATTTTAAGAAAATATGCAAATATTATTTTTCTCTGTCCCAAGACTACACAAAGAAAAGTACATGTTGCAATTGTGTTTAGTGCGTTTGAGGGTGAGAAGAGCTGGCGGGTGGGAGCGGGGCATGCATTTGCAGTCATGCTGCAGTAATGGAATCAAAGACTGATGAGTGTGCACACAAGGCTATTTACTCTGCCTGGCTCCAAAACAAAAAGCCACGATCCTCACTATCTTTCTTCCAGTGGCCCTTTTACCCTATCGCAGAACATATGTCCTCCTGCTCCCCCTCCACACCCCACCCTGAACTCGGAGTTAATCATTTAGAAATAATTAAATTCAATAAAGCGGAACAGATTAAATAAGAAACAACGACTGGGCGTTAAGGGGCAGGGTGTGTAGCAGCAGCTTCCTCCTCCACTGTACGGAAGAGCAAATGATTTGCCGAAACAGATACAGAGGCAGGCAGACAGAGAGTAATAGAGGGAAAGAGACTACAGATGACTTACAAGAGTTTCAGCAGGAGAAAGAGAGAGACAAATGTGTGGAGCATAACATAAAGGTACGACAGAGGATAAGAAAAAATACGGAAATAAAAGAAGAAGTGTGCAGAGAGCAGAGAAGCTTGAACAATGGTTAAATATTCATAAAGGCTGAGTGGTGATGGGTAGTGACGTAGAGCACTGAGGGAGACAGAGGAGACTGAGGAGAGCGAGTCAAATAATGAGCATAGAGAGAGACACCCTCATGCTTTACGACGCAGCTGGAGGCACACAGGCAGTCTAAGTGCAGACAAGACTCAAATACAAATGTGCAATTAGGGTCAGGCAAGTGCACCTGGACACAAATGCACGCAAACGTCCATTAGACACAAGAGAATATTGTTTGAAAAAACTGCGTATAACTAAAGGCCAACTGGCCTTCTAGATTTTACTTACTGTGAACGAATTAAATACCACCAATATCATCGGTGATTTTTGCGTAACCATTTTCCTGTTAACCTACCTCCACTGGTTCTTACTGAAGATAATAAAAAACATTTAATAATGGTCACACATCTTTGTTCCATTATAAAAAAAAAAGGGGGATTTCACCAATTAGCAGGATATTACACTTTTGAGCACTTGTTACTGAAACTGTACATGGCAGGTGACAGTTCAACTCAAACATGTCCATGAACATGTCAGCCAGTGGAACAATGTGGCTCACTGACATGAATTTTAGATATTACACCCAACAAGGTAGATCTGTAGCACAGAGGGATCATTTATACCAGACTCAGGTTACACAAGAAATAACTGTTAGCACAGTCAATTCAGCTTTGGTCTTACTCTGGATTTCTAGACATGTTAAAAAAATATAGACCTTCCCCTGACTCATCCTTTAAGGACAAAGTAATATGTTCTCCAGTAATTGGATTCCCATTGGCTACTGCCTCCTGAGAGCAAGCAGGGCCAATACAGACCTGGCTAAATGTACTGCTTTTCACAGTTTACACTTTACACTGCTTTACCTAATTTTGATTTTTTTTTTTTTAAATATATAAAATGATAATACACGACATAAGAACACACACATTAATCAGGTAAAATACATATTTAGGCAGAATTTTGCAAATATTTATTTTTCTTTTTTAGCAGCATAGTGCTTTTTTTCCCAATTATTTTTGGGCCATGTCAAGGCTCCAAAAGCCCAAAGGCGATATAAGGGTGGCGGCTCACTACAGTTTTTCTTTGCTACATGGATAATTTTAGTTCAGCTGGGTGTCTTTCCTTTTGTCATTTCTTTAAGAGTTCAAAATGTGTTAATTAAATAAATAACATGTAATTTTCTCTGTAGCACTTCATGGATTTCATAAGCAACACACTTTAGTTGTTCACACAAAGCATAAAAGTAAAAAACAATATATACAGTGTTATCTTCATTTTTAGATATGCAGCTCCCAGTGTTCTTGTTTTGTGTGGAAACCGGGTCCAAATGGCTCTTTGGGTGTTAAAGGTTGCTGACCCCTGACTTAGACAGAAGTTCCAGGATTCATTTTGGGCGTTTCAACTGTGTTTCTTTTTTTTTTTAAGTTGGCTCTGGCTTCAGCAAATTCTCTCTTAGCTTTGTACTGGAGAAGAAGCTATTGACCAGGCTGCACTGGATTGGACATAAACACTGTATTAGTGTGATTGGTTGGATAGAGTTGATCCATGCTCGGGGCAGCCTGTCTGCCTGCCTGCTGCTGCTAACCAATCTCAGAGGGAAAATCGGAATTCAATTAGTCTGGCTAGAGGAGCTATCTCTCTCCCCCGTTCTCTTTTTTTATATTTGTTATCCAATCTCTTGGTCTTTCTCCTACTTGCCTTGTGCTATCATCCATACTTTCTTTCTTTCTCTTATTTCTTCATCCCCTTTCTACTCTTCTCGCTATCTCAGTGAGAATTTCCTTACAACTGCTGCTGCTAAACTGACTCAGAGGGGAGAACGGTTTTCAATTAGTTCAGCCTTAGGAGCTCTCTCATTTACTATTCATCCTGGCATTCTTGCGCTTCATCCGATGGTCAATCTGATCTCTCTTTTGGCTTTTTTTCATATGTATATTTTCTGCCCTCCTCCTGCCTACACACAGCTGAAGTATAAATCCTTATTGATGGAAGGGTAGGGGGATGAGGGAGGACACAAAAAGGAAAGCTAGAGGGGAAAAGAGAAGACAATAGCCATAAGAGGCAGTTGACATCCAGGGAGCTATTAAAAAGGGGGAAAGGGGAGATAAAAGAGGCAGGAAAGGGTGAGATGGACCTGTAAAGAGAAATGATGGGATAATAGAGCGAAAAAGTAAGAGGTGTAAATAACTGGTTAGGATGGCAGCGAGAGAAACGAAGACACGGAAATGAGAGCTAGGTAGAGAACACAAATAAAGTGGAGAGATGGAAAACAGGTAATAGATGAGGTCAATGAACTTCAAACAGATTAATATGTACAATAAAAACATTGAAGAAACAGTGGAAAGCTAAGAGAGAACAAGGAGAAAACATGGGATACAGTCATGAAATTCAGCCTTTCATACAACAAGTGTTCTGAAATCCAGTCAACACATCCCTGTACTCCATGGTCATAGAATTACAGCCATTACAAGGCTGTTGACCCACAAAAAACTGCATTATCACAGACTCATATGACACAACAAACTGATCTTGTGAGAGTGCAGATAGGGACTACTTTCAAAGCCTTTCAAATAGCAGGGAATTCGAGTTACACAGTTTTCATACATTTCTTTTTCAATGTGTTATCCACCATCCCCGCACACCCACCTGTGGACATTTTATTGCTTTGAGTCAGTATTGGGAAATGGTAGAGAGTTGCCTGGAAAGCACTTCAGGTTTTATTAATATTACTATAGTGTGATATACACACTGTGCTCCAGCACCTGCCAGCGGCTCGTAATACGCTCATCCACAAATCCCAGGAGTATCACGGGTGGACCGCTTCCCTTTGACGAGCATCTACTCTGAGTACTTTGAGGGACTTCAAAGTTGTAGTAAGTATAGAGTTTTCTATTACAGTCTAAGAACGGGAAGTGCTTCACCACAAGCCAGCAGCGTAGCATGCCAGGAATTCCAAAAGAAGGTAGCCTAGGGATTTAAAGTTGAAAAGCATTAATTTAGCTGAAACGGTTAATATTCCTAATAATTTTTCTTAATAATCCTAAAATTCAAGTAAAAAAAGAAAAAAAAGGACAATGGTATTCACATCACATTTGTTTTAAAGGCCTCAATTTTTGAAGAACAAGCAAATATATACTGTCTTTAGAGAGTGGGTGTACATTTTCAGTGCTCATGATACCAGCTTCATATTAAGCTCGGTGTTCATGAATTTAAACTGTCCTAATTTTGAATGCACGCTTTTCCCCAACTGCACACACAGGAAAACTATGCACACAATTCTGAAAATATAAAGCTCATGTATTGATAACTTGACCAGAAAAGGTGGTGGCTCTGCACTGATTGTTTGTTTCGCATTGTACTGTATTGGTGAGTTTTGCTAATACTATGTAAGACAGGCAACATTTTTGTTACATATATACTTATTACTATAGATGCTATGTCAATGTTAACCCTACACTTCACCAAAAATAAGAAAACAGTAACTCATTTCCACTTGTATCGTATTGTACTGTATGCATTTGAATACGTAGCACGTAACCGCTTATAGTCAAAACATGAACACTTCTAGTGTTAGTGTTTTGAATGAATCACATTAGTGTTTATCCGATGGCATATTATGACTCTTGGTATTGTTTTGGCAGAAGGAATCGGTTTTGAGAAGAGGGAACGTGGTTTTTAGTGTCATGTTTTATTTTGCATGAGATCTGTGAAGTTTGGACAAAGCAGTTAACTCTTTTCAGTTTGTTTTCAGTTTTGAGAAATTGAGCCACAGTTTCTGGAAATGTGTTTACACATTTGGTAGAACTGTAAGATATCCTAACTGTGAATTATTATTATTATTTTTATATCTCAGATGTGTTCTTTAAATTCTTGCTTTTAAACATGCCTTGACTTGCGGTCACACTAGTTTTGAGTTATAGCTTCATAAAACAGGCTAATGCAGGCTTTTTCATTCGTTATGAAGCAACTTTCAGGTCGTGAGATTTGATCTTTGTTACAACTTGTTGTCAGATTTGCTGTTGTCTAAACAACAGCAGTCTTGCAACTACTTGGACATGTGTTTGTTGGAATGTAAAACCACACAATTTTGCTAATTTATGAGGTTGCTTTTAAGATATTCATGGAAAAGACTTTGAAAAAACTGCTGATCCCACGAAGAGACAGCGGGGCATAAATACTTTTGCTCAGCATGCTGTATGGGAAAGATAAGATGGCATAGAGGAGTGGTGGAAAACTGCGGAGTTAAAAGGGTTTTCAAGACCAATCACTCTCAGCATCCTTTTCTTTTTTGAGGGGAACTGCCCTGGAGCAAGCAAATTTAATTTGCAGTATTTATTTGTATGTATAGCTTCTTGAATAAAGGCTAAAGACAGAAAGCGAAGAGGTAAGGAAACACTGTGCTGGCTACGTGTATTTCTGTTTATGTGGGAGGAAGCTTTTTGGATCCCCAAAGAAGAAAATTCAGTTTCTTATCTGTCCCTGTGTTTCAAGGGGGATAAAAGCAATCTTCAAATGGCATCTGTAGTCGAGGAGCACTTGAACCTAATCAGCACCCGTCAGACCCAAATGGACCACAGAAGCGGTTTTGTGGTAAAAGAAGCTTAATGCCAATCACACCACCGATGCTCACATTCACACACATCAATCAGCTGTTCTCATATGGTCTAAGGTAATGGAGGCACTAAAATCGGACACCAGTTGTTCCTCTGGAGGAATAACAAACACTCTGACATTGAAAAGCACAGCTTTGCCACAGCAACACATGCAAGAACCCTGTAGTTAAGGGGCTAATCACAGCGACAACAGCCATGACCCTATAGAGGCTGTTCATTTGTTTCAGAGCCAAGAAAAATGCTTTTCTCCTCTTTGTCCTACCATGCTGACACTCCTACAGTATACAAAGGCTTTGCATCCTGCTAAAGCATCCCCCGCCTTCTCCTCCATCCACCAGGTGTTTTTCAACCTTCCATTCCTCTGAATTTTAGAGGACATGTTGGACTAGTAACAACTCACATTCAGGCCACGTGGAGAGGTAGCATTAAATGTCACTGCAGCACAAATCATTGTAAGTTGGTGATAACAGACATTTGTTGGACCCATTAAAATCGACATTGGTCTCAGAATCGTATTATCACAAGTTAACATATAATTTTTTAAGATGAGAACATAAAACATTTATGCAACAAGGGTCTAAAAGAGTATGTGAAACAATCTTAATTCTATTTAAGTGGATTTACTGAACACACTGAAGGTGGGTACAATTTTAACAAAATTTTCTTTTATCTTTCAAAATTACGCATTTACTCATTCGGGGAATTTAAATCCCTTGTGCACAACAAAATAGTCAAAGTGAGTCATTTATTTGTTATTATATTTATGCGCATACAGAGTACAAAACATTAAAGAATTCAATTTCAAAGCAAAACCACAATACAAATATAATTTTACTCACGATCACTAACCTGGAAAGTTCATTATGTGGCTCACATTTTCCTTCTTGTCCCCTAAGGCTTTCATGTACAAGTAGTATAAAAGCTGTTTGTTTCTAGTAAGAGATAAGTAATACCAAGCAGCAGGTCGCCTAGATTGATGATTCCTTAAAAGGCTGCTGACACAAACTTTCAGTCATTTTATTTGAGTACTTGCATGAGTTACCTGTTGAGGAACAACCTCCAGATGGATGTGCCACTTATTGTTGTGCAACTGTGATAATTCTACCACACCGAATGTTGCAGAGTTTAGTGCAACATGGTATAAACTTCTTGATTGTATGCTCAAAAAAGCTTTTATTGTTGGACACATAAATTGGTATTTACTAAAATGTGACTTTTGTTTTCTCATAACTTAAAAATATAGAGACAAATCCAAGTAAACATGATTAAGATCTTATAAAAACAAGTTATTTCTAGTCTATGAGGATTTGACAGAAATACACTGAAATTCAAAATGATATCATATTTTTTTCTCTATCCCAGTTTTTAAAAATTTGCTGAAGCCTTCCACCCTCTCTCAAACCTCTAAACAATCCAAGTTTCAGACTGTAAACTATTTAAAAACATCCAACTCCTCTGGCAAAACCAAATAATCATATCAACACAGTTTTATCTGTGCTCAAAACCAGTGTTCTCAAATGAAATCCAAACATTAAAAGATGATTACACCACTGAGCATTCACAGTCTATAATGAATGAAACTAAGGTCTAACTAGATGAAATTGTGTAAAAGTTTTCCAAAAGTGTTACTGAATAAATTAACTTAAGACATTGGCTCAGAGAATAGGAGCAAGCAATTCAAAACTGCTCCTTTTTTACTGCTCTTTGAAAATAAGGTTTTAGTTACATTATTTTCATACAGTTTTCTCATAAGAAAAATAAACTAAAACCAAATTAAACAATATTGATTCAAGCCTTACAAACTATATTATACATTTGTGTAATGAGTTCTAGTTCCACTGG
This sequence comes from Astatotilapia calliptera, assembly GCF_964374335.1. NCBI lineage: Eukaryota > Metazoa > Chordata > Actinopteri > Cichliformes > Cichlidae > Astatotilapia > Astatotilapia calliptera. The sequence continues at coordinate 21,653,601 of NC_137434.1, forward strand.
GGCATTTTGGAGAATTGTAGGGATCTTCTCTTCTTCTGCCACAACGCCATGCTTTTTTCAATAGCTGCAGAATGTGGGTTAGCATTGTCTTGCTGAAACATATGAGGCCTTTCCTGAAAAAGACACAGGAATGGGAGTATATGTTGCTGTAAAACCTGTTTATATCTTTTAGAATGTCTGGTGCCTTTGCCATAGGCACCAGTGCACCAATGCAGGTTTTTGAACTGAGTGCTGATAGCAAGCTGGATGGTCCCTCTCCTTTTTAGTCCAGAGGATGTGGTTTTCCAAAAATAACTTCAACATTTGAGTCACCTGACCACAGAACAGTTCTTAAAATTTGCCTCAGTCAATTTTAAATCATCTTTGGAAGAGAGAAGATGGTGGTGTTTCTGGATCATGGTCACACTTGGCTGTTTCTTTGCATGATTGAGCTTTAACCTGCATTTGTGGATTGCACGGTGAACTGTGTCCACAGACATTGATTTCTGGAGATGTTCCTGAGCAAGTGCGATATTTTCATGCCTATTTTCAATGCATTGTTCACAGGCATGAAGCATTGATGTTTGCCTTATCTCTTCTACACAGAGATTTCTCAAGAATGATTTGATGATATTGTGTGGGGTTTTTTTTTTAAATAATGTCATATACAAAGTCAAAGTCATTCAGGAGCAATATTCTGAAATGGCTCCACAATTTGTGGATGTGTTTTTTTTTGCGGATTGGTGAGCCTCCTCGCATCTTTACTTCTGAGAAACTCTGCCTCTGTAATGCTTCTATTCATACCCATTTATCTTACTGTCCTGCTGCTAATGAACCTAATTAGATCAAATTACATTAAAAATGTTCCTCCAACTGTTTATTTCTAGTACCACATATTTTTGTACTCTTTGTTATCCCCATACTAACTTTTTTCTAAATGTGCTGCTAACATCAAATAGAAAATTAGCTTGTTTTTTTTAATGAAATGCTAAAATAACTAGCATTAGCATTATTGTCTAATATCAGTAGGTTTAAACTTGGGTTTAATCTTTTGCTGTGCTGAGAGTAAATGGTTTTCCATCTTTTTGTGTCTGCCCTGGGATAGATTGGTGACCTGTGTACTATGCATCACCTCTTGCCCTATTTGAGGACAATTTGAAAAAAGTCTTCAATTCATTGCAAAAATGTATAATATGTAATATAGAATGATCAGCTAAAAGGGGGGATATTAAATGTAGAACAGATCAAAGTTTGCTCACAGGTGGCTCAGCACAGCTATAGCTGTATATCCAAGTTTCACTGAAGGAGTCAGTGAGGAAACACAGTTAATTAACCTGTGAAAAGTTCATGTACTTGTTGAAGCAGTCGTGACTTTTAATGACTGGGTAATAAAACGAAGGCCATGTTTTTAGAAAATGGCAGGGAAAATCTTTGAAAGGAAAACAGTTTGATTCTTATGAATAGTAATGCGATTACTGTTAGACTGCATTTGGCTATGAAAAGATCCATCATTGTTATCGGGTAGGATGGGCTCCATGCCACTGTCTGTCTGTCTGTCTGTGTGTGTCTGTATGTGTGTGATACAATGACAAACTCCACCTGAACCCACTTAAATCCTGCTTGGCTGGACATTGAGTGGTCTGAACAATTTGGAGAGGGTATCCCATGGAAAGCAGGAAAAGAGCACTGCCATGGCCACATGACGCTTTGTTACACTGTCAGTCTCCAATGTTACACATCTCAAAAATCCTATAAGCACAAAACTGCTCTAGTTGGAGCTTATTTATGCTTTAAGGATCTGGGCACACAAGGTGGCACTTAAGCCAAAAAAACATTTAGATAGTGTCAGTGGGTGGTACTTTCCCGCTGTGTAACCATAGCAACATTCCATGTAGTGAGGCTGTGGCCTACATGCTTTCTTGCTGTAAAAGTTCCATTTCTTTAAAGTCTCACTCCTTTTTAAAGCATGCACATCTGTCATCTGTCAGTATGTGCGAGATAGATGTGAAATATGCTGTGAGGTTTTTTTTGTGCTTGTGCACAATAATTCTCAAGTAGCTGGCTGTAACTATCACATTGAATTGCTATTCTAATATATGCAAATGATGTGCTAATATATTTAAACTTAAGTGGACGTGACAGCATAGCATACAGTAAATGACTGTTTTGTAATAGATTTAATATTCAGTGAAACCACAGTGATTAGTTTGGTGTAAAGACCTCGAGTGTTTTAATCATCACAAGGTTGTTGAAAAAAAAAAAAAGCCTAAAAATGAAACACCAAATGAGACAGTGAGAAAATCTAACAGCTTCAGCACAAAATCCATGAGAAAAGGCTGTGAGCTTAAAATGGTGAGCGACCGCTTTGAGCCAAATGTAGAGTGAACACTGGCAATGACTTTACAAGATGAGAAGCACTCAGGAAAAACCTGGGATGTGATGATGATGATGTGGGTCTCGAATTGCTGCTGATTTTCTCTCTGGTTGGCTCTTCCTATTTTTGTGAGAGAGGAGCTTTGTTATTATTCTTATTATTCAATTGTGCTTTAATTTAGTGGCTTTTAGACATAATTATATGTTGTTTTTAATTTGAGAAATTGAGATTTCAGTTTTACAAAATGAATAATATAGTTTAAATATAAACCTAAGTTTGTGTTGTTTTTTTTATATTTACTTGGTCATGTTTTACCTCTATTTTAATAGTGACAGTAGAGAGGAAGGCTGTGAATCGCAGGCGAGAACAGAATGAATGAAATACATGAAATGGTGTGTGGCTAGGATTTGAACTAAGGATTCCTTCCTGCAAGATTTGTTGTTCCTAACTGCAGAAGGAAGACCTCTAGCAAATGCTACACGGCTTTGCTTCAGCCTGCTTTGTAGGTAGTAACTACCTTTCTCATCTGGGCAAAGTGGTAAGATGCAGAAAGACATTGTAAAGTTCCAGCAACATGACTTTACTCCCTTTTAGAGGCAGTGAACACAGTGTACAATCTGGCTGCTAACAGTTCTGCTCATACCTGGGCACTTAGACACATTTTAAGTGCTGTAGCTACCTGTCAGCATGAGCTCTCACAGATGAGATCATGTACTATAAACATTACTCTCACTCTCACACACACATAGAGCATAGGGGAACCTATGTCACAAATACATTATCCATTAGGCCACCTGCCTAAAGAAAAATGCTCTACCTCTAATGCAGGTATCTATTGCTCATGGTATGTGTGCCTATAGAGCCCACTGTTATTAGGGACATAAACACGAAAGCAGACATTAGCACAAACGCATGCACACGCAAAACATAGCAACACAAGGAAAACAGAAGTCAAATTGTTTATCACAAAACTAAAACCCCTTGGAGATTAAAGTAAGGTGACTAATTAATTATCAATTTCACAATATTTTTAAGATAATGAGTTTTGCTTGACGATTGATGAAAACAAAAGCCGACTATATGGTAAGCCTGCTAGCCAATGAGCTGCCCACAGGACATCAACTGATTTCCTGTGAGCAGCCGAGACTTTCCAAAGCACTGAACAAAGCGTAATCCCTTACCGCACAAACTCAGCATTGAATGGTAGCCTATAGAAACAGCTTGTCACTGAGCAGAATACAAGCAGATTGTGTATTGGAAAAGTGCTGCATGTTATTTCTTTTTCAGTTTACCAAAATAATATAAGTTAAAATGATTCTTCCACAAGAAAAGTATACCACGAAACAACATTTTTGTAAACAATTGCCAAAATACGACTGCCATTGTTAGAAAGCAGAAGGAAATGAAATATAGATTGACGTAAACTTGAAAGCAGGAGACTGTGACACATTGAGGTTTTGGTATTTATGCTTTGAATATTTGTTTGCCTACATATGTTAATGTGACATTATGTGCCAACATGTGCATTTAGGCAATACAGAAATGAGAGGCGCACAGGAAGTGAGCATCTCTTTCTGTTTGGTCCTTTGAGACATTAGCGTCTGTGTCACTGAGTAATTATCAAATGATTAGCCCACAGAAATTCACCAGAGACTGGAAACAGACCCTCAAAGCAGGATTACGGTGGCTTCTACATATTTGATCTGTTGTCTTTTCATTTCTCCCTTTTCTTTCCTACATTACTGAACAACTTAACATTAAACCTCTCAAAACCCATAAGCAACCATGCAAAAAGGAAGAAAACACAACCCTCTGTTACGCAAACAGCTGGATACACAAATGCAGTTTACAGTGACAAGGAGTACAGGAGTGACACACAGTGTATGTCAGCTTGAATCCAGAAGCATTTTTGTTCCTTTCTCTTTCATCACGTTTTCCCTGTGCAGTGTTCGTCTCAACCACTTAACGGTTGCACAGTCTCATCCAAACTGACTGGCTATGAGCAGCACCCTTGGAGTTTGTAGATTTCAAATTTAAAACAAAGGTTTTCACCTAGTTAGACTAAATTGATCTGAAATCTGTCTTTTTCAGCACAGTGATTGCAGTTCATCATCCCAACCACAGGGGGAAGATGTCAAACACAGCACAGATGTTATTTATTGGGTTTTTTTAACGATATAATTTAACAAATATGTCCCAGGTCTGAGTTCACAGCCATCAAGGGTGAGTTGAAGGTTGATACGAGTGATGGATGGGAACAATCTCAGAGCCAGAGGAACGGGACTATGAAGAATAATAGCTCTTATCAACAGTGAAAAGCATGAAGGGATTGCTAACTAAATATAAACAGTACTACATTTGTGGCTTTTCCTATCAGTGAGAGCATGAAGCCAGTTCTGTTGTTATTATTTATCTTAAATATTGACTTTTATTGTAATTTTTTATCTCTAACTGGCATTTTCCAGAATTGAAAATGTGTATTTAACCACCATATTTAATAACTCTGACACATGGCTGTTTAGCAACCATGAGGAAGGCCATGTATGAAGTTTTTTTTTTTTTTTTTTTTCATTTGTAAACTTGAAACTGAGTACTGGAAAAGAGAGAGAACACAGCTCTTTTCACAGCAGTCACCTTAAACACAGAGGCCTGCTTGAATCTATCCTCTTAACCATGGGCTCTGCAAGACAGATTGAACTGAATCTTTAAATTGCATTGACATGAAAGACTTCTGAATGTGAAAAAGGTTTATTCACCAAAGACAGACGATTTCACTAGAAATACCAGATCAAGTTAGCATTTTCATTGGACCTGAAACTCAGAAAGAACAGTTGAGCTCGACTACAAGGCCTCCAAGCTTGTTTTTTTCCCCCTATTTTGTTGTGACTGTCAAAATATTACTGTGACTAGGTAAATGTTGCCAATGTTCTATTTGGAGAAATTATCCTGAGAAGTGTTTGGCATGCTTTGGTTGCATTAGTGCAGATTAACTGTTTTGTTAAACCGTTCGTTTACCGTCTGTGTGACAAGGTTTGAACAAACTAACTGTATTTAGAAATCTGAGAAACAAAATGTATAAAACCAATCTGCCCAAAGTCACCTTATTTATTATATGCTATTATTATTTGAGTACTGTTACTGAAAAAGCATTGAAAAGATCAGGCTTTTATTTATAATTGGAGCACAATGTAGTGTTGCTACTTGAGTATATCTTTCCACTTCTGGCATATGATAAACTACTGTAAGCTACTATACCAAACAAATGGTGGTCATAATGTGATATAGCCAAGTGCACTTCATTTACAAAGCTAGATTAGCCACAGGGTGAGAGATATTTTCAATTTCAAGCCTAAAATTGGCTTAATTAAGGCCTCATTATGGGTGGAGAATATATTGGAAGGCAGTGACTACTTACACAAAAAGGTCAAAAACCAAAAAAAGAAAGAAAAAAAATTCCTTTCTGTAGAATTTATTTAACACCTTTTTCTCAGAACTGGCTTTATAAAGTGCATGAAAGGAACTTGTGGATTTTTTGACACTGCAGAGCAAAAACCAAATCACCCTATTAATAATTTTGTCTATGCTCAAACCCAAACAATGGTTTCAGATCATACACATAGTTTTTCTAACTTTTTCTAGCATAAAGTGACATCCTCTGAACAAGATTTTCAGTTTATTTAACAAATCTATTGAATTTGTCACTTAAGGCAAAACCTTGTGCAGCAGTTAGTTAGTCATTTCCACAGCGAGTCTTTTGTTCTGTCTTCCTCCCCTCTTCCCAACCGGTCGCGGCAGATGGCCACCCCGTCCTGAGCCTGCTGGAGGCTTCTTCTTGTTAAAAGGAAGTGTTTCCTTCTCACTGTCACCAAAGTGCTTGCTCAAAGGGGGTCATTTGTTTGTTGGGGTTTTCTCTGTTTTCTTTGTATTACTGTAGGGTTTTTATCTAACAACATAAAGCGTCTTGAGGAAACAGTGATTGTGATTTGGCGCTATATAAATATAACTGAATTGAATTCAATTGAAAGTTGGGCCCAGTCACACAGGTCTAGAGACCAATCAGCCACTCCCTGGCAACAGGGGGAAAAAGAGTATTCACCAACCCCAGTAACCAAAGCAATCGGAGGGACGTTTTCAGTGCCGCACCCATTTTATAACTGATTTCACATAGTGGCAGCCAGCAACTAAATGGAAGATATGGACATACTAGAAACACAAGAATGAATATCAGTAGGAACCATTACTGCCATTATCACATGTAGATCCAAGAACGTACTTAGAATTTTTTTTTGGGGGGGGGGAGTAAATGAGATCCACAAATTGTGTCTAAATAAAGCTCAGTGTTGTGCCAAAAGAGAGAGAGAATAATTTGGTTCAAAGATAGTGATTCAGAATTTTAGTGATTTAGAAAAATTGTTATCCTTTGCCAAATCTATTGCTTCGTAGGAGAAAGGTAACATTCAAGAGGACAGTTTGATAACAGCACCGTGTACTAATATCATGCTGTAAAGAAAAATGACATGGAAGATTATTAGTCATTAAACTTCTAAAAGCTGAAGTACAAAATTAAAATGACTAGCAATATGATACTTTTGTAATAAGAGTGAAATAGGACAGTCATTTGAATTTTGTTTTATGTTGCCATTGTCATCATTTGATTACCCAACCCTCACTAATAAGCCAGTTTTGTGTCAGTTATATTCACCAGCTGTATGAACCTCTTTCCCTGTGTATAGCCCACACTAACACATTCCTCACTGCCTTTACTTTCTTTCACCATGAGCTTTCTATACTCCATGCATATCACTTTAAGCAACCTACACACATTATGGCACACACATGCACACGCCAACTGTGGTAGATACAGACGCACGCACGCTGGGCACGGCTCATAAGGAACATCCATCAGCACTGAATATACACTTGTGAATCTAACGCTCAATAAAGCAAATATAAACCTCCAGCTCGTGTTATCTGTCTTCAGCAGGAGCCAAAGCTGTGACAGAAAGCAAAGAGAAGAGAAGAGAAGAGAAGAGAAGAGAAGAGAAGAGAAGAGAAGAGAAAACGAGGACCAAGCCAAACAGATAGATCACTGCATCAGCTTCCCTACAGTAAGTGTATGTGAAATAAGGCATTATTGGAATACCAGACACATATACAATAAAATCTCCACTGTCATAACTGCAGCCACATTTACAACAGACACCTGCATTCCCCTCTCTTACATTCCAGTGGAGGGAAGTCCATTAAGCAGAGACCGAGTCTTGAAAGAGAAACCGAATCTGGTATTTCTAATGCTTCTTTTGCCTTTCTCTTATGTTTTCTTCATAGCTCTCATAATCTCAATTTACATGACATCACTAAGCTCTTTCTCTGTGACTACATGTTTCACTTGCAGGAGTGCAACTGAGACATTATACAAAATACATCCAAGACTATGTTTGCTTAAGAGCATTTCAGCATGTTACACACAATATTTTATTGCAAATATGGGGTTGTAGCTTATAGTATATGTGAATGTCCAAGACATGAACTCATCACTGCTAATAGGATACATCTGTGCAATGACAAATTAATGAGATTCATGTCAAGGCATTAATAAAGTGGAGTTACTGGTCACTTTTGAGATCAGCCTTTAGGGTGTACTGTCACCATACAGGAGCTAATTTCACACATACTGTTGGTTTTCAATATAGATGGCTTCAAACTGTCCACTCACAGTACATTTAATAAATGAAAAAAAAAACTATAATAAATATTTTAATGTGGAGCAACAACAACAGAAAATTGATTTGGATTTTTACAGTCAGAACATGCCCAGTGTATGAAGACAGACTTTTTTGTGGTTTACTGTATCTTGTAACATTCTCTGGCTACTTTATTAAAAAGATCTGGTCAATTCATTAACGTAAATATCTTATGAGCCAACTGCATGGCAGCAACTCGATCCCTTTATGCATGTAGACATGGTTAAGATGACCTGGTGCAAATTAAAAAACTAGACCTATTAACAGGAAAATATCAGGATTTCTTTTCTAAATATAGGGTTTACGAATGCAAGACCAAATCCACTATTATTTGAGACACAAAGCGGATAATAGGCATAAAATTGTAGAAGACGTTTCTGCTATAATCTTTTTTCTGTAGGTGTTCTTGCAGTCCAACTTTGTATTTCGGAATTCAAAGCTACTCTAGGGAAGTTGTAGAAATAAAAACATGAAAAGTGCCCCATTCATAGATGCTTTGTTGAGTTTTATATTCAGTATTTCTCAGAAAAAGGTGCCAACAAGACACTTCTTCACTCATAAAAATATGCAGAATCATTTGTATTTTTTGTTTGTTTTTATCTGAACCGTAATCTTTTTTGTTGGGATTTCAAGACTTTTCTGTTTATTACTGCTATCACCTAATTGCTTAAAGGATTTCTACTAGCGGTAGAATGTAAATTGCACATTTGTATTTTTATACATATGTTCATCTATCAGCGTGTGCAATAGAAAAATACAAGACACCTACTGAAAACGACTGCAGTTTGCAAGCTGTCAGAAACTCCACAGGGTAGCTTTAGGACATAAAGTTGTGATGGGACTGTAATGTTTCAAAGGCACTGACAAACAACTTACAGTATTTTATCATACGGGGATGACTTGGTAGTATAATCCTGTGCAAAGAAGCATTATCTAATAAGTCTAACTTTAGGAGTTAAAAATGTCTCTGAGAGTCTTACAGGTTGCACTAGGGAAGCGGTCCCCAACCCCCGGGCTTCGGACCGGTACCGGTCCGTGAGTCGTTTGGTACCGGGCCGCGAGAGTTGAGGCTCGGGTGTGAAATGTATGGTTTCCAGGGTTTTTATCGGTTTTCAGCGTTATTTTTGTTATTGTTTTTATCGTTAACTCGGTTTTCCTGGGTCTTTTCACGTGTGTTATGAATAAATCTTTTTTTTTCAGGACCGGTACTAGTTTTATTTTGTTGTATTTATCCGCGACACCGTGAAAATATTGTCGGGCATAAACTGGTCCGTGGCGCAAAAAAGGTTGGGGACCGCTGCACTAGGGTAAAGTTTCTGCACTCAACTGCCAATACACATTGTTCCTTCCTTGAAAATACAGATGGTTCTCGTCTTTGTCAGTGCAATGAATCCCCCTAGTTGGTTGGGGCATCCTCCTAGCAAAGCACATCACTCACAGGTGAAGTAGCTGGCAGCACCATGTGTCATAGTGGTAGCACATGTCACACCCCCCTCAGGCTGACAGTAGGGTTTGTAGTATTGCCATTTCCAATTGGCAGGAAAACTGAGAAAAAATCCCCTAAATGAATGGTCTATATGCAATGCAGATCATGCAAAAAGGAGTTCAAATGAGATATTGCTCTAATACCTTGTGTACAGTGTTTCTGCAAGCAACAAATGCATACAGTGTCTGACACACACAGAGATGTGTAGATTCGCCTGAGCCAGCCCAGCGTGAGACACTTTTCATGTGAATGATTTTCTCCTTCTCTGGGTGGTGTTTTTGGATCTTAGGGATTAGCTATGTTAGTTGGTTAGCAGACACTCTGTTGTCCCTGCTCCCTCATGAGAAAGGCCAAGCTTCAGTGACATCCGCCAATAAGACCTCCACTGGCCCCTGTTGCAGTCGACACAAACCACTGCCTTCCCTCTGGCCAAAAGCTTGACCAGTGCTGATTTCCTTCCTCACTCTGCAGTCATTTATGACTCTGCCTCGTGTTATCATAGCCCCAGGTGAAGCCATGCTTCCCTGGAACGAAAGTGGGAGGGAGAGGCTGATAAGGGAGTGACGGAGGGAGAAAGATAAAAAAAGAAGAGAAAGAAATGAGAGTGAGCTTTGAATGTAAAGATTTTAAAATCTCATCAGAGATCCTAGATGGAATTCCACCTATCCATTTTCTTCCACTTAATGAATTCAGAGTCATGGGTGAGGTAAGCCTATCCCAGCTACTAAGAAGGTGTTGTTTTTTTCTTCTTCTCTGTCATTCATTGTAGTATGGTGTAGCTGCAGCATCAATAAAAAAAATAAATGACTTGCAATTTTTTGTTCAGATGTAAACAAAACTACATGCTTTACTATGTAAATAAAATATATTCAGGAAATGCAATAGTCATGTTGCCATGGAACCAGTTTGAGAAATTGGGTATTTCTGTACAGTATGTATGTATGTACTGTAAGTATTCTGCTTTCTGAGAGATAAAGAGTGTGTCACACTTTGAGCATTGCTGCAGATATAACTATTTTTTTCTGTTTCTCAATCAGTTACTATGATGACTTCTATATAGTCGAGGGGTGTGTTTGTAATTGATTGAGCTGCGACATCCGTGTTGCAAGATCCATTTTGCTTTCATTCCTAAATCCTACCATGTAGTCCATAAAAATAAGACATCAGGAGACAGTTCACAAACGCACGGCCAAAAGAAGAATTTCACTCCAAGTATTTTACAAATAAACCTCGTGCTCTTTGCACAGATATGCACACTAAGGTAGCTGACATTTGTCTGGGAATGTTTGAACAATTTTAGACTTTTTACCCATCCAGCATTTCAAATGTTAGATTAACTGGTATGTGTGTGAACATCTATAAAGAAATGAGATCAGACTAATACAAGAAAAGATCTCGGAGGATGACTTGTGTTTGATGGATTCTTAAAGAAAAGAGAAAAGAGTTATCGGTTCCTGTTATATCCCACTAAATTCTCAATCTTGACTTTAACCTTTTACACAATATTAGTCAAATCCAATAACTTTTAATGGCCCTCACCTTCCTGGGAGATAATGTTGATTAAAAACAACAACAAAAGACACAGGAAATTACTATACAGTGTGAGCCACAATCAATCTTGTATCTATTCACAGCAGAAGAAACATTATTGAACAAGAAACATTATGTTTATATACTTAAAATATACAGGAAATAGGCTGTTGGTTTTATGTTAAGTGAAAGCCTTTCGTGACTGAGGTCTTGTTTGACCTGAGTTGATTTACGGGCTGTCAAATGTCAAGAAACTCAGGCCATTATTTGCTGGATTAGGATCACTACCCTGATTGAAATGTAACATCAAAGGATAATCCTGCAGAGTGTGCAAAGGCAAAAATATTCCGCAGGGATATACAACAGACTGAGAAATTTATATTTATAGATGCTGTCAGTGAAATATATCTCAAAGTGAGACATCTTCAAGCTGAAAATCTTTCTAAATGTAAATTTTGACATGACACCCGATTTGATGTATTACATTGAACTTTCCTGTGCAATTTTGGCAGGAAATGTGTGTTCCACAGCTCACTTTTGAAAGCATGGCCACATGTTCCCACATGGAGGGCTTTTATTTAGACACACACATTTCATGCTGTGCAAAAGCTTCTGAATTTCTGCGGTGAGCGACAATAACATAAAGTGTTATCTTCTAGTTGGCTGTATATGTAGGAAATGACATTTCTTGCTATTGATTTGGTTTTTAATGTTTTTGTGTCATTGCTATTAAACATACATAATTTTAATGAAAATGTGTTGGGGTTTTTCATAATTGGGATGACCAAAAAAGATGTGACCATATTCCACAAAACATTCCCCACCCAAACCACCATTGCCATCAGCATTCATAACCTCTGTATCATATCAGCCAAGGGCTTCTGTTTCGATTAAACTTTGCTCACTGCAGGACGACATTTACGTGAGAGGACAGCTGATATTTTCACACTGTAATTAGAGGCATAGGTCAATGAAAGACAGAGGCAGCTGCTTCACACCCAGCTCTTACTACCCGGCAAATCAGTGCTGACCCAGCCAGCAGAACCGTAGAACATCTTGACCCAGGGCTGCATACATTCACTGGAAGATGCAAAATAAAATTATACGAATGTTTTGAAAATGTAAGTCTCGAGATGTTAAGAATAGGAGTTACCTCCTCTTTTTTTTGCAAAAAGGGCACCACTATTGTTTATGCTGGTTCAGTGCATCTTTTACAGTTTTTCTTAAATGCTAAAACACAAAAGCCAATCCTCTAAACAACATGACCAGTTGTCTAAACACATTTACTAAATCTAGCCATCATTTACCAATATATTAAAAAACATGTCACATGAAGACACAATTCACAGAACACAATCCTCCGTTGTCATAAATCTAAACACATCTTTCCTTGCTAAAACACAAGTTGCAAAAGAACTCTGCTCATATTCTCAAATGAAAGCTTATGTGACCACCATGGTGGCCACCATTATCAGGGCATTCAGACAACACAACAGGTATTGTACTCGGTTGCTTTCTTTGTCACAATATAGTTTTACAAACCTGTGAAAGTAGTCTATTGGTTTCAAATCAGTTGTGACTGTATTGTAACACATGTCAATTGACAACACATGTTTCTTTCTTTAGAGTTGAAAGAATGCCACATAGAGGTGGGAGGGTTGCCATATTTACAGCGGCACAAGAAACCCTCATTGTGGATATGGTTCGTGGGAACAACCTCATCAGACTCCGGGAGATCAGAGACAAAGTCATTGCCGATAATGTCAACTTTGAGAGCACTGACGATGTCAGCTTGGCCACAATAGACAGAGTTCTCTGGCGCCAAAAGATGCGGATGAAACGGGTCTATAGGGTTCCCTTTGAGCGCAACTCTGCGTGACACAAAGACCTACGTTACGAGTATGTGCAAGTAAGTATACATCCATGTTCACAGTACAGTTAGTGGACATACTGTGTTGCTCAGTGGCCTACATTACCTCTGGACAATACTGTGCTACCTGATTGACTGTTGTTCTGAACACCTGTGCACTTTCACATTTTCACAGAGGATATTACAGTTGGACATGATGGCCAGACCTCATGAGTACCTCTTCCTGGATGAGGCTGGCTTCAACCTGCAGAAACGAAGGCAAAGAGGCCGTAACATCATCGGCCAAAGAGCCATCATTAAGGTCCCTGGCCAACGGGGGGGGGGGGTAATATTACCCTTTGTGCGGCCATGGGTTCGGAGGGGCTTGTCCACCGGCATGCTGTCCTTGGGTCTTACAACACCCAACGTCTCCTCACCTTCCTAGAGGAGCTAAAGGACATCCTGGACCGCCAACAACACCATCCTGGGCCCGCACATCACATTTATGTGATAATTTGGGACAATGTCCGCTTCCACAGAACAAACCAAATCAGAGAGTAGTTCACCACCAACAGTGACCACTTTTTAAACGTCTGTGTGCCACCCGACTCCCCTTTCCTGAACCCTATAGAGGAGTTCTTCTCATCGTGGAGATGGAAGGTTTATGACAGACAACCATACACAAGAGAGAACCTCCTAAGGGCAATGGAGCTGGCCTGTGTTAACATCCCAGCAGAGGCCCTCCAAGGATGGATTCGCCATTCCAGGGCGTTTTTTACGCGGTGCCTGGCAAGAGACAATATAGCCTGCGATGTGGATGAGGTGATGTGGCTCGATGCAGCTCAGCGACATGATGCTGCACAGTGATTGTGGTGTGTGTGTGGTGTGAATAACGTAAATAAAAAAACTTCACACCCTGTTCATATTTTCAAGAGTACTGTTGTGTGCAATAGATTCTGTTTTTGCATTGAGTTGGTGTTACAGTAGTGTACGTACATGCAGGATTTTCTATAGATTTGTACTCTTTATATGAAACTCACAAATCTAAATGCCTAATCCTCTGCAGAGATCTACGATGATCCGTTACTGTATAGTTTCTAAAAATATGCATTGGCAGTTATGAAACAAACCTCACAAATTGAGCATTGTGTTTTCAATTGTTTTGCTGTAGTGTGTAATGATGTGTATAGTGTTCAGTGTTGGGACTAACGCGTTATTAAGTAACTCGTTACAGTAACTACGTTATTATCGTGGTAACGAGCACGGTAACTAGTTATTATGCCAAAATCAGGAACGCGTTAGTCGTTACTGGGATTTAGATAGTTATTCGTTACTTCGTGTGGTAGCTATCGCGGAGCTTCCACAGATTCAGTAACATTAGCAAGTGGTGGAGGCCAGCCGGTAGATGAGAGAAAGGGGACGCAGGAGGAGGAGAGACCCGAAGCGGCCGCCCGTCCGAGTGTCAGGTGAACTGAACTTCAGGTAAGAAGTTATGACCTGCAGTCCATCTGGGTCAGATATAAACCAAGTTTAGTTGGAGTTTATTTTCGTTGTGCTGACTTTTTCGTACTGCGTGCTAGCTAGCATGACGGGGTTTCTATACAGCTGGGTGGGTGCTATGATGTTAATGATGTTGAACTTTATTTTGTTCATAGGTTAATTATTAGAGTTGCCAACCGTTCCCTAAAAAACGGAATCATCTCGTATTCAGAGAAATTATTACGCGTTTCGTATTGAGGTGAAAAGGAGCACAGTTTGTCCCGGACTTCAGCTACAATGAAAAAGACACAAAGCTGGATTTATTCTGTGTCTTTGCTGCCCAGCTGCCTCTTCTTCTCTTATTCTCTCCCCTCCCTCTCCTGTTGCTACTTTAATCATGAAACTGATCAATGATCAGCTCATCGGCTTTTCCCTCTTGTTTATTTATCGCCCACTTTGCGCCAGAAAGAGGAAACCAGCGGATGTCATGGTAAACAACAGCAGCACATTTGATCAGCTGTTGTTAGAATTTATTTAATATTAATTTCTAGTATCAGCTGATGTTTGCTGGAGCCACAGCTGTAAAGCTGCTGGTCATGATATCGGTTTGTATATCTGGTGAGTGGGAAACATGAAGATGAAACCAGGAGATGTCCTTACTGAATCATCAGAGCTGAACAGTGATGGAGAAACAGGTTTACCTTTTAGGTGACATGAATGAGTTGAAGGGAAGTTATGAACTGTTTCTGAGAGATAAATAACACCAGGATCCTTTTTTAGGTAGCTGACAGCTGGTAACTGTGCAGGGGCGGATCTAGCAAAGTGTTGCCAGGGGTCCATGTAGGGCATTAACAGGGAAAGGGGGGCACAAAGAAATACTTTCTTATTCTCATTTCAAATTTCTAGCTTTTAATAAATAATTATCTGAGTCTTACAACAAACGATTGATAGATTGATACATATATACCATCAAGACAGTGTACATCACTGTCACAACAGTGTTTGTTTTCATTCAAAGGCTTTATGATATTTGCTATAATGGCGGGCCGGTCTCTAGTCAAAATGCCCGGGCTTATTTTTTTGTCCCAGTCCAGCCCTGTATGCAGCTCATCTGCAGTCTGGTGTTACCTACATCTTCCTATTCGGAAGGCAGAATTTCTGAGTTCTGAGTACAATCAAAAGCACCACGACTGCAGTTTTTGTGTTGGATGTAAAAAGCGCACATGACGCTGTGACGTAGGCTAGAATCATGACGGCGGTCAACGACGGTCCAGGCGTGGGATTTCTCTCGTGGAAATATGCACATTATTTTTTCCTTTGGTAGGTGGCACAGTGCACTTGTGGCAAGTAAGCAAGCTAGAAGACTGGCACTCTTGCTGGGTATCCAGTTAGCAACACATTAACAAGAGAAGTCTGAGTAAAACTGTTGAGAGATTTTGACCCAAGTGACATGCGCAGCAAGCTTTGCCAGTCTAGGTTATCAATATTCAGGAATTGTCCTAAACCACAGCGACCCCCTGACTATTGGACTATCGTTTTGGGCTGTTTTTAAATGCATCGACCAGCATCAACAAAGAGCAAAATCAGGAAATTGATGCCATAAGAATAACTGTTATGCAACACCGAGTTGCCCTGGACATGATCTTGGCAGAAAAGGGCGGACTGTGTGTTTTGTTTAATACAACTTGTTGTACTTATATTCCAGACAATGTGCAGTCTGACAATATGACAAATGCTCTACAATTACTTAGAAACATTCAACAGGCACAGGTAACCGATTGGGCAAATTCACAAAGTAATTGGTGGGAGTGGCTTATGAGCGGCTCATGGAAAATGCTTATGTTTAAGGTTTTGATGTTTAAGGTTTTGATGTTTATTGACGTAATACTTATCATGTTTTGTATCTTTACTACATGCATTATTCCCTGTGTAAAAGGAATGGTATCAAGAATGATATCCCAATCTATTGTTGCATATGTCACTGTGCCAGACGAGGAAGAAGGAGAAGACGATGAGTATGAAACTAATGTGATGAATGATTATGTTTGAATGATACACATTTTATGACGACTAGACTGAAAGCACTCACAATGTAGAGTCTGTGTCTGAAACACATTGATGTACCTTTTAAATTCGCTACCAACAGGAGGGAATGTTGAGAGATTTTGAGTTTTGTGTTATGTTTATTTGTAGCTTCATTTAAAGGAAGAAGAGCTTGTGAATTGAACAATTGCAGGAAAAGGGAGTGAGACATTGTGTGCAGAAAAAATGTGCTGTGACACCCAAAAAGCTACCTCCTGTTTCAACAGATAAGCTAACGGTCTCTCCTTTTAGGGAGATGTTATTTGAGTTCTACACATGCCACACCTATTTCTGTGAAAGCTTGTTTGAGTATAAATAAAGAACGTACTGGGAGCCCCGGCGCGATTCCTCTGTGACACACACAGTGCACACGTTGGTGCAGTGTCGGGGCATCATGTAAAGTCTTTGAGTCTGTGTTTCTTTGCCTCCTAATAGTTTTCTCCTCACAAAAACCAAAGTTACTTTCCCTAGTAACTAGTTACTTTGAAAGTAACAAGTAACTTGAAGTAACTGAGTTACTTTTGATGGAAGTAACTAGTAATGTAACTAAGTTACTAATTTGAAGTAACTTACCCAACACTGATAGTGTTTACATTTTTGAAAGCTTCGAGCTGCTCTTTTGGTGTGAAAGTTTGAGTTTTGCAGTGGGAAGGTGTGGTTGTGTTTATGTAGCTGTAGAAAAGGGTGTTGTGTTTAGACATTGGGGAACATGGTGGAAACGTTTGATTTTGAAATATTTTACACATATTTGATTAAATTGCTTGACTGGGAGGTTTTATAGCTTGCAAAATATTGTGACAGCCAAGAAGTAAAACAGCACTTTGCACTTTTGCTAGAATCTCCATATCAGATTGGCCAAAACAAAGAGCCTGTTGATGTTTGTTACTGATTAGTTTGCTAATGTCATTAAAGCCTCTTCACTTCGTTGACTGCTTTTATTGATCTTGAAGTCAAAGTATCACATTACTAGAAAAGAAATGCAAAAAAGGTTTATTTGTTGGAAGCCAATCAGGGCTATCTTTTCAAGAATTACAGTGCTGTTTTTTCTTTCATTAACCTTAATTCTAAACCTTTATTTGTATATTATTGTTAAGGTCTGCCACTTACTTAAGAAATAGCAACTTTTTATTTAAACTGCCTAATTACTTTGCAATTTGATTCAGCAGATACAGTTCACCGCTATTTTAATTAGGCTATCTTTGCATTACTGTCTCAAATTGTTTGCTTAGTTAGGGTTTTATATTTCACAATGTTTAAAAAGATGTCTTTTTCCTAATAAGTCCTGTTGTTTTCTATCTTCCTGATGTAAATGTGACTCAGCACATCTGCCTACTTACCTCCTACGCCAGTTGTACTGGACTGCATAAAAGGCAAGTGACGTTTGAGAAGGTGATTACAACCTGTGTTTCTGCCTCTGTTTCTCTCTCTCTTTCTCTTTCCCTCTGTGTGAGAGCTCAGCTGGGTGTAGCTGTGCTATTACCCATGACAGCGCAGACTTTTCATCAGATTCAGGAAATGTGGGGAGAAGGCATGTTGGGCTCAAGCAGGATAACCAGACGCTTAACTGACTTCAAAGACTGACACGCTGCCAAACTAGGCGGTAGCCACTTTGTGACCACCTCCAAAAAATGTGTAAGTGAGCTATAATGAATAAACTGTCAGAGCGAACACATGTGAACACCAGTATGCAGCATGCTGATGATGTCATGCCAAATTAAACACTCACACAGGTAGAAATATTAAGACGTATTAGATGGACTCCAGGCGATGATCATGTCATGTTTTAGGAACTGCAGCTGTTTACTGATGAAGATATTTATCTTACTAGGCTGTCATTAATTACTGCGTATGACCATCCCTGTCCTTAGAATTATTATCTTTTATAATGATTATTATTTTTTTAAAAAGAGTGAGAGATATTCTTATGTCAATAACTTTTCATAGCAGTATACACATTATAGGTGCCTAATCATGGTTTTCCAATACAAATAATCTGTGACTGTGGAGGGTTTTTTGTTTGTTTGTTTGTTTTGCTTTCAGCAGTACATTTCACTGCAACGTGTCACTTTAAATAGTGTTAAAAGCAGAACGTTGACAGAGAGAAACTGGTGAATATGCAAAGTGTAACATCTGCTTGGTGATTTTATGAATACCCTCTAGGCGAGTGTAGACACTATATGACTTTTATGATAATATGTGTAGATTTCAGCTTACGAGTAACATAAACAGAAATAAAAGATAGGACAGGCTTAATAATAAAAATCATTGATAGTCACTGGATGTTCTTCCAGGGTTAATGATGAAAGAAGTTCAAAATTATCAGGATGCACTACCTTACACCTTGTGCACAACTGCACAATTGCAAGATAGTTAGAAATATCAGCACCCATGCAACCCATGAATGCATACAATCAATGGACCACACAAATGTCAGAGATATCTTCAATATACACAAGCCATAATGCAAATGCCTAAATAGCATGACCTGGCTGTGCCTGCCATTTGAAGAAAATCCTGAGGAGTAGCAGAAATAAATCATTTGTTAGAAAAAAAGGAGAAGAAAATGCACTTTTCTAATTAGTATGCCTTTTCCTTTATGAACAGCAGTGGCCAGGAATACATTTATATGCAGAGATCTCCAACTCAAACCTGACCTTTTAAAATCCAATCAGTCAATTAAATTGATAAAATATGACAAAACATATAATCAAGTAATAAAAACTAGATTAAGAGCCATAATAAAATAATCAAGCGAAGTGAAGAAACGCTTATTAAACGTTTATTACATTTTAAAGATGTCAACACTTTCAGTTGCTCTTACATCCTGCAGCACTCTAATTCAGTGTCTCTAGGCATAAATGTCAAACACTGTCTCTCCAAGGCTTTTGTGCTGCTCTTTGGATGAACTAACAGACCTGTGCCAGTAGACCTGAACTAGTTTGGATCGAGGGGAAAAATAGTTCAGGCACAAGGCCATAAAGTTCTTTTAAAGCAAGTAAAATTATTTTAAAATCAATAGAGACTGACAGGCAACCAATGTAGGGACTTAAAAATATGATGTGTTCTCTCCTTCTGGTCATGATAAGAACTCAGACTGCAGAGCCTGAATCTAGTTGCTCTGCTAGTCTATCTGAATATTTTAAGTAAAATAGATAGCAAAGTCAAAGTAAATACTCAAGCATGTTTGATTGTGCATCGCTTTCTCTGTCACTCAAGTAATGGGTCACACCTTAGCAAAATTTGGGAGAAGATAAATGAGCCCAACAGGATATTTAAGGATATTTGAAAGGAAATCAGTTGTTTTGTGGGGACACACAGTCAGATAAAGTGTGTGTTAAATACGTTATAAAAGAAATGCCACGTCTTTGGATAACATCTTCAAGGTGAAATAGTGAAGTGGTCCTGTACGTCAATACTTGAGGAACCCCACAAAAAGGTACTTAGTTACCATTAATTGCATGAAACAAAAACACAAGATCAAATAAAAGGAAAGCATTCTTATTAACCCAATGATTTCATCAACTGCATCAAAAACTGTGCAAAAAGATTTATTGAACTGGTCTGTATCTGATCGGAGTCAATGGTTTGGGGTTAATTTTCATTTAAGCTGCGCTTGTGCATTCCTAAAAGCTGGCTGCTAAAAGAAGTTCCATATTTACTGCTACTTTCCTGAACATTTCAGCACCAAAAAGAAAACTAAAATGTCCAGCTTGAACACATGTGGTACTCTGGGAGAATTTTCAGCTGTTTTGTGCAGCTGACAGTTCAAGTAAATACAATTTGACATGCACTGTGTCTTATGTGAGTGAGCGAGAGAGCATGCATGCAGGGTTTTTGAATATGTTTGTTTGTTAAATGCTCTCTGCCTGTCAGCATTCCTGTTCCCGTTTCCGTTTCCAAGTAACTGCTAGATGCGATTAATCTAAGCTGTATTCAGCAACAGGAAATCTATAGAGAATAGATAGCCTTCTAACCAGTCCTTTGTATAATTGGCAGGTTAAAGCTCATCCTGCGACAAAGGGCCTAAATGTAAATGTGAACCTGGCATACATAAAATGTAAAGCACCAAATAAACAAAATCTCTTAATTCAATCAGAGATGAACAGTGTGAAACACACACACACTTCTCAACAGGAGAAAAACACCCATTTCTTATGGTTAGACATTTTACCCTTAGGGTTCTATTCCCAGAGGAACAGACCAACCAAATTCACTTTCTCAAATGTAGGAAACACATGACAATATTATTTTGGGAAACTAATTTATCAGTACAGAGGCACCGGAGATTTGAGGTGTAATGATCTGATTCACTGGCCATCTTGAGAAAGGTCAAGATGAAGATAAATGTCATCACCAGTGAATCCTGCGGAGTTGCCAGGACTTCAGAAATAAACACAAGACAGGTATTGACCTATGGTAGGCTAAGGCCGCCCACTGCTGCTTTAAAACCATTGGCCACTGACAGATAATAATTAAGACATCCAAAAGGTTAACTTTTATCTCTCTGGCTGAGTTAAGTGCTCAACTCGTGATGAAAATAATACTACACTGGTCTTGAGGTAAATCAGAAGGGATAGCTTACATAAAATAACAGCTCAAAGTGCTAGCTACAGGTACCTATAAAATAGTACATCCCATGATTTCCCTATGGACTGCATCAGCATCAACCTTAAAGCACTCTTTGTATGCTAAAGCACTGCATTAGAAGCACAGTGATTGATCTCAGCCCCCCGCCCACACTGACAGAGGGTGATGCAGTACCTAAAGTCCTGACTTTGTGCCAAGCAGAAGAAGATGGCTCAGAAGAAACTGGTCAGACAAAGGGATTGTAAGTAGGATAAGAAGAAGAGGAATGAAGGAAATCATTTTCGTAGAATTTAATTTTGACCAGCTGACTTGTGCATTTAACTAATTTTAGTGTCTTTGTGCTAGTGAACACTGCTAACACATAACCCCGTTTTTCCTCCACTTAATTGTATTAGCAATGTGGTGAAAAATATGACTGTGCTAAAACAAGGATTCAATAGATGGATTATTCTTCGACTTGAGTGGCCAATAACATTTATGTTAGAGTGCCTATTTCATGATTCATGGTTTGTATCTTCAGATAAAAGGGCACTCGAGGAATGCAAAGCAATAGTCATGAGCAATGCAATATAAGAAATATGCACATAATAAACCAATATGCAGTAAAAAAGATGGCTTATGATGGTAAGAACACGCGCAATAGTAGCCTTAAAGCAGATATAGTCCCTTAAATATTCAAACATAGATGCTACTCTTGAACAGCAAGTAGATAAGACAATAGATAAAAAAAACAGCCATCCTGACCCTTCTATCATCGCTGTTATGAACATATTATGGCCACCATCATTATCATCCACTCTCTGACATGGGGGATATTATGGAAAACAAGCTACAGCCTCCTCAGCATTTGTGTGTGGCTGAAGCAGAGGAAGAAAATGTTCTTGGTTCTATCACTCTGCATGGGAGCATTTCCTTAATCCAATTTTTGTGCACTCTCCTCTAGAGATTTCGATCAACTGCTCGCAAGATCTCTGCTGGATAAATAATTCATATGGTCCTTTTGGCTTTTTCATTAAAACTGTAAACATCATCACTTAACTACACTATTTGATATGTGACCTGAACATGGCATAAATATATATTTATAAATGCATATCTTTGCATACTTTCATCATTGTGTACCTTTAACCTTTACTTTCCAACTTTAACCTGTACAAAAGTTTTTTCAGCCCAGAATGACTCACTCCTGTTTGAGTTTTACTGACATTAAAACCGGGGAAAAAAAACACTGAAGGAACAGTTTGACATTTGGAGAAATGTGCCTATTCATCTTTGTCTGCTCGGTGTATATATAAAAAATGTGGTGCAAATATACCTTTTTTCTCAAAACGTCAAACAACTCCTTCACTGACCAAGTGTCCCCTTATGACAGTCAAACTGTGCATAAACTAGCTTGCACAACCCCTGGACTGCTGGACCCCCTCCAGCAGTCAGTGTTTGGACAAACATCCACTGTGGATGATTTTTTATGAGAGTACACTGTTGCCAAGCACAGTGAAAATGAACATGAGGTGTGATTGTTCAATCTTCTTTAGTATACTGTATCATAGTGAAAGACAGTTGATGCTGTAACCAAGACTAGTTTTACTTTATTTACTGGCCGATGCAACAGGAAGTACTGTAACTAAATAACATCAGTGCAGACGGCTAAAGACAGCAACCTTAATATATGTTTTCCATATGCATTCACCACTCACAGCAATTATCCCAGCCTCTGTGACTGGCTAACTTTATAGACTACCCAATTAAACATAAAATACTACTATGTAGTGTAATTTTAATGTTGCACTAACATGCTGTTATCAACAATTATTCTACCTATATTAATGTCTCTCCATCTATTTCTCCGTGTCTGTCTTGAGTGCACATATACGGCTGTGTTTGAATGTCCACATTATTGCCTGCGTAGCACAGCAATTGGTTGATGACAGTTTAATCCTAATAAATTCCAGTCATCTAAATGATTAGGGGGTCTCATGCAGCAAGGTGATCAATATAGAGATAGAAGATGTAATGTGCTATAACCGGGCGGATCTTCAGATCCCCCTTTGCTTTTAGCTATGCAAGACTACGTGGACTTTGTGAAAAGGGAAGAACTGAAGGAGAAAAGATTAAAGAGGACTTTTAATTTCTAAACAGCCTGCCTTGATGTTTTGTCAAGGGAGAGCCAATTGGTGATTCACAGTCACAAGCTTTAAATTGATTAGTCCCATAGTGAGGAATACAACAATCTCCAAAGCACTCACACCCAAACACAAATCTGGTAAATCAGATGAGTATCACTGATCAATTTCACTAAAGTAAGTGAATCTTTACGATGTACGCTAATCCGTGAAATACACAATCCCTTATTATTGTTTCTCTGTTAAGCTCTGTGGATATCAAATTTGATACCTGCACATAGGCTGCTTATTTGAGTATAATTTCTCAGCAGTTAGTAAATAAAATCACAAACTATAATTACTGTATTAGGCTCAAATTTAAAAACAACATTTACAGACAAAGTTGTTACATTTTTATTGGCATTACGATTTTTTAAAACAATATAGTTGTAGTTTAGTTTTTCAAATTGCATAACTAAACACCAACAAACCAACAGACCAACCAACACCAGTAGAAAAAAAATGTTTAGATTATTCCAGTATTTTAGTATTTTTTGGTATAGTAGCTACCTTGCTCACACAGTGAGGTGTGGATGTTTGTAGTCTTTTCTTTGAGTTCTTTAAATTAAGTTTATGCTTACGTTCAGTAAAGAAGATCTATAATCACTCATCTGTCTCCGCTTTGCATGGTTTTAATTGGTGCTCTCCGTCATTCTCCCTTTAGACTCTCTTTTGTGCAGCTCAACTCCTCCCCGTCTCCACCTCAGACACCTCAGAGATACATTCAAGCCTCAGTCTTCATCTTCACCACCACCAGCGTCTAGAGTCCGGGGGTCTCAATAAATCATGTTCAATTCTTCCAAGTGATCTCTCCTTATTGAACTACCTGCTGCTGCACTGGGCTAGCTATAGGATCCACAAGTTAGGTCTATAAGTAAGTATCTCAGAACAATGACACATCAGTGTTTTTTTAATTAAACAATCAAGATTTGACTGAAGTGCAAACTTTCAGCTTTACCTCAGGAACTTTTACAAAAGTACTGGATAAACAATTTTGGAATTACAGTCATATTTTACCTCCATTTACAGATGTCTTTTTTTATACTATACATAAAGATTGTTTTTACTTGAATGAAAATACAAATGCTGTGTTTTAGTGCTGAGTTGCTCTGCCCTGAGTTAAGTGTAACTAGTTTTAATTCTTTTTGTAAACCCTCCATATTTAGTCCATTCCGTCCTTTTAAGAATGTACCAAATTATTGATTTGGCCACTCTTACCTTGTTTCCTATCCCTTTGACAGGTTTAAGCAATTGAAATCAACTCCAAATCTTTGACCTGATTAATTTATCATGAAATAATTAGTGAACAGGCCCCACCTGGTACAGATTAGCTTGTTAATTAACTGTCCAATTATATTTGAGCCTCTCAAGATTTGGGGACTAAGTATAAAATGGCTTTGATTTTTAAAAATTAATGCATTGCTTTTGTTAAACCCCTTAAATCAAAGCTTAAAGGCTGCATTTCAGTCATATTTTGATTGATATAAAAACCCCTGTGGTAGCATACAAACTAAGTTTCCTAGATTGCATCAGTGTGTCATCGTCCACAAACTTATGGACACCATATTTCCAGCATTCAAGAGTCGCACACATAGTGCAACCATTCATGATTTCACACATTATTCACTATACAGACAGGGTGGGCAAGGACTTGATTCGCAATCACAGTCTTTCTAAACCTAAGAAACATAAGCTGTTACTGTTAAGACATCTAACCACAAGTTGAACCCTGAACTTCATTGTTATCTTGTGCCACTTCGGGTCTCACAGAACAGAAAGAATTCCTCTTGCATGACCAGTTTAACAAAGTCACTAAAACTTACTATTTACTTAAAATCCCCATCAGTGGATTATCCACCCACACTGGGGTCGAGCTTACAAACACTATGTACACAGTAGCAGATTTACAACATACATGATGTGTACATCTTTTTTGGCCAACCTTTTTTTTTCCAGCAGCATAAATGGACACATCTTGAACACAAGTGTTTGAGAACAATAACCATCTGGTGAGATCACATACTCGCTTATAGATTTTTGTTATTATTTTTCTTTTTATGCTTTGACAATTTTTATTTTTTTATTTAACCTTTATTTAACCAGGAATGTCCCATTGAGATCAAAAACCTCTTTTTCAAGGGAGTCCTGGCCAAGAGGCAGCACATTTCAAAACAAATACATACAAACAAACAAAGTTAAAATTACACAAAACAATTACACATTAACACAGAAAAGGTAAAACTACCTTTTCTGGTGCCAGTTTTATTTTAGGAAGTCTAGTTGCATGGAAACGAAATGAAAAACAAAATGTTGTTTGGTACTTACAGTAACTCTCATACTTTATTTTCATCTTAGGTACTATGTTCACTCTAACTTGAAGGTGTGGAAAATAAAAGGCCAGGGAAACACTTGTTGTTGGATCAATTTTGCAAGATAAAATGTCACCACCAGAGTTCAGTCTACTTTAGGTAGCTATTCTGTATAAATCCCACAGTCAGTGTTTTAAATAGATATATTAGAAGATAATATTAAAGTATTCTGAAGAGTGGAATACGGTGCTAATTATATGTAAATGTTCTCTGTAATTGGTAACAAAATACATTTAAAGGTGAATCTTCTAGCACCGATGACATATGCTTGGTTTTCAGCTGCTTCTGTTTCCTCTAACCTGAATAATAACAACATGCTTCTAGCTACGCTGTCAGCTGAGAAGATTCATGCACACGGTGAACATATTATTTATGCATGGCTAAGGTGATTATATGTACATGACTAATGTACGAATGTGTATTTATGCATTTACGTGTGTATGCAGTAGAGAAAAACCTATGCATGATTAAATTAAATCCACGGGAAGTAGAGACTGTACCCCACATGGGCACAACACTCAATCCTACATTAACAGTTACAGCCACAGAATTAGCAAACTGAGTCAGACCACCTCAAGCCTATGACTACCAACACATTTTCAGATCCAGTTTATGCTCTGAAATCTCCACTAGGTAACTTTTTCAGACAACATGGTGCCAAAAACACCCGCTGTCTAACCAGCAAAGTTTTTTTTAATCCACTCTGTGAAAAGAACTGAGTGAAAGAGGGAAAGATGAGTGGTGCACACGGCTACAAGTGTTTTTGAAGGTCTATAGAAAAGATGTTGGAAAAGTGGTTGGGCTAATCACAGGAGAGCAGAGGTGATAAGCTAGCTAATCGCTTTAACACTCATGGCGACATAGGTGTTCCCTTGCTACTAGCTCTAATCTCTTCAGTGCCTCTAACCCACTGGCCTCTGGAGCATAGACCTTTCTAGTTCTTCTAAAATGACTACTTAAATGCTAGCAGATTGGCAGTTTACAATATCATATTCATAACAGATCTTATCTTCCCACTAGAAAACTAAATGACACTAAAGGTTCCTAAGTAAGTGATATCAGCTGAGAGTTTTATTGTAAAACTGCTGAAAGACACTTTTAGTAAAGAATGGAGAATCAAGCAGAGGGAGCACGGATCAGTAAACTGGAATGGATGTGTGATCATGTTTTAGGAATGATTTTTTTTGACAAGCTGGATTGTGTTCATGACTTAGTATTCTGCCCTCGCACTGAACTAGGCAGATAGATAACCATCGTCTCACAAAGAAAAGCCACACTCTTGTTCCTTTCTGGTAGTTTATTTCCAATTGGATGCATGACATGGGTTTTGAACTGTAAAAAAGACGCAAAATATCATGTGTGAGCTAACATGTGTAAACATTTTACAATTAGAAACTACTATGACCTATAAACATCACAGCTATATTAAATAAGCTAACAAGCTAAAGCTAGCGGTTACCTAACCCTAATTAGCCTCTGGGCGAGCCACATGCGGCTCTTTAGTCCGTATACTGCGGCTCCGCGTGGTTTGGAAAAATAAATTAGAAGTATTTAGCTAAAGTGTATTTTATTTATGTTAGTTCTTTTTTAACTTGTAGTTCTAAATTGGAAGATTATTGTGATATTAAAATATAAAAATACAATTATATTTTATTATTTTTTCATCGCTCAAAATAAGCATCACACTCGCGGAAGCTGGTGTACCCGCCAAAACGCCGTGCATTTATTGAGACTTTCAACCCCAGGTAGGCCAATTATGGATCTTCTGATCCACATTATGTCAGCAGCTTGTTAAAAACAAACACGGCTCACGCCTCACAGATGACAGCTTACAGTCCTGCGTAAAGATGAAAGTGACTTCGTACAGCCCCGATTTGCAGACGCTGTGCGCAGAGGTTCAGGAGCAGAAGTTCCATTGTAAACATACCACGGCAGACCCGACGATGTTTCCATGAACATGCTTTTCAGCATCTCTTTATTGACCACTTTTCACACACGGTTGCTGTACGCATACAGCCGGCTGTAGCTTTTCAGCTCACAGCCCGGCACATACCAACAACAGCATAGAGAGCACAGAAGTTAAGGAGGCAAGGTGTGATTGCGCTGCCGCTCAGGTGCATCCGCCTCCCCTGCAGCGGTGCTGCAGACCACGCCCCGCCACACACATTAACCAGGTAAAATACACATTTAGGCAGAATTTTGCAAATATCCATTTTCCTTTTTTTTTTTTTTAGCAGCATAGTGCTTTTTTTCCAATTATTTTTTAAAAGCCAGGTCAAGGCTTCAAAAGCCCAAAGGCAATTGTCACGAAATTAATATATTGACAGTGCTTATTTAGTACTTATTGTTAAGGGTGGCAGCTCACAACAGTTTTTGTTTGGTACATGGATCATTTTAGTTCAGCTGGCTGTCTTTCCTTTTGTTATATTTCTTTAAAAATGTCTTAATTACATAAATAGAGGCCAGAGGGGCCGATGGCACAATATGGCAGCCTCGCTTCTGTCAGTCTGCCCCAGGGCAGCTGTGGCCACAACTGTAGCTTGCCTCCACCAGTGTGTGAATGTGAGAGTGAATGAATAGTGGAATTGTAAAGCGCTTTGGGTGCCTAGAAAAGTGCTATATAAATGCAATCCATTATCATTATTATTATTAAATAAAATGTAATTTTCTCTGTAGCACTTCATGGATTTCATAAGCAACACACCTTAGTTTTTCACACAAAGCATAAAGGTTAGAGATGGCACGATACCACTTTTTTATGTCCGATACCGATACCGATATCATAAATTTGGATATCTGCCGATACCGATATGAATCCGATATAGTGTTTTTTAATCAACAAAACTGTTTTTTAAAATATCTTGCTGCATTTTGCAAGTCTGCAAGTTCATACTCAAGTTTAAAACAACAACTACACTAAAGCTATTCTGTTATACCTGTATACAAAAAAAATATTTCATAGTTCAGCAATACTGATCAATCTAATAAACTTAGACCTACACCATCCTCCCTATTCTGGTATTTTAAAGAGTACTTAGCGTAAATATTAAGCAACCTAACTAATAGGGTTCCAACTCCCAGCAACAACAAAAATAAATAAATAAAAAATAGGGAACCACCCCTCACGCGCCACCTCATGATGCTTAATCGACGTAATCAACCTTAATTTGATGCAGTGTGAAAAAAAATGCACAGAAATAAATTATTTTTCAAGAAATATTAAATAGATTCAACATCTTTCTTCAACAAAATTGCAGACTGCACAGATGGTACCTTCCCAAAGTAAAAAGTACTATAGCTTACTAGGGTATATATATATTAGACTTAATAGTCACTATGTACAGTAATTGACTTCTATTCATTTTACATCAAATTAAAACTTTGGGTGTCAGATAATTATTTATTAAAAGCTAGACACTTTAAATGAGAATAAGAAAGAAAAGTATGTCTTTGTGCCCCCTTTTCCCAGTTAATGCCCTATCGGCCCCCCTGGCTAAACTTTGCTAGATCCGCCCCTGCACAGTTACCAGCCGTCAGCTACTAGAAAAAGATCCTGGTGTAGAAATTAATATTAAATAAATTCTAACAACAGCTTATCAAGCTTAAACGTGCTGCTGTTGTTCAGCCGCTGGTTTGCTCTTTCTGGCGCAAAGTGGACCAAAAACAAACGAGAGACAGACTCGCGACAGAAAAGCCGATCAGCTGATTTAAGCAGTTTCACGATTGAAGTAGCAGCCGGAGAGCGAGAGGCAGTCGCTTGTTAAGCTTAACGTGGGAATGCTTTACAAACATTCAGAGATGGACTTACACACTTGCTTTACTTCTCTCGGGGATAACTTTGTTGGAGATGAAATGCCAGGTTGCTAGCGAAGCTCCACATGCTATCCAGACCACCGACAGGTCCTGCATGCCACAGCTGCTCTAACACGTGATGCATACGTTCTGAGGTGAGTTAGGTGTGTTGCAAGTTTTGTGAGGTGCTTTCGTGATATTTAATGGATCGGATTACATTTTTTATTTTTCTCCGATATCCAATCCAGTAATTTAGGTCAGTATCGGACCGATACCGATACGTAATATCGGATCGGTCCATCTCTAATAAAGGTAAAAAAAAATTAGATGTCAAAAAGTATTTGCGGCTCCCAGTGTTTTCTTTTGTGTGGAAACCGGGTCCAAATGGCTCTTTGTATGTTAAAGGTTGCTGACTCCTGGTCTAGGTTAATGTCTAATAAAGCACATCTTTAGGTGAACTCACTTGTACAAACTATCACTGTCACAGGCTGGGTCTCTGACCCAGCACTCTGAGTTCATTTTGTATTTGTCTCATTTTAGATATGTGATTAGTTTGTGTCATTCCTATTTAGCTTTAGTTAAGGAAAGGCAGTTATTATGTAGCTGACAGCTACACACAGTTAGCCCTGCTGATTGTGACAGAGTGAAGGGTGGACCCAAATGCAGACGGAAACAAAATGTGAAACATGACTTGAATAACAGAAAACGAGCCATTTATTGAGGCTGGCAAAATAACTGTAAACAAAAGGCAAAATGCAAGGCTAACAATAAACTAAACTGGGCGAGCTAAATTAATTTAAAAACCTACAACAGGAACATGGACTTGACATGAGGAAACTTGACACAACTTCTTGGCTTGCAAACAAAGCAGACAAACTGACAACGACACACTGAAAACACAGGACTTAAATACACAGGAGGTGATTAGGGGAAGTGGGAACACATGGAGGAACAGCTGACTGACATGAACCTAATGACAGGACAGGGGAAGTGAAACTAAATACAATGAACAAAGAACACACGACTCCTTCAAAATAAAACAGGAAACACTGAAACTAGACATGACAACACAAGCTTAACAGACCTAACACGTGATGAACGATACAAGAACTCAAACATAGAAACCAAGGAAACAATAAATAATAACCGCCTTTCCTTAACTAAAGCTAAATAGGAATGACACAAACTAATCACATATCTAAAATGAGACAAATACAAAATGAACTCAGAGCGCTGGGTCAGAGACCCAGCCTGTGACAATCACATCAGCAACTCACGGCAGTTAGCGCAAAATAGACAATGGTAAAATACAACATTACTGCCAACTTACAGATTGTGCTGGCTTAAGAGGCAGCATAGGAAGGCACAGGAGTAGAAAACTGTCCTTCTACCATTAGACAGGAAGTAGCGAGAGTTGCCACTTCCGTTAGGATATCAAAATAAAACTGACAGTGTAAAAATGCCCCCAAAACAAATAAAGACTGTATGAACCTATACAACACCACATAATCTCGGGGGCGACTCTTCAGGAGCCAGAACACTTAGGCTATATCATAAATGCATTCATTCACAGGAGCACATGCATTAACTGAGTTTTTCTTTATTGAATGAATTTTAATGTAGCTATACACTTAGCCCGAATTCAAGGAAGAGTTCATTTTGGTCAAATAATTATGACAGAGTCTCAATTGTAGAGTGTTGCACACACTGTCACCCATAGCTGGACTGGCCATCGGGCATACCGGGCATTTGCCCGGTGGGCCGCTGGCAATTTTTTGTTTTTATGGGCCGATGGATATTTTTTTATTTATTTTTTTTAATTTTTAATTTTTAGGAAGGGTATATATAATGAAAGGTGTTGGATTGGCCAATTGGTCATGATCGACTCTGGGCTGGACCAATTACAGCCGAAGAGGCTGGATGCACCCTCCCCCTTGTTTAGCAATCACGTGATTTTCGCGCATTGCATGCCGGGAACTCGTGGCAAAACAATCCAAGTACCGCATCAAATGCAAGCATTTGCAGCACCGCAAAACGTTCATTCTCCGGTTCCAATACCTTCTTTTTTTTTCTTTGCCGCACAAAAAAGGAATGTACAAAACAAAAGGAGAACAATGCCGGTTCGTACAAAGACAGACTCGACGAAAAGACAAAGAAAAGATACGAGGAAAAAATCAAAGGAGTGAAAGGGTCAGACCCTTACGAGCACACAGAGTGGACAAAAGACGTCAGTGTGCTGCCCATTTTCACCACGCTCAGATTTATAATTACACGGTTCTTGGAGTGAGTGCACACACTCATGAAGTTTAGTAACTTCAGGTCACTGCAACAAGCCCAGGTACAGTTTACCGACGGATGGGTGCAGGACCTTGAAATGCACCGTGTAGGACGAAAGACTATTGTACGTATCATAAGTTTACCAGTCTCACAAATCGTCTTCATAAATACACATTCATTAACAGTTTATTAATAGGACCTTTGAGCTCAACGGTAATTAATTAGTAGTGGAAATAATTTCTGGTAGTGTAACAGTGTTTGTGGTATTATTCCACTTGCCACAAATATCAGTGTAATGGGGAAACAGCGCCCCCCCGCTCTCAGTGTGGCTGGTTAGGTGAGGCTGGCTGCAGTAATCGCTGCCAGTCTGCCGTAGCCATAGGTGCCTAGGTGTGTTGCCCAAGATGACATAAGATGTGATGTGGATGAGATGGCCAAATGGAGAAGACCGAGTAGATTAGCATTACTATTGTATGTGTATCAGTGGATGGTGTGTATACGAATTCTTGTATTTTGGGATTACTTAGTGCAAAAAAATAAAAATACATAAACATAAATACATGATGTCTGATTCATTCCAGTAACATATATTGAAATTATAAACAGAGATGTGTCCTTGTTTTACACAGGAAAACACTGTGTAATGCTACATGTTGTTAGTGTTTTTTAGGTCATTGTTTTGTGGGTGACAAAGTGTGTTTGTCGGCTGTCAACCTTTGCTAGTGTTCTGGAGGAATGTTTTTATTTGAGACCTGAATGAAGTGTTTTGGTAGTTGTAGTGCATTTTGAATGTGGAATGAACTGCTTTGCCAAGCTGAGGGTCAGTTAGGAGAATTGTGTGAAGAGTTTTGCAAAAGTGACCTAAGTATTGAGAAATGTGTCCTAGCGTCTGTAAAAAACTGTAATGTGTGAAACTGTATGCTAAAGCGGAATGCTAATGAGATGTTCTGCCGTAGTGTGCTGTGCGGAGTGGTGTGTGGCGAGCCTGTGCACTGATAATACACCGTTGTTTCCATTCAGGTACATAATTTGTTGTTGCTGTTATTTTATTGTATATTAGAAATTGTAATATTGCTGCAGTAATCGCTGCCAGTCTGCCGTAGCCATACGAGAGTGTGCTGTGCGGAGTGGTGTATGGCGAGCTTGTGCACTGATAATACACCGTTGTTTCCATTCAGGAAATAAAGTGGCAACGATCGATCAGAGACTCCTTGTCTTTTTAAAAACACTACACAACGCAGAGTCGAGGAGTCTGTTTGGGCCGAACTGTTGCAGCGGGATGAAGCAGAAACCGGTTACAGTAGCATTACAGAAATGTAGCAGTGACAATAATATTGTATGTTGTAATCGCAATGGACAATAAGTGATACAAAACAACTGTTTTATCCTGTGAATAAAAGTATATGTTTTTGTCAATGTACCATGGTAATAACAGAAGCGAAACACAATATTGTGTCAGGACAATTTACTATTTATGCACAATAAATAAAGGAGCATAGCGCGACAATTTCTGTTCAGCGCCAGACTTGCTTGTAACCTATATCACCAATTATGTTAAGAAAAATGACGTATTAACTACTAAAAAACTCTGACCTTTGTGGGAATGCTTGGAGCAGACTAACATGTGAGCTGGAGTGTTCTGAGACGTTATATTTGGTATATCCAGACCATCCGTCGGCTCTTACTTCGGAAACATGGCTTAAAAAATTTCTCTTCAACGACGTAATCCGATAAAAAAAAAAAAACGATCTCTTTACCCATCGGCTTCCCGTGGCTGTCATGCGACCGGCTATTGAAGTTAATAATACAACAGCTTCTTGCCATTTTTTGGGTTTCTTTTTATCGCTGTGTAAGTGAGTTCAATTGAAAGCCTGCGTGCGCTAGTACCTCTTGCCACAAGTTCCCAGAATCCTTTGCGGTTATCCCTGAATGACGTCACATTTTCAATCTTTATCCTGGTGGGCCGGTCTCTAGTCAAAATGCCCGGGCCGATTTTTTGTCCCAGTCCAGCCTTGCTGTCACCTCTAGAGTTATTGGATTATTTCAATTTGAAAAAGAGCTATGGCATATGGCTCCTAAGGCTAAGAGCCATGCCCTTCCTTATTTTGTATGGGGTTTCTCTTTACTCTGCTGAAGTCATCAGAAGATATATTAAAAAACATAAAAATCAGAATACTCTTAAGCCATTTTCACACATGCACTGCCACCCTGAGCTTTTCTTGACATTACCCAGCGTAACTGCACTAAAAATGCAAATGTCTGATTCAGTCAACCCGACATTCAGTGATCTTTACTCTGCCAGTTAAGCTAGTACAAAGTCTGTGTGATGTGAATTGGGAATTAACTGCAAGCAAGTAAGAGCTGTGAGCTAGCTGAATCACACATAGTATTTATATATCTCCTTTGTGTTTCATGTGAGAAAGGGCACCTTTGGAAAATGTCCTAAACTGATTCTCCAGGCCAGTGTGTAGAAACAGCTTCAGAGCACTCCTGACTTAACTTAAGACTGGGAAAATAAAATCCATAGTCAGGAGTTAAATGGACTAAAACCTTTATCTCAGTATTGAAATGGGGTTAACACTTTTGTGAGGTGGGGTAGATTTTTATGAAAGGATTTGTTTTTAAAGAAAAAACTGATCTTTGTAATCATAGGCTCATAAAGGGAGACATAAAATTGACAGGCAAATCACAGCAATCAGTTTATTTTCTTTGTGGTGGTATCATAAATATATATTGACATTTTAAGCAACCGAAAAAAATAACCTTCAAAATGTTTAAAAACTTAGGCCTACATGGTTTACTTAAACTATTTGACATTCAGTGGAGAAAGATGGTTGAGCCTTTATCAGTTTCTGTGTTTCTGCTCTTTCTAGGTAAGTAGTATCAACAATTAAAAAAGGGCAAAACAAAAAGCAAACAGCAATAGAACCAGAAAAAACAAATGGATGGAGGAATACCATTGAGGTCACTGTTTTACATCTGCATTTTTCTGCATTGTTGTTGAATAGCTTATTTTTGTTATAACTTTCATTTCTGTCTTTGCAGTGTTACGTAGGAGATCTGAGGCCATCTCTAATGAGATCAACACCCATGTGCCATCTAATCTCAAACATTTCATTAACTCTGTCTTCTATTTGGAGAATAGTTTTCTTATTTCTGTGCGTTTTTATTATCTTGTTCACTATTTACAATCGTATTTCTTCGAAGTCACCCTTGCTGTTCTTAACATTCTGCCAACTGTTTCTCCCTAGACTTAAGGCGAAATATTTCAAAAACATCATTTCTAGGTTTTTGCAGGTTTTATCACAATTCTTTGCACTTGGAAGCTTTATGAATTTGCCCTCAGATGCTTTATGTTTATGAACATGACCCCTGGAATCCAGAAACGTGTTTTTATTGACCAGCAGCACCCCGCTGTTGCCAGAATTATGACTCTGTGGGGGTTCGAAGGAAATGCAAGCAATACTAAATGGGACACTGACAGCTTCTCTGTACAGTACATTTATTATGAAATGTGAGAATTATAATATTAGCTAGATCACAAATAGAAGTCTTTGTCATTTCAATAGAAAAACGTTAATTTCTTGGGTTAGCATGACAGGGCTTAATAGCAAATTAACACAAAAAAGAACAATTAGTGGTAGACACATAAACCAAAAGAGTGAGAGGAAAATAGTGAGAAGGAATTGTTATATAACAAAATCATTTATGGACAGGTAATCTCAGATTACCTCCCTTCCCGACCTCACACAACAAGCTCACTGCATACTAAAACTTACCTGACTGCCCATCTCAACAGGGGACAGAGATTCATCATTCACTTCATCACTGTCAGAAGCAGGGCTATTATTAAGTTACTTGATCTCAACACAATTCACTACACATAATTTTATTTTGTTTTACTGTCTGATGCTCATGTGCAGTTTATAAACTACTCAGGTTTGCGTACTTTCCTTTTATCCCTTAGTTTAAGGCATACAGCAGTTATTTATTTGCAGGCAAAACATTCAAACAAAAAACACTAAAAAGGAAGCATGAATGTGCCATGATGTCACCTCGTAGTTTGTTTACTGCTGTTTTGATCTTTGGCTTTTTAAAAAAAAAAAAAAATCAGATGTCATGAGATAGTTGATTTGAATTTATTTTTTTATTTCCATTATGCCTGTGATTTAAAAAAAAAAAAAAGAAAAAGAAAAAAAAAGAAAGCATTACACTCTATTACAGAAGCCTTAAAATTAGTACTTGAATTTATAAACTCATTAACATAAATTTTACAAATCAAATAAGTAAAATAAGTTTTTCATTCAATCTGCCACCCCCTATTGGTCACTAAAAAAATGTAAAGGACTTCCATATTGTGTGTGTATGCTTGTATAAATAAATAAATATATATATATGTATATAGATAGATAGATAGATAGATAGATAGATAGATAGATAGATAGATAGATAGATAGATAGATATTCAACTGTTTGTTGGTGTACAAAACTAACCTACCAGTCAGATGGCAACAACCCAGTACATTTAGTCATGTTAACGTGGTCAAGGCGGCCTGCTGAAGTTTAAACCAAGCTGTTAGTGCCAGATGGGCTGGTGTGAATAATTCAGACAGTGGTGATCTACTGGGATTTTTCCACACAACCTTCTCTAGGGATTACAGAGAATGGTCTAAAAAAGAGAAAATATACAGTGAGCAGCATTTTTCTGACTGAATAAGCGTTGTTGATGCCAGGTCTCAGAGACCAGACTGTTTTGAGCTGGTAAGAAACAAAATGAATTTATATAACAACCTGTTACAACTAAGATATGACCAACAGCATCTCTGAATCCACAATTTATGTCTTTGAACTTTAAAGCAGATGGGCTACAGAAGAAGAAGACCTCTTCCGGTGGGCCTCCTGTCACTTAACAATGGGTGGTGTTTGTATTCACTGCATTCAATAAAAAGGCTGCATGGAAGGCTGTTTCTTTGAAGCTGGCTAGGAGACAGGTGAGGAGCGTTCAGCTCCAAGAGCTTGGTTCTGGCCAGCCTTCCCTTGCTAGCAAGTTTACGTTGTTGTCTTGCTTTCTTCATGGATGATGAGTCTCTGAACTAGCGGGCCTGTGGAAGCGCAGACCCAACAAAATGCTTTGCTTTTTTGTTTAACACTTACTGTTTTTCTGAATTGCTAATACAGCTCCCATTATCTCAACCAAATTCTGGATGTCCTAAACCAATTTACTGAATCAGTCATTCTTTTGGTAAAACAGTTTACACTCAGACAAAATTTGCAGATCTCATTTCATCTTTTAGAAAAACTCTAAACACATTCTTACTCAGCGAAATACATTTTGAACAGTGATTCACTCGTGATGCACAGCGCTATCCACAGTAGGAGGAAATTAAACACAACTACAGCACAGATGTAATTTCCTAAACGCATCAACTCAAAATTGTTCACACAGTCAATATGTCAGTTCAGAATGCACAGCTAGCAAGGGTGAGCAGAAGGTCACTAACAACAACGGATAGAAACAATTTGAGAGGTAGAGGAGAATTACACTGAGGGGTAGAGTTGAGAAAGTACTTCTTAGGTTGGATAAGAAAAGCTGGCGACTTTCATGAGTAAACTGCAGTACAGACTAAGGTTTTTTTCTTGGAACCTTCAAACTACACTCACAAAACTTTTAATCATGCTAGCAAACCCTCGTAAAAAACATCTAAACACCTGTATCTATATACAGGGTGGGCCATTTATATGGATACACCGTAATAACATGGGAATGGTTGGTGATATTAGAAAAAAAATAGAAAGGTTTTGTTCTCTTTCTCTGCAGATGCTCTCTTGTCAGTATGAGCTTGACTCTTTACAAAATGCTGATGTTTTAGTCACATGACTTTCTAAATATAAAGGGGAGGATAGAGAAGAAGGTGGTGATGAGGTGCTTTTATTTCTTTTTTTTTTAAACTTTGGTACAATTTCAAGACAGCCACATGAGGTTGGAAAGGCTTGAGTTGCGTGTTTTGAACACTGGTTTCGATAGTGTTATTATTTTTGACTGGTTGTGTGTTTGATCTAAAAATACAGGGTGGGCCATTTATATGGATACACCGTAATAACATGGGAATGGTTGGTGATATAAAAGTCCTGTTTGTGGCACATTAGTATATGTGAGGGGGCAAATTCCTCAAGATGGGTGGTGACCATGGTGGCCATTTAGAAGTCGGCCATCTTGGATACAACTTTTGTTTTTTCAATAGGAAGAGGGCCACGTGACACATCAAACTTATTGGTAATGTCACAAGAAAAACAATGGTGTGCTTGGTTTCAACGTAACTTTATTCTTTCATGAGTTATTTACAAGTTTCTCTTTGTTCACAGCCATTGACATGTTGAAGAGGTTAACACATGAGGAGTGAATCGAAATTGTGTTGATATCTGGCGAAAGCAGTAACCGGGTCATTGCAGCAGATTTCAATGCAAGACACCCTACGAGAAAAACCCATCTCCCATGCTACAGTTAGCAAACTGCTTGCTAAGTTTCGTGAAACTGGTTCAGCGTTGGATTTGCCAAAATGTGGACGCAAGAAAACTGTCACTAATGAAGAAACATCGGTGGCTGTCCTAGCTTCATTCAGCAAGAGCCCACAGCGTAGCACTTGCCGCATGTCACTGGAGAGTGGCATTAGTCGAACATCCCTTCGGCAGATATTAGCTCCTCAAAAATGGCACCCTTACAAACTCCAGCTACTGCAGCATCTCAACGAGGATGACCCAGATCGGCGCACAGAAATTGCAGAATGGGCTAAACAAAATTTGGAACGGGACCCTCAGTTCATGCAGAAGATTTTGTTCAGTGATGAGGCAAACTTTAACAAACAAAGCCACCGCTGTTGGTCTGACACTAACCCACATTGGATGGATCCCTCCAAGACTGTTGGAACAACAAAAGTGATGGTTTGGTGTGGTATATGGGGTACAACGATAGTGGGCCCATTCTTTATCAATGGAAACCTCAAGGCCACTGGATATTTGAAATTGCTGCATGATGATGTGTTTCCCTCTTTGTGCACGGAAGCTGGCACGTTCCCTGAGTTTTTCCAGCAAGATGGTGCACCACCACATTATGGGTGCCAGGTCCGAGCATTCCTAGATGAACAGTTTCCTGGAAAGTGGATTGGTCGTCGTGGGCCAGTTGAATGGCCCCCAAGGTCTCCCGATCTGACCCCCTTAGACTTTTATCTTTGGGTTCATCTGAAGGCAATTGTCTATGGTGTGAAGATACGAGTGCAGCACCTGAAACTACAGGTACTGGATGCCTGTGCTGGCATTTCTCCTGCGGTGTTGTTTTCAGTGTGTGAAGAGTGGGAGAAGAGGGTTGCATTGACAATCCAACACAATGGGCAGCACATTGAACACATTTTATAAGTGGTCAGAAACGTGTAAATAACTCATGAAATAATAAGGTTATGTTGAAACCAAGCACACCATTGTTTTTCTTTTGACATTACCAATAAGTTTGATGTGTCACATGGCCCTCTTCCTATTGAAAAAACAAAAGTTGTATCCAAGATGGCCGACTTTTAAATGGCCACCATGGTCACCACCAATCTTGAGGAGTTTGCCCCCTCACATATACTAATGTGCCACAAACAGAACTTTAATATCACCAACCATTCCCATGTTATTACGGTGTATCCATATAAATGGCCCACCCTGTATTTTTAGATCAAACACACAACCATTCAAAAATAATAACACTATCGAAACCAGTGTTCAAAACATGCAACTCAAGCCTTTCCAACCTCATGTGGCTGTCTTGAAATTGTACCAAAGTTTAAAAAATAAAAAATAAAAGCACCTCATCACCACCTTCTTCTCTATCCTCCCCTTTATATTTAGAAAGTCATGTGACTAAAACATCAGCATTTTGTAAAGAGTCAAGATCATACTGACAAGAGAGCATCTGCAGAGAAAGAGAACAAAACCTTTCTATTTTTTTTCTCACTG
Source organism: Astatotilapia calliptera (assembly GCF_964374335.1). NCBI lineage: Eukaryota > Metazoa > Chordata > Actinopteri > Cichliformes > Cichlidae > Astatotilapia > Astatotilapia calliptera. The sequence goes on from NC_137434.1 coordinate 21,693,303, forward strand.
CAAAACACTGCATAATGAACCCTTTGAAACTCTTCCCTCTGTATTCTGCTCATTCCATAATAACATGTCTGCTGCTGCATGGCTCATCTGAAAGCACTGCTGGAGATCCTGTATGAAGAGTTTCATTAAGTCTAACGCCCAGCCAGGACTGACCAGGTGTCCGAATTTCCTTGGGGAAAGTTCCTTGTTAAGACCATTCTCAGCGTTGGTGTATGCATGGGGTCAAAAGTATCAGAAGATGCCACATATTTAGCCTGGAAATAGACAAGTAATTATTTTCTTTATTTTTTTCTTTGTTTTCTTTATTTTATTTTTATTTTTGTCTGTCAACCAAGCAGTTAAAATATTTTATTTCTGTCATTTTAAAATGACATTTTCAGTTCAGAAACCAAATGGTTTGATTTGCAGTTATACACAAATATTGTCATTTTTGCTTGACAGTGATTAGATATTTAGTATTTATAAGAGAATCTGTCTCAGTTGACCATGTTTACTTGTGTTTAGATTACAAATTACAATTTTCTATAATTATTTACACATGAAATGGTAACAGATGTCAAGAGAGTTTCATAGTATTTGCTTTATCTCATGTTACAGACTGACAGCCTAATGTATGAATGAACAGGATTCGTGAGTGACTAATTACAATTTGATACTTAATAAATCCTTCAGGCTTAAGTGTTTACTTGCTTATCAGCAGGAATTCAACACTTTCAAATTCGCAGAAACTTGGCTTTTGGTTCAAGGATGCTTAAGCAGAAGAGATCCAGATGTTTGTTAACATGAGGGCATGAGGCATAGACCTCTTGATTAGGAGTGTCTTCTTTACTCAGTGTATCACTCCTCGGTCTCCGGTGACCCCAGAGAGTGGAAAGAATTTGAACAGTAACAACATCACCTCCACTACCTGTTGGCTTGTAATAGAAGAAAAGGGTGAGAAGTAATTAGGGAGGCTGAGTTTGTTATTGCTCCAGGGAGAACAATGACCCCTTCCAACATGAAATATTTAATGGATTATACAAGCGTCCATCCCCCAGGGAAAGAGGACAGAGATGCCCTTTCATGCAGTATGCAACCTTTTAATTTGTAATTTTTCTTGTTTTACTGAGTGATCATGTCCTCAACCTATGAGGTGAGCGAATCTGAAAGCACACGCACAGACATGCAGTGTGAACGCCAGTGGTGAGTCATACACTGTCACATCCCTGTATATATATATATGTATATATTTTTTTTTTTCTTTTTAACAAAACAAATCAGATCTTTGGGGTTGTGTTCCTATAAACTTACATAAAAACCTGTGCAAGAACAGTTGTTTTTTGGATTTTTTTCACAACATGCTGTCTAAGAAAAACACAATGAGCAACATGACTTTGTTGACATCTCTGCATGATTCATGATTAAGTGAATGGGGATGGGTGTTTTATTTACGCCATTGTTCGTCATTTGTTCTGCTCCTATTGTTTTGAATTTTGATGCCGAACACCCACTGTGCTGTTTGCTTAATAGCTCCCTACAGCCTCGAGCTATTTGTTTAAAAGCATATATGAAATTATTAATAATCTCAAAACGAATACCTTACTTCAGTGTAACAAAATAATACATTTGAAGCACAAGTTTGTGTAGGTATACTTGGAAGAAAGAGGAGATTTTCAGCGCTGTCTGTTTCAATTTGGAATCAAGTGTTATTGTGCAAACAGGGTTCCTTTGTGCCTCACCATGCCCTTGAAGAGCTCATGCACGAGCAAAGAGGCCTGCCATAGAGTGGTCTAATCAGCCTGTGACAAATCAGCCTCTTCTGCAGCTTGTTTTTCATTTGGATAATGCAAGCCACCTCTTCTGAGTGATAAAACAACCTCTGTGGAGTGGACTTTACACCACCAGATTAAATGTGATCACCTTGCCAGCATACCCTGGGAGATTGCCATGATTAAGAGGCAAAAGAGAATAATGATAATCATATGCAGGATAATAGCCCATACCAAATGGCTGCATGATCTGTATATAAATCACAATCCATTTCACAACCTAAAGGATGCGTTTATCCCTTTCGATGGGATTTAACGCAATGGCAATCTAATTTTTTTAACCCCTATGTGACCTAAATCATGTTATCCCTGTACTAGTTTATCATATAAATGTCAATTCCTAAAAATCTGGGACACTAAATGTTAAAAAATGTTTTTGTTTCACCTTTTTCAGCATTTTTTATGTGCCTTTAAAATCATTTGAAGGCCTGCAAACTAAAAAACACAGAAGGAAGTTAAGACCTTGTGAATTTTACACTGAGGTTAATAACTCGGGGCAAATATTAGCTCAACTTTAAACAACACAATAATGACTGCATAAGAGTGGCTGAGTCAGAGAGTAAAATATTGTAAAACCACTTCACAAAACCCCCGTTCAGCGGGTGTAATGCTGTAAAAGCATGTAACAGTGTGTAAAAGCATGAGCGTTTAAGTTTGTGTAAGTGTTTGTCTTTGTGCCCAAATCACAAGCTGGGTGTGGGAGACTGAAGAGTCTTGTTGGACATAAACCGTATAATTGTGGGTGTATATATCCCTTAATGAAAGCCTAATCACATCAGAAAAGGCTTATGGCACAACACCAGTACTTTATTTTCCTTCGTAAGCAGAAAGGGTTTGAGATATTTATGCAGGCTTTACATCTGCCCCAGAAAGAGTGAAAACTGGCAGCATCCCATGAATTAAAGGCAGTTCATGCTCAGAGGAAAACTGTTAAATTAATTAGCAGCAACTCATTTTGTTATATATGTAATACTGGAAGAGTTAATATCCAAGTAAGACCTCTGATAGGTTTTAGCATTACCCCCAACCCTCAGGGAAATTGACCCCAGAACTAATCCATATGAGGAGGGAAATGCATGATGAGAGAAAATGTAGAAACAGAGCACATTAGTAGACAGAAAAAAACAGTGAAACACAGGCAGCAATAGATAGAAAAGGACGTATTGGGAAAACAAGAGGGACTGAATCCTAACATTTAGTCTATAATGAGATTGCCTCTTGAGACTGAACATGGACAAAGGAGAAGACAATGCAAAACAAATATGAACAAATCTGCCACCAGAAAACAAAGCACTGTCTCCTTTCTCTGCTCTTGGCACGATCATCAGTATTCATCAACAAAGATGGAGAACTCTAAATTGGAGGTTGGGGCTTCAGTATGTTCCTAGCGCCATCTTGACCTGTACATGTGGCAAGCAAAAAGAAAAACAAAAAAACCCAGAAGAAGCTGCCAGGCAACTAATCACCTATCCTGTTGTTGTAGGAAAAAGTCATCTTCCATTTTTGCCACAATTACCTAGTGTGATGGAAAGGTCACACTCATCAGGTTATATCTTGTCCTTTGTGATGAAGCATGTGGGGTAAATACCAAAGAGGCGACATCTCCATTGATTGACTGTGAATACTAGAGTGAGTAAGATGCTAAAATTGCTGCATTGTGCCAAACTGTGGGTGGGAAAAACTTTTTTAGCATCAAAGCCAATTTTAATTGCCAGCTGTGAAACATGTAATGGCCTTGACTATTGTTTTACATTGTAGGAAGGCACCTAGATGTGAAACACTAAATATATACACCAATAAATGGTGGCTGTTGTGTACATGTTGTGTACATGTAACTGGTATATATATATATATATATATATATATATATATATATATATATATATATATATATATATATATATACTAGGGGTGCAACGATACACAAAATTCACGGTTCGGTTCGGTTCGGTTCGATACTTTGGTGTCACGGTTCGATATTTTTTCGATACGAAAAAATGTTCATGCCTTTTTAATTTGTCATTTATTAAAATTATAAATATATATTTTAACTCAAAAGTACAGTTTTTAAATTTAACCCTAACCCTTGTGCCTGTTTTTTATTTTGACAGCGAATGCGCACCTGCGGACCACTTATGTGCAGCCCTGGTTATTTAGCTCGTCATATTGCAGCCACAGAAATTATTTTGTCCATGAAACCATAAAGCTGCACTTTCTTTTTGCCTTATAGTCTGATTTGTCATAACTTCTCCGTTTTGTGGTAAGCTTTTCTTTGGCTGTCACTTCTTCACCCTGACCTGTGTTATTTGGCTCAACAGAACTGAAATATAAATCCTGCTGCTTTTACACACACTCACATAAGCTCAGCGGGAGATTTCACTTGTCATGTTTGCATAGTAAGCTAACGATTAATAAGACAATGTCAGAGGAATTGGTGCACAAATTATCATCACTCACAGATCAGTGCTGTCGCTCTCTATACACAGTTCGCACGATTGCAAAGTGAAAGCAAAAAAACAAGCGCAAATTCAAACGCGATTTCAATGTGTCACATATTGACAGTGGCTCACCGATGCCAATGACATAATTACCCAGCTACATTTCTGAAAGAATGCAAAAGCATTGACATATATTTTTCCTTCCTACAATAGCCCGACGGGCAGGGAAGAGATAGACTTTGGTAGCCCGACTGAAAAAGTCGCTAGCCCCAGGACGTCGGGCTAGCGATATTGCAAGCCCTGTATCTGATTGAGGAATCACTCATCTTTGGAAAAGAGAGTTTATTACAGAGAAATGTCTCTTTCCAAAATAAAAGCTATACTATCCGCTTCTTCTGGGCTATATTCTCAGCAGCATAAGGAGAATCATGTGCTAACAGCTGTCTAAATGACTCGGCTAAAGTTAGTAGCATGCTTGTTGTTTTTGTCTTTGCACTAGGATGATGTCGGCGTAAATGTGCAGTCATATTCGTTGTGTTCCCACTAGTGCTTAATCTCGTTGAAATGACCTTAACGCCACAACACGGCAAATCTCCGTTAATGAGCTACCGCCGATCGCCCCGTGCATGGGGCTAGACGGCCAACACGTTAACGAGCTAACTGCGCTAACACACTAGTTCCCATCCATGTAATTGAGCATTGCATGGCACATCCAACATACTGTTTTACTTTAGTCCATGACGCGCTTACCTTCAGGGTCATACGTCACATGAAAACCAAAATAATTCCAAACGCCAGATCTGAATGAGGGTGGGGGAGGTCCATGTTGCAAGGAGAGCTTAACTTCTGTCTTGCTAGCTTGCCCTGCGCTCTTCCTTCTGACTATGCTGTCTGTGTGGAGCGCTCAGTGGATCTGCGCTCGACAGTGCAGCCTAGGCGGAGTAGTCGAACGCAGATTCACTGAGCGCTCCACACAGACAGCATCGTCAGAAGGAAAGTTGATAAAATAAATTACAAATGTTGTATTGTTCGATACATATGCGTACCGAACCGAAAGCACTGTATCGAACGGTTCAATATCGATACGAATATCGTTGCACCCCTAATATATAAAACACCCAGCACGCCCCTGCGGGCGGTTTTATCCTTCAAGCTCGGGTCCTCTACCAGAGGCCTGGGAGCTTGAGGGTCCTGCGCAGTATCTTAGCTGTTCCCAGGACTGCGCTCTTCTGGACAGAGATCTCCGATGTTGTTCCCGGGATCTGCTGGAGCCACTCGCCTAGCTTGGGAGTCACCGCACCTAGTGCTCCGATTACCACGGGGACCACCATTACCTTCACCCTCCACATCCTCTCGAGCTCTTCTCTGAGCCCTTGGTATTTCTCCAGCTTCTCGTGTTCCTTCTTCCTGATATTGCTGTCATTCGGAACCGCTACATCGATCACTACGGCCGTCTTCTTCTGTTTGTCTACCACCACTATGTCCGGTTGGTTAGCCACCACCATTTTGTCCGTCTGTATCTTGAAGTCCCACAGGATCTTAGCTCGGTCATTCTCCACCACCCTTGGGGGCATCTCCCATTTTGACCTCGGGACTTCCAGGTTATACTCGGCACAGATGTTCCTGTACACTATGCCGGCCACTTGGTTATGGCGTTCCATGTATGCCTTGCCTGCTAGCATCTTGCACCCTGCTGTTATGTGCTGGATTGTCTCTGGGGCATCTTTACACAGCCTGCACCTGGGGTCTTGCCTGGTGTGATAGACCCCAGCCTCTATGGATCTTGTACTCAGAGCTTGTTCTTGTGCTGCCATGATTAGTGCCTCTTTCAGTCCAGCTTTGTCCAGCCACTGGTAGGATTTCTGGATATCAGCCACCTCCTCTATCTGCCGGTGGTACATACCGTGCAGGGGCCTGTCCTTCCATGATGGTTCCTCGTTTCCCTCCTCTTTCTTGGGTTTCTGCTGCCTGAGGTATTCACTGAGCACTCGGTCAGTTGGGGCCATCTTCCCAATGTATTCTTGGATGTTCCTTGTCTCATCCTGGACTGTGGTGCTGACACTCACCAGTCCCCGGCCCCCTTCCTTCCGCTTAGCGTACAGCCTCAGGGTGCTGGACTTGGGGTGAAACCCTCCATGCATGGTAAGGAGCTTTCTTGTCTTTATGTCAGTGGCTTCTATCTCCTCCTTTGGCCAGCCTATTACCCCAGCAGGGTACCTGATCACGGGCAGGGCGTACGTGTTATATATATATATATATATATATATAGACTTTTGCTTGCCACATGTACAGTCATTCATTAGGTATTGTACAAGTAATTTAAATCACTAACAGATAGCATAAACAAAGATGGGTAACTGGAAGAAAAACCAAAAAAATGTTACTGCAGCCTTAAAGGTATCTAATTTATTAACATTATTATAAGCAGCAGATTTTTTAAAGCACTAAATGACCTAAATATAAAACTAATCCTAAATATGTGAAATATTTGAAAGACAGACTTCTCTGCCACTCTATATTTGAGCATAACAAATGTAACCATAAACAATACGTCACACTTGAAAATGCCTTTATAACCTCTTGTGAAACCTCATAAACATATGCAGTCCCTACACTTCATTGTTCATCAATTTATGTACACATCAGTTTACAGATGCTTTAATGCTACAGCAGTACATTAGAAGCAACAACTATGGAATTTCATGAGTTGTTAATCATGTTAATCATGTCTGCAGTTCGTGGGACAAGCTAGAAAACTGAGCAGTAGTAGCAGCAAATGAGAATTCTGTTAAACTCCAAATGTTCGATAGCAGGACAACATTTCTTCAAGTTTAAAATGAAGTGCATGAATCACTTTAATGACTGACATTTTATTTGTTTATTTTATTTGTCTGTTTTATTGTTTTTCCATTATGGCATGCATGAGGTCTTATATGAATTAATAAGATAAGATAAGATAAGATAACCTTTATTAGTCCCACACGTGGGAAATTTGTTTTGTCACAGCAGGAAGTGGACAGTGCAAAAGTTATGACGCAAAAATTAGAATACAATAAGAATAAATACAGTACACAGCTGTACAGAATAGAATAAAATAATATACTATATACAGTAGAATAAAATAGAATAAAAATATACAATAAGATAAAAATAGAATACGAATGCTATATACAACTGAGTAAAAATACAACGATGCCAGAAAAGATTATTGCACTTAGTGTTATTGCACATGTGTGGATGTGTGTGTTTGTTCAGTTAAAGTCTTTGTTGTGGAGTCTGACAGCAGTGGGGAGGAAAGACCTGTGAAATCTCTCCGTCCCACACCGTGGGTGCCGCAGTCTCCCACTGAAGGAGCTGCTCAGTGCTGTCACAGTCTGCTGCATGGGGTGGGAGACGTTGTCCAACAGGGATGACAGCTTAGCCGCCATTCTCCTGTCACTCACCACCTCCACTGGGTCCACTGAATGAATGCCTTTTCAATTAGGAGGTCATGTACAAAAGCATGATAACTCCTGTATGCTTACTGTGAAGTACAATAACTAGAGCTTTTAATGTTGTATAAAGGTTAGATTCCATTTAACATTAGCAAAATTTATAATAATTTCTAACCTCTCAAATGTATACAAATCAAAGATGAGACAAAAATAATCAAATCTTTTTGACCTCTCTAAAAACAAACGTTTTATTTATTACTATTAACGTAATAACATTACTTTAAAAGCACTTTGCCTCAGCAGAGTGCTATCCCGGGTGTCTGTTTTCAAGTGTCTTCTAGTGCCTGGCATGTACTGTATTCACTAATTCACGCTCGTGGATGGGTATAATCTTATCTGAATTACCCTATATGTAATAAAAGAGAACTTCAAAGCATCTTTATTAATTGTGTGGCTTGAACTCTGGACTCGAGCGATTTCTGCTGAGTGGATAGAAAGACATCCCTGCCTTTGATCATTGCAGATTTTAGGGGAGGGAGGTGAGGTCATTTAGAAGCTGGATCCCTACGGGGAACTAAACGAGGGAATCATCAATTCAGACAGCATGACCAAATCCTTTTGCTCAAACACTGCTGATCAGACTTAATCACTGGATTGTTATGCTGTGAACCCATGAAGAGGTTCAATATAAGCCCAGATCTGGATGAGAGTGAGCCAGCTCCAGGGACAAGAAGAGCAGAACTTTGTTCCCTGTAGTTGCTGACTTCTCTAGCGGCTCTGTGAACTGACACCTATACACCTTAACTGCCTGTGTGTACAAATAGCAAATGTGCAAATCGTTAGAGAGTCATTGGTTGCTCTAAGGGTGCAGGAGTGAGCTCATGAGATAAAATCCTCAGGGAGAAAAAGCAGATGAAAGTGCCCAGCAATGGCTAATGGTATGACTTTTAGCACTCAAGTAGGAAGGCAAATATTTTGTATACTTGAAATTTTAAGCAACGTTTGGATGAGAATTCCCTACTTGATTATTGGACTGCTACAGAAAAATGACCACAAGGTTTTCATCTGTGTGCCAGTGTTTTTAAACATAAATACAAGCTTTATTAAAATACACTTTAAAATGTCCAGCCCGTCGTACTTCAAACCAACCCTCTGGGTTGGCCTGGAGTGTAGATAGTAGAAATAAATTAAAACTAAATGTTGCTAAACTACATGTGTGTACTTGTTCATTGCATCAAACATAAAACACATATGAATAGGAATTGTTTTTGTCTATAATTGTGCAATTCCCATCACATGCTAAAAGAAATGAATCTACTCAATATTTCTAAAGGCAAGGTTATGTCCCAAATGCTGACAATGGGTAGCCCTAATGTTCTAGTGGATGCAGGAAAAGAATAGACTGAAATTAATTAGAAGTAAACAAATTTAAGCTAATGACACCAAAAAACGTATAAAAATGTAGTCAATCCTAAATCCAAAACAAAGTCAGGACTAAACTAGAACAGAAACCTAAAACTTGCTGAAAAAGATATATATAAGATAAAAAAGAAAGTTGCTAGAAAGCTTTAGAACAAAAGGTTCCAAGACAATTTGGCTGTCCAAAAAAACAGCATTTTGCAGCATAGCTGTAAGAGTAGCGAATCAAGCCAATTTCAAACCATTCAAATACTGAACTACATTAAAAAGAGGTTAAACCAGTATGATAAATGTAACTATTTAGGTAAATTGCTTACAACCTAAGAAAAAGCTTTGATATTTTCTTAAAATATCATCTTTATCTTTCAGTTATTATAGCTAAAGTTGACCAATCACTTCCAACTTGTTTTTGCTAACAGTCGCTAACAACCTGTTTTTGCTAACAGACTAGCTAAAGTGTATTGGCCTAGTATTACAGCTAATGTTTCTTTACAAATATAAAATCAGTCAGAAAAGAATAAAATAAATAGACCCAATCAGATGTTATAACTTGGGACTGAATACGTATTCAGTCAAATCAATCCAGTATATTCCGATGTTAAAACAGGCTAAATCAGTTACCACAGATACCAGCAGAGCGTCTAAAGCAGTGTTTCCCAACCTTTTTGAGCCAAGGCGCACATTGCACTTTAGAAAAATCACACAGCACACCACAAAACACAAATACTACTCATGCTCATGACAAACGCTATTCATGCTAGTGCCTTCATCTGGGTCAGAATATTCTTCAGGACCCAGGTTAGATTGACTACTTTTTCTTTGTCTCACAGCATGTAATTTCTTCTTCGTCTTCTTCTGTTTTTCTGGCAGTTGACAACCCATTTAATTACAGCAGGTGGTTGTACTGCATCTAGTGGAAGATAATATAAATGATCTGCCTGTAACTCAATCGATTGTATCGATACCAAGTCAACATCGGTATCGGATCGATGCTAGCCTGCTGAAATCAATTCTTTACTTTAAGTTCTGCTCTTGTTTGCGATGCTGTGCTTTCGGCAAAGACGAAACAGCCAGGTCGCCGGATTCGCCACTCCTTTGGCAGCGGGGAGCAGCCACACTTTGCTCCTGCCCCTTCTTGTGTTTAGATGTGACTTAAACACTTTGGGGGGTGTTAAGTTTACATATTTATATTTTCAGTTTTTGTTGAGAATTTTAATTATAATTTTTGTATTATAGTTTCTCAACAGTACTTGTTTGTTTTAATTTCTTTACTGGTTGGCGTGCACTATTTAAGATTTTTGTAAAAACAAATTAAATTAAATTAAAAAAAAATTGATAACTGTAAACCACCACAGCAGACCCGATGGCATTTTCATGCATCGCAGCATCATTTATTCTTACAATAATCACACGGTTACTGTAACAGTACATTCAACAGCTGCAGCTCTCCCGCTGCCAGCCGTACACGTCACCACCAACAGCGACAACACAAGCAGAGCACTGGTTTTAAGCTGGCGAGGCGTGATCGTAGATGGCGTGCAGGTGAGTCCATCTCACCTGCACGCATTGCAGACCACGCCCCGCCACAATAATAAAGCATTTTCTATTTAATTATAAACTTTGTCCTAATTATGTCCTGGGTTTTTAACTATTTAATAATAAAAAAGGAAACATCACAAAAACACTTAAGGTCATGAAAATTAATTGAAATTTAGCAATTCAATGACGCATCCACCTTATTTATTGAAAAGTATCAGTATCGGTATTGGCGATACTGACCCGTATTTACTTGGTATTGGATCGATACCAAAATAAGCAGTATAGCACACCACTGCTAATCGGGTGGAACGAGATAATCTTCCACGGCACACCTGATCAGACACAGTGGTTGGGACACACTGATCTAAAGCTTACAGCTATAGCACAGACCTGTTTTCACACAGAATACATGTGACTAGTGCTGTGTTAACCCCAGCAGTGGCGGGTCTAACAACTTTCCCAACTGAAATCCAACATTGTATGTTATGCAGTTTTTAGGAAAATATCTTAAATGTATTTTTGTTTTTTGTTTTTTTGTTAATTATATCATCAAGCTTAGAAACTCTTATAACAGCCTTAGACTGCAGGGTATACACATATGCTGATGTGAGTAATTAGGTGTGGCAAAAAAAAAAGTGTCAGGAAACAGAACAAAGGACAGAGTAGAACACGCTGATTAAATGAAAACCAAAACAGGCCATGACAGTAAAAGAGGCTGAAACCCTGACAGCTTTATTGCTCTGAAATTCCATATAAGCATCAGTGCACTTCAAATTGATTCAGTGTTGTTGTAAACTCAATACATACTGCATGTTATCATAGCACCAGGAAAAATGGGGATCATTCGCCATCATTAATTTGCACCACAGTAATTTGTGGAATGAGTCTACGAAAAATAAAAGAATAATAAAAAACAGTCCTTACAACACGACTGCTTTTTTATTTTTATCAACCACCTCCATCCCACCCCCGATTTAACTTAATCACAGTGACAGCAATCATTTTTTACAATAATTATTGCCCAGACGTCATTTTTGTGTAAACTAGTAACATATTATGCATTTTAACACCTTGGTTAAAATCAAGGTTGATGGTAAAATTATAAGACTAGCAGCTTGAAAGTTGTAAAGCTTTTCTCTCCCTCGCTCAGCAGCAGGATAAACTCTATTCAAACTGCACATACATTCAGAAATACGGCAAAAGGTTGACATTAAGAACCAATAAAAGAAGCTGATGGCTGTGTTGGATTAGAAAGGGTAAGAACAGCTGTGGCATGGCTTAGTTTAAAGGGATAGCAAAACCTGAATTGGCAGTGACAGCACTGAAAATTGAGGATTGAAAGGCATTACAGGACTATCGAGATTATTGATGATACATTCGAAGTACCTTTCCTATAGAGACCTTGTACGCTTGTAGAGGAACACTTAATCAGAGATTTGCTCTCTTTAGCAAAATCCTAAAATCTACAAGCCTGTTCCTCACTGAGGAGATGACACTGAGCCTTTGGAAAAGCATACATACACACCACCTCACAAATGTATTAATGCTGTATTAAACACATTAATGAATACCAACAGTGCCATGATCCTGATTTTACAAAAGTCACTATCAAACACTAAGTTGGTGCCAGAAAGGGATTTTTAATCTAAAAATATAAATAAAATAAATAAAGCACAATAAAATCCTTTCCAAATGTTCCAAAGCCAGAAAGAGCAGCTTGTCCCAATGCTCTCTGTAGGTGAATCAAATAAAACAAAACAATGAACTACCACAGCCTGCCATGGGAATTACTGACATGGATAATGAATAATGGGTTTAGAAGACAAAAGATTATTGGCTGTTATGTTAAGGTCAGCTCTAATCCTGGTTAAATGACTTCAATATAATTCCTATCAAACTCAGAACAGAATACCAGCATCAAAAACTATTTTACTGTAAGTACTTAATTCGTCTTACGAAACGAGAGAAATGAAACAGATGTGTGGTCTCGAGAGATATTTAAAACAAACTCTTCAAAATAAATGGAAAAGAAGGCCAATGCTAGCCAAGCTTTGATATATTGAAATGGAAAGACAGCACATAAACCCACACTAAAATGATACCATCACCAAAGATCCCCAGAGAACCCAGAATCCCAGCAGCCACAATCATACATCAACTTTAACTTTCAGGCTGATATATTTTCTCTCCTTTGGGCTCAGAAGGACTTTGGTCATTACTGCTGGCTCTCTTTCTTTTCCGAGACTCAGATTTAAAGTAAATATTCCTGATACGAGCTCTGTTTTATATAACACACTGAATAGGCTGGCCAGACACCAGCAAATCAAATGTGGGGTAAAGAGCATCTTTGGGTGGGATAATCGGAACACTTTGTTACTTCAAATTTAATAATAACATTAATTGTGTTTTTTTAAAGAAAGGAAAGTTATGATTAAAACATCACATATATATTTGATTTCAACTTGCCCAGCCCCCATGCCCAGTAAATACAATAACCATAAAAGGAAGATTCCATTTGTTCTTCTAGTTTAATGTGATAGTCCTCTTAAGCCACACAGGCCGACAGACCAGTCTCTGACTCCCTGGCAATTTCTTGTCACAAGGGAAATCTATATTCTCCAACCATTTGGTGAGTAGTGGCTAAACTGCCACAAAGAGGGTGCTGCAGAAAAAACCTCTTTGTGATTTCTTTGATCTCTAGCAGCCTGCAGTGGTCACCTGTCGTTTGCATGAAAGATGTCATCTTATCTGCAAATACTTTCTCTTTCAGGTGTAGTAAAACTTGAAAAAGTTTGATGCAAAACAGCAACAAAGAACATTTGTCCCAACAGTTGTCCTTTACCACTGCGTCCAACAAATTTCAAAAGGGACAAATTCTGCTTTGAAGGAAAACAGTCTCTGTTTCTACTTTGTGCTGCACTTTTTGCGGTTTCTGTACCACTTGGTGAGTTCTTTGTTCGTATTTGAAGAAAAGTCGGTTCCGACTGTCAACCAAAGTAATTGCAAGAAGGTTTTTGTTGCAGCACTTTACGCCTCTTTGTGACCAGTGCCTCCACTGACCACTTGACAGAACACATTCTTTGCTCTGGTGACCAAGCCTGGACGAAAAGGGGCTTTAGGAGCTGATTTCAGAGCAACTGCCTTAAACCTCCAGCAACCACTCACTATCGGTTGGGAATACACATTTCTCACTAGTGATCTCCAGTTTGCCACAAAATGACCAAGTCTCTAGATCTATGTGACTAAAATCTTTACTATAAGAAGGTATTTCTGTTGGGTCTTGCTAAACTGTTGTTAACTGTTACTCTCTGTCATTTTTGAGTATCAGTAGGGATGCATCCATAGATTGAAACATCTGATTTTGAGACGTGTTTCCCCACATGGGCTTTGTCACTTCGTTTCACATCTCCCCAAAATATGATTTAAAAATGGACAAAAAAGGCAAAGGAGAAAAAAAAGAAAGTAAGAAAACTCTAAGAGCATCACCTTCTGCCAGTTTTACCCAGCTCAAACTAGTTTCAAGTCTTTATTGTTGCTCCACGTCCTTATCTTTGGTGTATTTTTCATCATATTCTGCCAAAATCTGTCTATGACTTTACGGTGACTCACTATTTTCCCATTGGGAGTGGCGTAGGCAGCAAAAGATGGTGACAGGTTAACCTACACTTGACCCATGATGACAGCCTTCCCTTCTTTCTTCACAGCCGTTGGATAAAAGCCACGACTTTACAAAATTGCCTGTCCTACAGCGTTAACTTTCAAAAACTTCAACCAATCAGACTGTGGGGCATTGCCTCAGTGTGTGGGAGTGGGTATGGATAAAGATGCTCTGCAGGCAACACATAAAGCACAATGCCTGGAAACCTTAACAGAGATTCACATTAGGGTTTTGTCTAAATTGAAGGGACACTGCACAGTATTTTGAGAGAACATTATTATTAAAAATAATGTTCCAAGTGTCTCCCACAAGACTGGTTTTATTATGTGATTATTGGGTTATTGAGGAAGAGAGAATCACTGCTTTCATGACAGATGCTTTCAATTCTACCTTCCCGTTCCTCCTTGTGGATTTATTTTCATATGACCAATACCTCTGTTGTCAAGTCTGTTGGTCTGATTTTCACTCATCAACAGGTAGACAGAGTGAAATTGTTTTCTCAAGTATGGAGCAGTTGCCATATCAACCAATGCATTGGATCAAGGCATTAGATTACACTGTCCAAAAGCAATCTGAAACAAAAAAGAAGCAAAGCCCATAACAACAATATAGAATAGTTTTATCTTGACATCTTGTTATGGGGTTTTTGATGGAATACAATTCAACACATGCCAATGCAGAAACACGAGCCAGTTTGTTGCACATACACACCTACATGATTTATATATCCACACACACACAGACATGCGCACAAGTAGTGAACTCTCCCCAGTCACATTGCGACAAAAAGCACACATACTGTTTGTGCTGGAATGAGCATGACTGCGGCCTTTCCATTTTTGTTCTGTTAAAAGAAGGCTCTGTTATGGCGGAGAGTGGGCACACAGAGAATCAGTGAGGGACAACTATTCAATTGGGAGATGCCTCATTCTCCTGTTCTCTCTTCCTGGTTGCACAGACTGCCAGAGTGTTGCTAGGAGGAAGCTTCCACTGCCAGCAATGATGACATTGCCTTGATAGACATCTTCCTGCTGTCCAAGAAAAAAGGGAAAGATAGAGACATGGTGTGAAATTCTGCCACCTCCTCCTCCACCACCACCAATTTGCCTCTTTTTCTAGCCTCAAGGCAATCTGCTTCTCTTTTCTTCCCACTCATCTTTTCCATATTTTCATCGTGCCTCTAAGACATCTTTTTTCTGATTGTGATGCTGTTATTGTATTGGACGGATGAGCCTCTACATACTCAAACTTTCTGTAATGCTCACCCTTTGGTTTGGTTTCTTGAAGAATGGAGCACTTTTAAGCATTTCATTCCATTTTTTCTGTTGTAATCTTGGACCCAGTGTTTGCTGCTGTGTCTGCAGTCAAAGCAGAGAAAAGTAAAGTCTAAGTGGCTCAAAATCACTTGCACAATCTTATTTTTTCCCACGGTGTTTTGTTTTTGTTTGTTATTTTTTTGTTCACCATTGTTCAATTTCTACCTGGATAGAGCCTCAGCCATCTTGTTACGCGGTGGGATGAATACAGCATCTTCTAGAGTTTTTGCTTTTGTTTTTTTTATTTGCCATAGTGAAAGTATTCTTAGATTCTTTTTCCTTATCTACAAAAAAAATTACTGTATCTAAACAGATCTAATTAAAACATTTCGTGTATTTTGAATTAAAGATATGCTCGAATCTGGTTGTTTGAAGGCTGATTTTATGCTGTTAAAAGAATTTAAGAAAGAAAGAGATTAAGCATTACTTTTCATGCAATTATACAATGGGCTGAGAGTTATTTTTTAATTCTTCTTTTTCCGCTTACTGAAAAGAGAAAGAGATCCTGAGGCACTAGGGTACTCTGCACTGACTGCACAGAGAATTAAGACACTTTGAAGGTCCCATATATACATGAAATTTATATAATGGTTGATAAAATGAATTATGCAGTTCCCTTATGTAAGAATATATGCCTGCACTTAAAATATTTAAACCCACTTATTATTTGTATCAACTACATATTCTCTACTCTCTACTTAAACCTTGATTATACTCTGTTACAGACATGGACAGGTGCAGACACGATGACTTGTCATTTCTGTTACACTTCTTTGAAGTATTTTGAAGTCTGCTGCCTGGAGCGCATATGTACTTGGTGGATTGTAAAATATCCATGGACGAGTCTGCACGGTTAAAAAAAAAAGTAATTGGCACGCACGTGAATATCTACATGGAGCCTTGCACTCACCATAGACAGTATTAAATTTGGATGTAAGAAAAATGAACCAGTGATTCCTTAAACTTACATTCTATCATTCGACGTTGTGTAAAGCACTTAGAGTTCTTAGAGTAGAGTAAGAACCAGTCCATTTGTCATTTATCTGAAGTCCACTAGGTGGTGATAGCTGTGGTTTCTGGTCCTGTAGAAGTCTATAGGAAAACATGTTTGTCTCTTGACATCTATGAACATTTTCCTGCTGAGTTTATAGGCTCTGTCACTCATTTTGGGTCATACTGAATAAGAAATGGTCTTTTGTAAATCTTGCTCCTACTATGTCTCAAAATGAAAGATTATCTGCAGCATGAAACCGCAGGCTCATTGGCTAATAACATGTGACTGTCATGTGATTAGCCAATAAACATGTGGCTTCACAATCAGACCTGCCTCTCCTTGTCACTTTTGCTTTTATTATGTCCTATTCTGAAGTTTCAAGAAACCTCGGACCAAGAAACCAGTGGGTAATGTTACTGTAGCTATACATTCATCTCTCATACTGTTTATGGGAAACATAGACCTGATAGTCAGATCTGGGCTTCCCTGTTAGGCTGCTGCCCCTGCGACCTCATTTCAGATAAGCAGAATAAAATTACTGTATGATTTATCATTTTGTTACTTTAGATTTGAACTTTTATTGAAATGGTTGATATGAATTTTCAAACAGCGTGCATCATTCATAATGCACGGTGTACTTTTCAATCCCGTCATTTCATTTTTCTGATGTTAATTTGTCATATTTTAATCATACTTGAATTTCTTTTGCAGTAACATCTTTTATTCAGTCTTGTGGAGATGATCTCGACGCTTTGGTGGATGTTACTAGCTCTTATGCAGTATTTTGTAAAGACATGATTATACCCCGTAAGCGCGTTAAAATTTACGCTAACAATAAGCCATGGGTCACTAAAAGTGTCAAATCCTGTTTAAGGAAAAAGAGACAGGCCTTTAAAGAGGGGGCTGTTACCGATTTTCAGACAGCCACCAAGGAAATGAAAATTGAGATCTTGAAAGCAAAACAGAGCTACAAAAACCTTCTTGAAAGCAAATTTGCTGCAAAAAATTTGGGGTCTGCCTGGACTTGTATGAAAACCATAGCAGGGTTTCAAAATCCCCAGAGCAGCAGTCAGGTCATTTTAGATGGTTTTAATTCAGACAGAGATTTTGCAAATGCTTTAAACATGTTTTATGCTCGTTTTAGTTCTTCTGATTTTAGCGAGGATATTTTGGAACTGAAACAGAAACTGAGAGATACTCAGCACTTTATCATTGAACTCAGCGATGTTAAAAAGGCCTTTCATACAGTCAATGTGAATAAGAGCCAGGGTCCTGATAATATTAGTGGCCGCCTAATTAAATCTTGTGCTGATGAACTCAGTCCTATATTTCAGGTTATTTTTAACAAATCCTTGCAAACACAACATGTGCCCTCTCTTTGGAAAGAAGCAGTCGTGGTTCCTGTCCCCAAATCTAGTCTTCCAAAAATTCTAAACGACTTCAGGCCTGTTGCCCTCACTTCAGTTGTCATGAAAGTCTTTGAAAAAATCATCAGAAATGTGATTATGAAAGAGACTGAAGGTCAGCTAGATCCAATGCAGTTTGCATACAGGCCCAACAGAGGAGTGGAGGACGCACTTTTGACTTTACTAAATCTAATTCTTAAACATGTAGAGAGTAAAGGGACTTTTGCAAGACTTCTTTTCATTGATTTTTCTTCGGCTTTTAATACAATACAGCCCCATATTTTAATTAAAAGACTTTTAGAACAGTTTGAAATCAGGAAAAACCTGGTGGGCTGGATTTTAGATTTTTTAACTGACAGGTCACAAAGAGTGAGAATAAATGGGGTTCTGTCTGACCCAGTGTTCTCCTCCACAGGTTCTCCTCAAGGGTGCGTCCTATCGCCCTTATTATTCACTCTCTATACAAATATGTGTCAGAGCAGACATGAAAACAGGGCCATCATTAAATATGCAGATGACTCTGTTATTGTCAGCTTACTGAAAGAGGGTGAAACTAACCACGGTCCAGTCATTGATGACTTTGTTCAGTGGTGTGAGGAGTCTTATCTCCAGCTGAACATATCTAAAACAAAAGACATGGTTGTTGATTTTAGGAAACAACAAAATGGGCAAGCAGTCACTTTAATTAAAGGTCAGAAAATAGAGCAAGTACAATCATATAACTATCTTGGGACCATAATAAATGAAAAACTGAACTTTGATCAAAATTGCAAATCAGTTTGTAAAAAGGGTCACCAGCACCTTTATTGCCTTAGGAAACTTGTTCATTTCCACATTGACCAAAAAATTTTAACTTTGTTTTATCGTTCTTTTATTGAGTCTGTTTTATCCTTTTGTTTGGTGGCATGGTTTGGTCAGACCTCTGTCACAGAGAAAAACTCTCTAAATCAGATAGTGAGATGGTCCAGTCGTCTGATAGGTGAGCCACAGTCTTGTTTAGCCTCCCTGTACTCTAAGCAGGTACAGAGGATGGCTTTATCAATCCTTAAAAATGGTTCCCATCCTCTAAGGGGTGAATTTCAGCTTCTTCCCTCAGGACGGAGGTTTCTATTTCCGAGATGCAGGACAAAGCGTTATAAAAATAGCTTTGTCCCCGTTGCTGTCACTGAATTAAATAAGAACTGTTTTTGATTCGAAATATTAAAGTATGTGTCACAGTGAGTTTTATATATTTACTAGGTATGTGTGTTTTTAAAGGGATGTCAAATGCTGTCATTTTTCTGTAAAGCAAATTTACCTTGCCTTTAGGTATAAATAAAGTTACCTTACCTTACCTTACCTTACCTTTCATATCATATTTAACAACAGTTTATTTTATTTTTCTTCTTTGTTGTCTGGAGTATGACGTGCAATGTTCATAAAGCATGATGTGAGATGCCACACAGTTAAGAAGCACGATTCATTATTGAAGAATGTGATAAATGGTTTAAAATGTCTTTGTTGTTGGTTTTTGACATTGTCCGTTAAACGGTTCTCACATTTAGCTTAATTTCTGAGTGTTTATTTTTTTAGACTAGTTGGTTAGTCTATTTTTTTCCCCCTTATTTAGTCGACTAAGAAATGACCCGCCAGGAACATTCCTAATTCATTCATATAATAATCAAACAGAGGTAGCTAGAAATGAGAGACTACTTCCAGCAAATACATTTGCAAGATAAAACCTGCTGCAGTTGAAGTAATTAAAGACCTCAGTTATTTACTATATTTACATTACGTTACATGAAGAGAAAGATCGGCAGTAAACTTTTATGCCACAAACCTTTTCAAACTTTTTCTTTTTCTTCTTCTATTTATTTAGCATCTTGTTGAAGTCAACAGTGAGCGTATCATCACAGTCCCAAATCAATCATTAAAAAAAAAAAACTTTAAAAAATGTAATTGAAAAAGATGGGAGTGACTGGTTCTAAAGAATTAAGTCTATAATCCCACTACACAGTGTATGACTTTATCTGCCAACTGTAAACTCGATCAGCTGGAACATCCAAGTCGCATTCATATAATAGGATTGACAGTCTTTAACTGTGAGCCCAGTCAAGTGGCGTCATAGAGGCAATTTAAGCCATGCCGTCAATTATTTACAAGAGTTTCAGGACAAAATTTTTAAAAAGTAGTTGGCCCACTGGTGGTGTGATTTTAAAATATATAGAAGAATAAAGGGTTTTATAAGGTGCTTAAAAGAGCTAAAATCTTGCCAAGAAGGCTTGCAATTTATTGATAAATGAGTGTACAAACACACAAAAAAACTGCTTTCTTATCTCAAAGAATCCAAAGGCAAGGCATAGCGATTCATCCTATGAGTACCATAAAGATCGAATATCACGATAAACCATAATTATGAATTTTTTTTAAATTTAAGATTAAATATGTGTATAGATGCACAGCTTCCTTAAAGCTGTAAGATATCACCAGTTAAATATAAAGCTACCTTCCTTTATGGACTCTCCATCCTTAGATTGTGTTACACATTTAGTTTGTGGACATAAAACTCATGTTGTTCCCTAAAATCATTCAAACTGAAGAGGAAAGGGCAGATAAAGTATTTCAGTTGCACCACAACTCTGTATGTCTACATAAAATTCCTAACCTTTGGGGCCTGTGTCTATTCGAGCACAGGTCCAGAGATGGGTAGTAGCGCGTTACTGTAATCCGATTACTTTTTTTGAGTAACGAGTAAAGTAAGGGATTACTATTGCAAAAAGGTAATTAGATTACTGTTACTTTCCCGTAAGATTCGTTACTGCGTTACTAAAACCGTGATTTTTTTGCAAGAGTGTCTCATGACAATGAGACAGCTGTGTGCAGATCAAAAATGGATAATATAACGAGTGCAGGAGAGAGTATGCAGCGTTTAAAGCGTGGAAGTACTGACCTTACTTTGAGTTTGATTCGGTAAAAAGTGACAAAAACATTAGCATGCGCTGCTCACTGCGTGGGAAGAAAATGTCTTTTTACAGCGAAAAAAGCCCTAAACGTCCAAGCAAGCACCAAATACGCTGCCGCTGGAATGTGAAATTCACAGAGAACCTGCCGGATCCTTCCACTGACCGCTGCGGCACACCTGCACCAGGGTAAACCTCCGTCTGCCCCACTCCTGATATACAGGCGAAAATAGAGCAACAGGACCGCTGAGTCTTTGATTTTATTTATTTTCTGCTGTGTTTTACGTGCATCTATTTGAAAGAGTGAGTGTAAACACAAAAAACTATTTTATTTTATAAGGTGGAATATGCAGAAAGGTTTAGGTTTAAATGTTAAACAAATTTCTTCCTATCAGAGAATGTTGCATATAATTTAATGTTTGCTTGATGCAAAAGCTTAAAACTAATAAAACAAGTTTTAAAAAGAGACTTTTTCATTTGATTACATTTTATATGATGGATTATGCAGAAAAAAGTAGAATTGGGCTGAAAGTTCTATTGCTTTATTACGTATTTAGGGGATAAATCATGTTTTTAAAAGTAACTAAGTAACTAATTACTTTTGAAAATAAGTAATCAGTAAAGTAACAGGATTACTTTTTTCAGGAAGTAATCAGTAATTAGTTACTGATTACTTTTTCAACACTGCACGGGACAAAGCTGAAGACTGTCTGGAGTTCAACCAGGAGCAGAGCAGTGGTGTAGTAGTTTAAAGCCGCAAAAGAAAACACAAAAACAAATATTTCAAGATACAAAAGTCTGTGTGACAGGCAAAAGATACTCAAAAACACAATTATGTACGCAATAAATGCTATATCAGACACAGTATAATTATTTACACAGTTTAAATGTGCTTTTATCCTTGTGATTGACGTGACAGTGGAAAAACTGTAGTTAGAAAATCCTTTAGCAACATAATGACTGTGTGTCTCAGACTGACACGATAACGCGAGATGATGAACCTTCTCTGTCTCGATCAAGTGGGAGAATGAATCATTCACATCGCCTTGGGTTTGAGAAGGCTTGAAGACACAAACAGCATATTAACACTGCTCTCTCCACCAAATTTCTCTCAGTACAGTGATCCTCATTAACCTTTGAAACCATCATGCAGGTGAAATAAAAAGTCAGAAACCTTTTGAATGCTTGAAAACTCTTCTATCCCGTGACCTCCAGTTCAATCTTTGAAAAAAAAAACAAAAAACGAGATGTTGTAAGAAGATGATAGCTTTGTGAGAACACTTTACTTTCCACAAAATGAGGTACCAATCAATAATCTGGTTCAGTAGCAAAAATGGCCCCAGTAAGTGAAAAAGTAAGAAGAAAAGAAAAGGAGAAATTATCCTGTAATACTACTTCTTGAAGAACTTGCTTATCCTTTAAGAGAGACAAAAGCAGATACTGGTAATATCTCTTCAACGAGACACATACCTGCTTAAGAATTTGCAGGAAAATACATAAAATACAAATTGCTATATTGTATGGGAATACTTTAATTTTCTACTGTAAACGATTACAACAGTATACACACTGATCACACCATATTTTACACTGACACTGTCGTTCTGCAGGAAAGATATTAAGACCTTCAGTTAACACTTTGAGATTAACTAAACTCTGAATAAGTACACAGTGAAGTTGTACTGGTGCTGTCACCTTTAAATGTGGCCTGAAGTATGTGTGCTCTTATTATATAATAAATAAGGCAAATTGGTTAAGAACACAAACTCCTTTCTTTTCTTTTTTTTTTACAAAGCTCACTCCCATTGGTGATTTTTTTTTATCATTCAGTTTCAGCCTATCAGAGGTCTCCAATACATTCACAGTATTTATTATTTTTCATTTCAGATAGAAGGATCAAATAAAACACATGATTGTGTTCAGAGAGCTTTTTTATATTTTACTGAGTGCATGGAATTATGTCATTCCCATATATTTGCACATATGTGAAAAACATAACTATGAAGTGGCGCCAAGACATCTGTTGGAGAGACATTATCATTTGTTTGCTATTTCAGCAAGGGTGCTTTATGAATACCAACAAACAACGACAACCTCCTTATTCCTGCTTTTATATATGATGAGTGGGTCATGTTGGTGTGGCGTGGGTGTTTCTTTGGAAGGAGGCCTTCTACTTAGATGTGCTTTACACTGATATAATTAAAGAAAAAACAAGGGATACAATAAACGCGGTGCTACAAGATTTTACAAGCGTGTTCAAGCAATGATTAAAACCTAACAGTGACATCTTGCTGTGATTACACCTACGGAAAACTGACGCTGGGTTTGCTGATGAATAGGGTAGTAAAACAGGAATTAGGCCTACACATCCCACGAGTGTTCCCTGAATAATTTGTCTGGATGTGATAATGCCACGGATTAGATAACATGTTGTACTGCTAACTGTTAACTTACTTGGTTAAAATAGGACATTATTTTACAATATCTGCTAATTAACTCTAATTATCAGCTGAGACAATGTATAAGTAAGAAAACTAGAACTTAAGTGCTTTGTTGTGTTTTTGTGTCTCTCCATTCCAATAATAGAATAGAATAGAATTCAACTTTATTGTCACAGCACATGTCACAGGTACAAGGCAACGAAATGCAGGTTGCATCCATCCAGAAGTGCTTTAGCCATGATATAGATATATTACAAATATATACTAGCAACATGTATAAGCCAGTGTATTCATACATTAACAGCTTGCACAGTGGAGTTTGCTCTCCACTGTGATGTATTAGATCAAATACTGCTAAAAGGAAAAAGCCATTGGGTAAGTACAGAATCAAGACAGCATCATAGTGAGTTCAAAAAAAAGAGAGTAATTATGCAAAAGCTTGTGATGATTCACTGTAGAATATAATTCTCAGCCAAAGTGATGTATATTCATACCGGGATGCACATTTGACCCACTTTTCAGTGGTGTCTGCATGTTTCGCCCTTTACACTCTTTTTACTCTTGAGGTTTAAGCTGGGTTTTGATTTCACTCATAGAGCGCTTACACACTAGCTTAGCTTCATCTTTGGATAAAATCCATGTTGCCTGGCCATGGTAGAGGACCCATGGCAATGTGAGAGAGACGGAGAGTCAGAGAAGACTGAGAAGGGATTCTTTTGACAGATGGTCCCACTTGGTAGTCATGTCTGTGGGCACTAATGCAAACAATGGCTCCCAAATACATTTTAGCATCTTTTCATCAATAAGGCTAGTGAGCCGAGTCCGCAGTTTCAAATGATTCTGCCCCTCTTGTCTTCCATACACTCCAAGATTTTACATGCTCTGCTCCTTTTTTCCCCTGCATTTTCCCACTGCCTTCAGCCATCTCCATCACCCTGCTTTCACCCTCACTGTCACACTTGCTCACTATTTCACTCTACTTCATCCCTATATTCACCAAGACTTCCAGTCCAATTCCACCCACAACCAAACCCCATCGCTCTCCTCCCTCTGTCTGCAATGAGTGTGACGTCAGAGATAGCCGCACACCATTTCTGTGGACGACTTCTGTTTAGGCTCTAATAGGATTTACTCTAAGGCTGATTTTCTGCTCTTTGTCTTCTGTCCTGGAATGAAGTCTTCTTGCAGCCAATGGTGCAGGTGGTGGGTAGTAAATTATACACACTTCCCTCAGAGCTAGTCAGCATCACAAGTGAGTGAAAGGGGTAGCTGAAAGCTCCCATCACCAAACTGCTTTCATGACCAACACTGCCTCTCACAAAACCACAAAATCACTTTCCAAACACATCCGCAAACCTGCATCTAAAAACCCAACACAAACTCTCAAATATTACAGCATATTACCACACATATATTCATACCAGCATGCACAAACAAACAAATCCTCTACCGGCATTTATACACCCACTCTTCCTCCCCCACCACCTCATCTCTGCCATCTCAGCACACTTTAGGCAGCTCAATAATATCGAAGCATAACGGTGTGTGTACAAAAGAGAAATGATGTTAGTAACATGTGGGACTCCGATGTATTACAACGGACGGAGGCCAAAGGCCTCATCAACATCAGTCTGATTGAACAGGACATCTCCTCTGGGCCACCCCCTCCCCCCATTTCTCTGTGTATGAGTCTCATTCGGTCTCTCTTGCTCTAACAGGTAGAGCAGTATTGATGGCCAATCCCCAGCGGTGGTTGGGGGCTGTTTGGGGTCGTAGCAAAGCACTAACATCTGTCACAGTGTTCTCTACAGCTCGTTATAAATCTGTCATGCCAAAGAAGGCAGGGACATGAATAAGACACGGGACTGAGAAACCGGTGGTGGGGAAAACATATGTTGCATGTTCATGAGCAAGTTATTACAGGCAGCTTGTTGGGTTATGCGTGGCATGTGCTCAGTTGTGTTCTGATAGATGCAGATTTTAACCAGCCCTCATAGATCAGATGCTCTTGTCATATTGGAAAAATCAATGCAGGTGTTAAATGTCTTTTAAACAACAATCACAGGAACCAGCAGGGTAAATTTCGCCTGTCACTGCCTGACAGGGCAAAATGACCAAAATAATATCCTCTGATGCCAAATTTAGTACACATGCTACATCACCGGAGGAATAATCTGTCAAACGTCTATCAAGATTTGTATGTACTTTGTGCAGTTAAAAAATGAATCCTTTTTTTAAGTGGGCATTTCCTTCATACGGCCTTCAGGTACAAACAGCCATCATACGACCCAAGCCATCAGTCAGGCTTTTACACAATGAACCCCCCAGAACATCCTCAGTCAAACATGCCAGTATGAAAAGCGATGAGAATACTTTGAAGTCAGCCCTCAGCTGTCTGCCAGTGTGGCAACATAGGGAGTGTGATGAATACACAAATGAACAAAGGCCCAACATGAATGCATGCCACTCTCTCTAATTAGAGCAATATTGTAGTTCTGACACAGACTAAACTTCACAATTTCCCTAAAAGCCAACAATAAAAATCGGCAATGCAATGCTCCCACTCTCTTTCTCAGTGTATTTACTTGTAAGAGTTTGTAAAAAAAAAAAACTTGTTTCCACACTTTCCAACCCTGTTTACCCAAATTAAAAGATTACTAAAATCCCTGGTCATGGTGACATTTAGCAGTGCTACAGATGATTTCTTTGAATACAGATCAGATGTGGCATTTGAGCGTACTGACGCTTTTCCTGAAGTTAATCAGCAGACCAAGTCTTTTGACACCAAAGTCAAAACCACTTTTAAAGTCTTTAGAGTATTTTTTTTATATAATTGGATACTTATAAATGTCTCTGAGCTACTTTCAAGAAGCGTCAGTGTACTAGCAAATGAGACATCTGTTGCAAATGTTGAGGCTACGTGACACAGAAGTAACCTACCACAAGAGAGCAGTTCTGACCAGCTGTTCCTGTACAGCACAGAGGACAAAACCTGCAGGCCTACTAAGCAGACCCAGTATTTAACAGTCTTGACCTCTCTGTGTCCCTTTCCTTCTGTACTCTGCTCTCTCGCTTCCTTTCTCTCTTCAGACAATGCTGACTTTGGCTATTCTAAAGAAAATGTTCAGGAATGCATGTTCTTTAGTTTGCCTTTCAGCCGACAGGCCCCAAAGAGCGTTCCCTATGGCACCAATGCTGTTGTGAATGGCTTACGTGTAAAAGTGTAGGTGTGTTAAAATACAGAAATGCACTGTCCGTTACATAACAGTTATAGCTGTAATAGTGTGACCTGTGCAACAAAGGAAGGGATATTTTACCTTTGAAATCTCTCAGAAGAGGGCAAATGAATTGCAATGAGGCAAGCTGAGCGAGGAATATCTGTGAAAGAGCTGGATTGTGAAGCAAGGAGCAAGCAGACCATATTATAAATATTACAGCACTGAACACACTTCTCCATAAATAAAAAACTTTCCACTTTCATAGGCACATTTGTTATAGAAATCAACACATCTGAGCCCTATTTGCATCTTCTTTAATGATCAGTCCTCAGTTCTAAAAATTGTGTAGGATCTTATCAGCCTTCGCTGAGCGATCAGAAGCTCAAATCACACAGGATGCCAGCTAAATGTTATGATACATTTCACAGATAAATAATGTGCAAGCAGGGAAATGATCACATCAATAAACTCTGTAATATAGCACTGCAGGACTGTGAGGAGGAAGCAGGAAGTACATATGACCATTTTTAGAAGTGTTTTTGAGGCCCTATATATGGTGGATGGATTAAAAAAATCAAAAAGTGACAATCAAATAAAAAGGAAACATTAGATAAGCCCCTTCTGGTGATGGCATCCTCTCCCAGTGACAAACTGAATTCTGGTAAGTCTGTGTATTCAATATATACAACCTTATATGTGGAAAAGATCTGCTATGACTTCATTGCCGCATTACTTTAAGTTGCAGAATGTGGATTTTCTTTTTTGGGAACAATTTATTTTCAAATGAATATTTCATGCTAATGTACAATTTTTCCAAGTATCACCCAACAACCGCAGAAGCAGCTCTGCAAATGCTGATTAATCCTACCTGGCCTACATGGATGCTTTACATTTTGAAGGGAATAAATAACATGTATACACCTCTGTCACAACATTAATTAGTTTATTAAGTCACCTGCCGGCTTTTTACAGCCCACTGAAGTGCTTATGATAGATTAAAGTTACTGTTGGATAATTAACAGGGGCTGGTATAATGGCCTGATCATCGTCCCTCTGTGTAAAAAGACATAAAAGCACAAACAAATCTGTTACCAAGATTTATGTAGCCTTTTTAAATTTACAGGGACAATAATAGCGAAAGGGCAGCATTACATCACGTTTACACAGCGAGTAATGAGTTGTCATAAATAGACAGTCGCAGGGAAGATATTGAATTATCAATGGCAACACTGAGGACCCATTATTTCAACTTTTGTCATTATGGACTGAGGAAAGGACAAAGAGAAAAAAAAAACTTCTTTGAACTCTATTGGCTTACAGGAACATAAAGGACAAAGAATTAAATCCTCCTTGACGTTACCTTGGCAGGTGTTAGATGAAAATGGAGGGTCACTAGTGGTGTGGTGTGTGAAGAGGACTCAGCGGGACAGAACACTCAACAAATTACTGAGGAGGGAACTATTTTCCTTAACTGTGTCCCATATCCTTTAAACTCTAATGGAAATCTCTGCTGGGGACTTCACAAAATAGTGAAACAGCTCAAAAAAAGTGATTTTGGCATTCAATACTATTTGAATGCCTGCTATGCAAAAACTGAAATGTATGTTTAGCTAATTAGTTTTGAAAAGTTTCAGTAGTCCCACACTGTTGTCCTGTTGGCATGCTTGCTAATCATATAATGCCGCAATAGTTACATTTGTTCCAGAACATGAAACTAGAGCCTAAAGGATAAAGCTTTGCACACTCTATCATGAACCTTTCTTCAATGGCCACCAGCAGGTTAACATCTTTGAGTTTGTTGTCAAAATATTGTTTGCATGCTAGCATGCTTATCTCAAATTACCACAATGCCCAAGTTCAGCCTCTCAGGGCTGTAACATGGCTGTAGAATCTTAATGCAACTTTGCTGTATTTTGACCACACACCTGCAGCAAAGTTGTGTTATGATGCATGGCATTCTCGTTTCATGAGATGTTTACATTATTTGCATATCGTCTAAATGCTCACCCAGTAACTATGGGGCTAAAAAAAAAGGAAAGAACTCCGCCTTACAGGCAGAGCTTTTCTTGAAATATGCATAGGTTCTTATTTGCAGAGGCAAGTTTGCTGTCCCCTTGCTTTAACTTCCCCTGAATAAAAAGTAAGACAGAAAAAGATATAAAAGCTTTGTTTCCCATGTAAACTTATATGTTCAGAGGATGAGCTTCTATTTTTAAATTACAAGGGGAAATCTGGGTTGCAAATTTTAAGATGTGTGAAAAATCATATTTCTTTTCTCCTAACATTTGTCATGGAATTATTTACTTGTAATAATTCCATAACAAATGTGAGGAGAAATTCTGTACACATAAGAAATTCAGCATTGTAATATTTTGTACTATAAACCATGTCCTGCTTTACTATGCATTCTCTAGCCACTGTGACAAATTCACCTCAGCATGACTTATTCTCTCACAATTTAGGAAGAGAATTTTATATAATTATAATCTTAAGTGTCTTGTTTTTCTATTTAACACAAAGCTGATGGCAGATAAGCCCTACAGGTCTCATGGCGAGCACTGATGCTTGTGAGCTTCCACTCTCGGTGTAGAAATCACCCTGTTCATTCATTTCAGTTGTTCCAGCCTATAAATAGGACAGTATCTGCCAGTTGTGTGGTCAGGCAGTATATCCAGCCAGCCTTGAGCTGTCATCTTTAAACGATAAAAGCGTGGGAGGACTGAATAGTTGAGTGTTTCTGTTTGCATGGCGTTTGTGTGACTTCCTCATTAATATATGTTCTAGCAGAGCAAGGACAAAGATAGCCAAATAAGGGCAAACGAGACACCAGAACTACTTGTCTCAAGATGGCAAATTTTCCTCATCACCTCACTGAAATCGTTTGCTCTTCTTTAGCCCTCTCATGTTTATTCAGGTCTTGATCATGATTCTTTCTCCCCTCCCCTCCCCTCCCCCCCTCCCACACACACACACACACACACATACACACAGTCGTTTTTTTTTGCTCTTCGTCCCTCTCACTCTTTATACCCACCTCTGCTCTCCTCGCTCTACACCATGCTATGGCAAGGTCCTGACTGCCACTCACAGCAGGATGGCAGCGAACAAAAGAGCAAAGCAAAAGGTTAACTTATCCCAGTTGTCACTCAGTGTTCACCAGCCTACTTTGTGTATAGTGCAAGAATCTGAGGCCGCACATTGATCCTCATGTCATCGACTGCACATTATTCCCAACTCTCTGCAGAAACTGAATGCCGTCTAATCAACCACTTAAATATTTAATTAGCGGGCGCCTGCCCATAAACAATAATTAAGCGTGCTAAATGATACCCAATCAAGGGTAAAGAAAGGCAGTTTATTCAGAAGTGATAAACTGAATCATTTTCAATAAGAAATAAAAAGCTTTTCAGTGAAGAAAAATGATTATCAAGAACTTTGTGTGTCTATAAGCGTTTATGTAGACATTGTGTTGTGTTAAAATACTGTGAAGGTCATTGTCAAAAGAAAGCATTGTTAAGGTAATTGGTATGAGTTAAGCATGAACAAGTTTAGGTGTAAAGTTCCATCTTTGACTAACTACACTAATTAGACTGAAGTACAAGTGGTGAATGACTTGCTAGCCAGTCAGTTTAATTACTACATTTTTGCATCTCAAGCAACAACGACTGATAAATTAGCCAAGTGTCATATGTCTGTAACACATTTTTCATCTTATCTCCGCAGCAGCAGCTGGATAATGACAGTATACTTCTGGTATATGTAAAGAACTCAAATGACAGACTGCTTGAGTTAAGACTCATCTGGATTAAAGTTTGCTTTTGGAAATATAAAGTAGACTACTAGATATCTGTGACATTGTTAAGAGCCTCAGCTAAATGACACGGGATAATTATAGCAAAAGGCGAGACATAATATAATTTTTTTGCCTGTCAGGGGCACTATGAATAGCAATGAGTCATCAAGGCCTTTGTGCAACTGGGGACAAAAGTAGGATCTAGTAACTAAGTGCAGGGGACATAAACAGCTTTTGAAGATCCCCAGGAACCTATTAAAGTCTTAATGATTCATTTCAGCAGAAGAATGTTTAATCGCCTTTTGCAGTCTGTTCAGCATCTGAGTGAGATAACCTTGGCTGAAATTATTTCATTATTAATTTGGTGTCTGATGTGTGGACGTGTGTCCATTCTAGGCACCTATAGTATGGGAAAGCCAACAGAAGTAGACAAAACTGTATTGTTTAACATTCAAAGAGGCTTGCAAACCCAGAAATATTACTCTCTTGTCATTACATAACTCCTGGATTGGTAGGGAAACTTCATTTGATCGTCTTTCACATGATTTTTATACACATATAACATTTTGTCCTGTTGTGCTCTTAACTCAATGCTTCCACCTAGCTTTTCAACCACAGAAGACACCTTGCTTTGGTACAGTGGCAAGAGAGCTTTGCAGGTGGCGACGCACACACAAACACACATACACGCCTACGCGCACGCACACACAGCTATTTCCCTCGCTCACAGAAGCACATGAATCATCATCATTGCCCGCTCTACTAGCCATCGCGTCAATGTGTGAATGAACAACATTCTCTTGGGGCTCCAGCAGATCAGGACAGTCAAGATTACCACGCAGCAAGCACCGGACTTCTTGCTTGATCATAGCTACTGAGCAGAGAAGATGACCCCCTTCCTGACGTCCCACACGCTGCCCCAAGTTATCAGATTTAAAATAAAAAATAAAAGCAGCGGCAATTTATTCCAAGGGCGGGAGGGGGGTGGTCGAGGAACGCTTACCTTCCTGCACTGCCTGGAAAGGGTTGTTAGGCTGGATAAGTTTCACAGAGTGGGTGATTTTCTCGCTCTGCAGAATGTCATCGCTCAGACTCAGGTCTGAGATGGCAAGTTGGAAAATTTGGTCATCTCTTACAGCGTTTTCTTCGAATATGGCACCTGTTGAGTAAAACAGTAAATTACTTGGAAGAGTAAGAAGGGGGGAAGGGGGGGCACGCAGTAGTTATGTGTGCGCAAGTTAGATGTGGGAAGATAATGATGAACGAATTTTATTTTTGCTGTGGACCCAATGCGGACAACATAGCTTTTATTGCCCACAGTCTGCCAAAGTGACGGACTGAACAGTGCTGTTTTTCTTTTTATATATCTTTACATTAAACGTATTTTTTTCTGAAGCTAAGCGTCTTCGCTGGTGAGATTTCAGCACCACGGAGAGCGACGTGGTCTCATCAGAGACCACTGTAAAATCGGAAACACGCACTGCACTAGCTTTAGTCAAACTTGGAAAGTTAATATCCATCATGCCTAACAGATCCACGGCACCCTACCCACAGTAGGCCTTGTGTGGGAGGAATACTGAAGCTTAACTGCCCCCCCCCCCTCCACTGTTTAGCAGAATGGCATCAGCTGCTATTGGGAGAGCACATACATCACGGAAAGGGGTTTCAGGGAAACGAGAAGAATAATTGGGGTACACTAACATTATGCGGACTATCAGCCAATATTATCTGGATGGAGTCCCACTGCTGTATTAAGCCAGTGACTGAGCACCTGCTGCTGCTTGCCAGACTGTTGCAGTAAACAGTGAGCAGCAGCAGCAGCAGCGGTGGTGGCGGCGTAGCACCGAGACGAGATTTGCTCACAGTGACACTGACGTTTTTATCTGAGATTACAGCGCTTCTCATTGATGAAAAGGGGGGCAAAATGAAGGTAATGACCGAGTCCGTGTTGATACGGAGGTTGCAGATTTGTTTCAAAAGTGTCAAATCAAACCTAATGCGATGTTTAAGGGCACACACCAGATCGTTTGGATGCCGTGGTGAGTTTCAAGCATCTCCACATCTCTGCAGCTCTGGTTTGAAGTTGGAGTACAAAGAGGCACTATGTGTGTTGCATCTATAAAACGAAACTCCGCTGACATTCCCTCTATCTTTGTTTTTGACATTGCAGTCACGTTCCGGGGAAAGTTGAGGCTTGTCGGGTACACACAAGAGGTAGCTTGGTCTAAAAAAAGCCTCAGCGGTTTGTCTATTGCACATTAGTGTTTTTATCATTATTATTTCACAGTTTCACTGAAACAGGCCTTTCTGCTTACTGTAAATCGTTTTTTCTTTTTGGTTTTTGGGTTTTTTTGGGGGGGGTTTTGTACAGGACTGCGGTTCAAAGGCAGGCAGTGGTGTGGTTAAGATGTGAAGACAACATGAATGCAGCAATCTGTCGTCGAAAAGTGACAGAAATGTCTGTGCTAAATAGAATAAATACCAATAAATAATATGAACAAAACAGTTGAAGCAATGAGGGTCGGGTGATTGGTCATTTACAAAACACCAACTTTTCAACTCGCCGGAGAGTCAAAGTGTTTCTTAAACGCAGGATGAAGCTGAATACACTCTATTTATCCCGCCCTCTCACCAACATCTTGTGATCTCGGCAGTATAAGCTGGCTGACCTTTATTCCCGCACCCCTTTACACTTGACCAACCCAAACATGTTTTGTTTTTTCTTTTGTTTTTTGCCGGACGCTTACCGATATGTATGATTGAGTCCGCTTTGGCCGAATTGCATTGCAATATCCACAGGGGAAGGCAGATCAGCAGCAACTCCATCTCGGGATTTTAGTGAGGCGGCTCATCCAAGCTCTGCTCGGCTGTCCTGTACTGTCCAAATGGAGCACCCAAAAGAAAAAAGAAAGAAAGATGATCAAAACCCAGAGCCAAACAGAACCGCGATCCTCCTCCTGATAGACCAGACCCGCGTAGACCCTACAGAAATGACCACAGTTTTCTCTCTCTCTCTCTCGCTCTCTCTCTCTCTCTCTCTCTCTCGCTCTCTCTCTTCCTCTCTTGCTCTTTTTTAAACCAACAAAAACAAGCCGACCGCAGGAAGGTGGGCTCAAAAAGACCAGGGCGAACCGACGGGGACTCGAGGTAAGCCTAAAAAGACAGGTAGCCCTGTGAGAGAGACCGGCGTTCTCACTCTCGCCTCTCTCCCTGCGCTCCGGCGTCTAAAGCATGGCAAGCAGCAAAATATGCGGAGGAGGGACACCCCTCCAACAACACACGGAGAAACGCTCACATACACACTCCGAGAGAGAAAAAATCACTCTCTTCAGTCCTGTCTTAATCACGTGACTGCAGAGACTTCACGACTCGGGTGCTTTTTTCGACAAGCCGGGTAGAAATGAGTTGGACTAGCCGGAGAAAGACGCGTGGAGAGGCGATAATTAAACACACGACTGGAGGTTAAAACAGGCAAAGAAAAAAATAATCCCTTGACAAGATATGCCTTACTTACAAAAAAAGAAAAGAAATAAAACAACGCGACAAAAGCAGACACGCAAAAGTCAGCGTACATATTTGGCGGCGGTGTGAACAGTTTACTTTTGGAGAAGTTGTCGTTTTCGGGGAAAATGTGAAAGACCAGAACGACTGGGACACATTTTCACCATACTTCAGCGACGACGGAGCGCAGCTGATGTGCCAGAGAAAAGGATTTACACACTGTGATCCTCGGCGAGGGCTGATGGATGAGAGACAGACGTGGCAGAAGCCACAACGCCTGTCTGAGCCAAAGAACAGCTGGATGGAGTTGACGGAGGAGCATTCCGCACAGGAGCAAACAGAAAACAAACCTAACGCTTTCTTATAGCCTGGCTTGTTCGGTTAATTGAATATTGCTTCTGCATAATTGACTCTATGGGTGTGTGTTTTCTATATATAAAGCCGAGGTCAAAGTGTTGGAGCGAATTTTTAGGACACGAATCACTCTAAAGGGTGGGAGTAATTTTTATTGGGTAGCCTTACACACATCAGTGAGCAATGCACGGCGTTTGCAGAGCTATAAAGAAGAGGAACTCGTGGCAGAAGATTTCTAGATAGGCATAATCTTACAATTAAAGGATATTTCTCGTGGATGTAATAAAAACGGAAATATCTCTTAATTGTTTGGTTAAGTCTGTCAGAGGCGCAAAAAAACAAAGTTTCAGCACCACCAGCAGTGGACAGCTCCTTCACTGAACTGCACCGGACAGACAGTCAAGTGAAGAGCAAACACTGCACATTTATATCTGTCTGATTCTTTCCAGGATGCAACATTCTTAGAAACAATATGTAATAAGGGAGTGGCTGTTTTAAACACCCCGCAACCCCTCAGCTCGCCTTTATACGTTCTTCAGTTTAATTGCAGGCAAGGGGTGAATTCACATGCCTCCAACGTTTTTAACTAAAATCACACACTACCCCTACTGGCCATCTATAGATACTGCACCTGCTGTAGCACAAAATATCTCAATCATTTCCTAACGATTTATGTCGCTTTTTATGAGTGATGGTCATATTTCACTGCTCTATTGCCATGTCATTAGGAAACAGGCTGGAGTGAACCCGAAAGGCTTTTTACTGCTCAGGGTAGTATAGATATTTATGCCTGAATATGTGATGAATGTTAGCCCACATCTTAGTGACATATATCAGATTTTTCTTTCCCTTTTTTGTATATGAGCAGCTGCTTTGACAACAAGGGGAGGAACACACTGTAAGAATCAATTATTGCTCTTTGATCCCAATTACAGTTTCCACAGCACAGTAGATCAATCTGGGCACATTTCAAGGGGATCAAATCTGAAAGATTAACCTTGAAATTTGTGCTTTAAGATGACAGGCATCCAAAAAAACCATAAAAATTTCATCAGGTCCCAGCAGAGAAATGCATCTCTTAATTTCACTGATCTATGAAGCAATATGTTGCTGAGATTTCATCAATAAATTATTCATTTTAAATACTGGCTAAACTGCCATGTCACATATGTCTCAAAAAGGCTTCATTCATTGTACATTCTTGTTTATTATGAGTGCTTGTGGTGCAAATCTGCCCCTCTCTTTCATTCTGCTCTTCTGTTGGGGTGGGGGGTGAGGGGGTGATACATGATGTGCAACTCGAGAAAAATCTGCATAAGAATAATCAGGATGTGTTCAATCTGACTGACACCAGTAAGGTGCAATGAAGCTGCTGCCCAATAGCATGTATATCGTTTTTTACGGATAAGATGATTAAAAAGAATAATTAACAAGTTCTTAATCAATGCTAAATCAAACAAGTTCTGGATATGAACCTTAAAAACATCCTGTGGCTGTATTCTTCCGCACATGAAATGAATATCATATTAAGAAATTGTGTTGTGTCTGGTTTATAGGTAAATTGTCAAACAAGACAAGCCATTTGGTGGGGATATTTAAGTATAAGTGAGAGTACTGTTGTTACAGAGTGTTTTAGCTATTACCATTTAATGCAGATGTGTTGAAAATAATGTATATCCTCTAATATATATTTTCTGCATATAGAAAGGTATTTATGAGATATTTTCATGAGAAGCGCAGAGTGTTGTTTTGAGCCACCGGTTGGCAAGTTCCATGCATTGGAAAGTAGATTAATATGAAAGAGAAAATACCTTTTTCATAGAAAGTAGGCCATTCAGTGGATAATCGTTCATATTTTTGGGTTCATTATGCAGTTGATTCATACCTGCTCTGTTGGTCCAAAATGTCTCCTAATGATTATTCTCCAAATTAAAACAAAAATCCTTTGCAACTCATTGTTTTTGTTCCTTTAAATTCACTTCAGCAGTGCACCTCGTGCACCTCCATGGGTGTCAACTTATGTTAGTCTCAAAACTGCTGCAAACTGTTACCGAGACATTGGTGGGTAGGTCACGCCTGCTCTTCAGCAATGAAGGTGGAATTTCATTGTCACACAAACCTGACTCATTAATGTTTATGGCTATGAGCAATGGAGTGAAAAGGAAAGACAGATTTTTTTTTCTCTTCCTTATTGGAAGAAAGCCAAAAAGTGAATTTAGATTGAGAGAAGCTGTCACATTCAAATGTGTCAAAGCCAGAACAACTGCTGTTAGTCATGAATACATAACTACTTGCTCCACCCTGAACTATCTATGAATAACATTTTTTTTCCTGTTTCCAAAATAATAAAAAGTATACTTTTTTAATCAAAACCCCAGAGCAAAATTCTTGCATGATAAATTGTTTATATTGAATCTTGTATTTGATTTTGAGGCACAGACTGTGTATAAAAGATGTGCATAACTTCTAGGGGTGAAAAAGTGTGGCCAAAACTCAAACTGCTTTCTTTCTAATAGTCGGGGAGGGGCAACTCCTCTGGCTGCAAAGTGAGGTCTAACTGTCGAGAAGTCCATGGAAAAAAAAGATCAATATTCAGCTAACACTTTCCTAATGAGGTGAATGTAATATAATAATGCAACATAATGTTACAAAAAACATTATATTGTTACAATTAACACTTAAATTAGGTAATCAGAGTCACGGGGGACAATAAAGAAGAGTATATTTTCAGACAAGGCTCCTTTGTTGCTATGGCAAAGGCTTGCAGTGTCATTCCGTTTCTCATTTGATTTAATTCCTCACTCATCTTATCTAGCTTCAAAACACTCAGCTGAAGGCTTCAAGACAGAACTCACTAACCAGCAGGTGATGTCACAGTGGTTACATCGATCTTTTCTGCTGCCTCATTTCCTGCATCCTGCATTCTGCACTCATTTGGACAGAGCGCTCTGTTGTAGTCCCTGGATTCTGCTGGAATCTGCTCCTAATGCTCCTATTACCACTGGGACTACATTAGACTTCACCTTCCACATCTGTTCCAGTTGTTCTTTCAGCCCCTGGTGCTCCTCCTTTTTTTTATCTTGCTGTCCACTGGGATTGCCACATCTATCACAAGTGCGCTCTTCTGCTCCTTGTCAAGCATCACTGTGTCTGGTTGGTTGGCCAGCAGCTGCTTGTCTGTCTGCAACTTGAAGTCCCGCAGGACCCTAGCCCCGTTGTTCTCAACCACCTTTGACGGTTTCTCCCATTGGGACTTGGGGACCCCTTGGGACTTGTGGTGTAGTCCATATGCAGCAATGGTATTATATATGTAAATACACAGCCAGTTCCGTTCAAACTGTTCAAACTGGTTGCTAATACTTTGCTTCTGTGTAATTGCTCTCTGTCTTCATAGATTTGCAGTACTATTAGTGGTATTGTACATTTGCATTTAAGTCCAAGAACATTTAATAGTGTTCTATTCAAACACAGTAATAGGTAATTACTAACTGTGGCTATTGTATTTGCCCTTAGCCTTGTACATGGAGCCAGAACTTGATAACTTATTTCATGTGCTGTAAAATAAGTCTGAGTTTAATCACTTCATTAGCCTCTAGCCTAACACAACTAGAGTTTGCAAAAAGAATTGGACAGAGACAGCAGCACACAATCAAATTTACTGTACATCAACATAATTAGACCAGTTATAGCAGCAGCCAGCATACACAGAGTATGTTAATGTCCTTGGTATTACCAATGAGGAATGCAAAAAGAGCAGTACCAGTGGTCCAAAGCCACAGAAATATTGATTTATAATATAGTAGGACTGCTACATTAACAGAAAAATTGCTAGAGAATATGCTCTAACAGTATGACTTGACTGAAGGGTCTGTCACTGCCAAGCTGGTTCTGTCCATCCCTTTGTGCTCCTGAATATTAGCTCCTGCACCAATTTGGAGCAGGGTTAAATTTGAGACAAGTTGAAAATCCATTCATGTCAAAAAAATGTGCAGGGAATAGCAATAAGTATCTGCAGCACTAGAGGTGAATAAGCAAGAGTCTCTCTTCCAAATACACAGCCTGAGGTAACATTATAGATTAATCATGTTATGGGAGAATAAGCACAACCTCTATCACAGACTCAGAATTTCAATGAGTGAATTGTTGACTATCTGCAACATTGTATATTTCAACATGAACCTTAGTGAGATATGAACCACAGAATAAATATATGTATAAGTTAGCATATGGAATAACAGTGGACAGAAACTTTGAATGGGTAGGAAATGAAAGTCTATCAGTGACATTCTGGAGTCAACAACTGTGACAGCTGTCACAGCAGAGGTTTTTGATAGTTTTACCAACCTGGGATATCTCTGGAGTCAGTCTTGGTCAGGTATGCAGCCTTCGTGGTCTTGCACATAGATTAAAGACTTTTTTATGATTATAATGCCGCCCTGCAGTGGGGCAGATTTACACAAGCTCCAGGCCTGCTGCTTTAAAATATGGCCTAAAGTTTACATTGCACTAAGAAAGAAACTCTTTTTTTTCATGACCAGACCTACCCCATGAGACTATGTCCATAGCTGCTCTGTATTGCTTTTTTTTTTTTTTACATTTGTGTCTGACTCGGATCTCTTCCCACAAAGAATGCATAGGAAAAAAACGCCTGTAGAAATAATACCCCAAATTATATACTAGCTATCTCACAGAATAGACTAGTAGAGTGATTATCTGTGGTTTGAGAAATGTAAAAGTGTTTTTGTTGGGTTTTTTTCTTGTTTTATTGTATTGAAAGCAAGCTACTCACGACTAAGGGGTGTTAAAAGAAACAACAACAACCAAAAAACACTATTCTGTTTTTCTGTTTCTTTTCTCCTTCTCCCTGTTCAACAAACACATGCCTCAGCATCCTGTCTATGTACCACTGAGAGTAGATTGTGCTTACTCCTATTAAAAATAAAAGAGTACATCTAAGAGATGTGGGCAGTGCTTTGTGTTTTTGCTGTCTAGAATTCAGTGTTTAAACAGGTCTGTGGGGAGGCTGTAGGGTCAATGGGCTGTGTGTCCATCTGTCTGTCTTTATTTATCTAAATAAACAGCGTTAAAAATCAGTATTCAAAAATACAAAATAAAAAGTTAGAGAAAAAAAATAGTATTCATCTGCAAAATCTGCTCACAAATTCAAAATGAAATAAAACCGTATCATTGTAGCCAACACAAACTAGTTATTATCCAGCATCTGAAGGATCTGTAAGGCGACAATTTTGCCTGCAAGTATGCTGAACATTTAAACACCTACTAGCGACTGTTCTGCCATTTGTTTTGGCTGCTCTGAGCACCACTATTGAACCCAGTGCCTGTGTCAGCTACTCCAGCTGTGCCTGCAAGACAGTCATTAGTGGATGCGGTTGTTCAAAGGGGAGCCAATTAGCAGAAACACACTTAAAAATCTACCTGCAAAGAGGTACTCTTTGCAAATGAGAACAACAAGATCTCTTGAGCATCATAGTTTTTAAGAGGAGGTCAGTCTGATTTATTATTAAACTCAAACTACCAATAATTAGCAGGAGAACACACATGAAACAGCGAGACACGAAGAGACCTTGAATGAGATTTAAAAAGCTGTGCTACTGACTGGCAAATATCCATTAAGTTCATTATCCATATTTTGTAGCTCTACACCACAGGCAGAAAAAAAATTAACTAAAAAGAAAATCTCAGAACTATATTTAAAGATGAACTGTCCATTTCAGTGACCATTATGCAAAAGAAAACGAATATAAAGGAGATTTATATGGAGGGAATTACTGCAACAGCAGTGGGTCGTGGTATAGCTGTCATACATGTATATTGACATTAACTCCACACAGTGAATTCATTAATATTGTGTCCAAAAATAAAGGATCTCACAAATATTGAGTGAAGAAGGAAACACCAGGAAAAGTCACACAAGCACAAGCATGAATCTGTGTATAATTAAGTAAAAGCTGGATATTAGCCTTCTGGAAAGTTGGCCCAGTGTAATAAACTAATATTCATTTTTGTATGTTATTGCCCTCTGTCCCTTTTCACTTTCTCTCATGCTGCCCCAAAATTGCTATGTTCTTCTCTTATCCTTTCACTGGAAGTTCGTACTTGAAGAACTTTCTCTCATACTGTGTGCAAGAGGAGAAGATGACAACACTCTTAATATTCACCCCAGTTCCTGGTCTTCTTTTAACTCTATGGGATTCCTCTCTTCCCTGTGGACAACCAGACCACTTTAAGAAGTTTAAGCCTTGGGCCTTATGGCCAAATTTTACACAATATGAGTTACTGATATAAAAACCAAATTGCATCCTTGCATTGGCAGAAAAAAATATGCCTCCCACTCCTGTACTTGTAAAAGTCATCCTGATACCTACCAGAGTTTCTATATGCAGATTTGTTACCGTTCACAAGGTTTAGCCATGATTTATCAGTACCCTAGTAAATCTGTCACTTCTATACTGAAAATATGCAGGAACATGCCTCATTTCCCTTTTCAAAAGCAGATATCATTAGGAAAAAATCTCTGCAGTGACATTACTGGCTTCCATTTGGGTAATTATCCTTCAAATTTGGGGTAAGTGACAGAGTATCCTGGTGGCATCTGATTAATTAGAATAGGATTTAATAGGTCTAGCTAGGCTCTATTGGATTAATTAATTGGCAAATGATATAGTCTAGTATTGCACGCCTATTATGTTAACTGTCACACTGCATTTGATGACATGGAGCCAAGCGATCCATTCAGTGATACAAACATGATTGGAGTAGGATATTATCCGGCTGACAAAGGCCTTAGATCATTTTAAATGCATGCTGTTAAGACTTAACAGTAATGACAAAGTCATGAATACTCCGATAAATGTGCATTATTTGATGCAACAGTAATTCACACTAAAATAGGGGCTCTCCTTTAGATAGAAGCCTCATGTTTACTCTGAGCACCACAATAGCTGTGCACTCGTTTTTTTTCCCACATGCAATAAATTTTCTCAGTTCTGTGAACACAAGCATCGGTGAATGAGAGAATGAGAGCGCAGGTATTAATAATAATAGCAGAAAATATTTTATAACTGTGTGAGTTTGTGTATATCGTCATTTGAGTTTGTTAAGGTCACTGCATTGTCATAGTTTTGATTATCTTAAGAACTGTGACTGTTTAAGGAAGTCAACTTCTGTTTAACCTCTGTGTTTTATGGACCTGTCCATCAACACCAACATCCTCCCTCTATTTAAAATCCTCTCTTTTTTCAAGAAGCTTAATAAGAGAATAAAAAAGGCTTATTAATTTAATGCAGAAATATTTGGCTTCTGGGAAGTTTATGTTTAGCTTTGCAATTCCAGATAAAGAATTCAAAGACCACCAAATGAATTCCCGCTTTATTTTACAGAGGAATATCCCCCTTTTTAGACCTTTCCAGTAGAAAATGAGAGACCACATATTGCTATCAAAAATTGCTATCATGTTGGCATCATAAATCTCAGTCTGGACAAGACTAAGCTTCTTGTAGTGGTAGAAATCCAGGTAAAGATTCCAGTGCTGGCCAACAACCTTAGGTTTTGATAATGCCATGGTAAACGTTAACTCTTAACTTTTGTTGCTTCTAATCTCAGTTGAGACTCTTGTTTCTTCTGGCCCTCCACGGGTGGAACAAACTCAACATCCGGAATGTGAAATCTTTGTTGATCCTTTCCCTGCAGTTTTATAAACATTTTTATAAACATTTTTTTTTTACAAATAATAAAACCATCTACTGCAGTATCTCCTGTGAACACACTTTGGTAGTCTGAGAATTTTGGATAATCTTTAGGTCTTTTTTTCTGTTGAGTCTAAATGTACATGTTGCATAATCCACGGAGGCAAAAGACCAGAATTCAGAAATAAGAAAATTCCCCCCAACATATGAACATGAATAATATATTACCTGCATCATTGGGCTTTACATCAATCTTGCCACATTCTGTCCATGCTGTTATAAAACATGTGTATGGAGGGCAGTGGAAATATGAGCATTACTGTACATATACGTGAGTGTCAATGCATAGCTATTAATAAGTATATTTACACGTTCTGTATGACCGCGGGTGTTGTGTTTTCTGCCTGCCTCAGGCTCTTTGTGGGAGGATAATATTTTGTTTTGTCTCCGTGTCTGCCTTAGCTGCAGGCAACTTCCTTGTTGCCAACAGATGATAACAGCATTTATTCACAATGACTGTGACAGGCACATTTAGTGCGCATGGTCAGTAAAATTGGGGGCCTGCACGTACATTGTCATGTACAGGCTTGTGCATTTTTCATTTTTACTTTTGCCAAGGGGGAATGTTTGATTCGAAAGGCCATCTGTGTCGTTGATGAAATTTGTTTAAATTCCGGTTTAACTTGAGTGCTGTGGCAACTCTTTGACAACCTTTTGAGGAAATACTTTGGTGAGATGTGAGAGTTGGGTTCAAGCCACATGGTGACACATAATCAATAGCATAAATGGGTATTCAATAGGCTTTAAGATTGGAAACACCTTTCTCGAAGGCTTCTTTGAAACTGAGTGAAAATAAATGCACTTTTGATAGTTCAATGCAACCTGGATTTTTCTAATTTAAACTAAAAGTAATTATAGGAATGGATGAATTTTAAAAGCTGGAGGAGAGCGGCATGATTCTGTAAATGCTGCTAAGCAGAAACAGAAATACCCCAAAAGGTCCATCTTTCCTCAAAGGTTTGCCAAAATTTAACCCTAACTCACAGCTGAGTGAATGCATCCACCTGCACTTTTGTTTGGGGTTATAATGGATTGTGGATGCGTGTTTGGGAATGAGGATTAAACGGCTGCATCTTCTTTAGCCAGCGTAATACTGACCCACTATCATGCCCCAACGTCTGTTGACACTTTGAATTAATTCTTTAGAAGCGAACTGTTTACAACATTCTGCTCTTTGTGTGTTTGTGTACTTGTATTGCTCATGTTGTGGGGACATAATTCTGTTTACAGAAGTAGGTTCAAAATCAAATTGAAGATAGAAATAGACAAGAAGCACTTCCAGCTAAGGTTAGGGTCTTCTGAGAAATTAATCTAAGTCAATATAATATCTTCTGAATTGATGAAAACATTAACTTGTCTGTGTGCTTGCTGGAGTTCACGTTTCCAGTCAGCAGTCTGCTGAGTCTGCTGAGGCCGATAATACAAACAGGTGAATCGCTACATACCTTGTTATGTTTAATTGGTACACTCAGGCATAAAGGTGGCTTGATGACAGCTGCATGTAGATACATTTCTTATTACAGCTGCATACATAAATCTGCTGACTTCAGACTGATTTCAATCATTTTTCATGTAGCAGTTGAAAGATTAGAACCACCGGTCCCTCGGTCAGGGGGAGAGTAATAAACAATGAAAGCTGAACACCGCATAAAATTAAGAAAATTCTTTCAAATCCAGTTGAATAGACTCAGTAATGAATGGCGACGTTCAATGTCAAAGCTGTTTTTATTTCTTCCTGGACATTTTGTTTTTACATTAAGGCCAAAAATGTCCGCATTCATTTTATTTATTGCTAAATAAATTAGACATTGCAAAGGATTGCACTTCAGTCAACACATGTTTTGAGGATTTATGAAAAGTGGTAGAGATACCCATATGGTCTCCTAATGCCCAGAGAATGGTCTTGATTTAAAACATTAAAAAAAAGAAGTATTTTGTGGCCTTTTAAGTTTGTTTTTCTAATTATTACTAATAATAATAATAACTTGGGCAATAAAGACTGGGTTAAAATATGCTATTTCAAAACACTGACCCTACACAATGAAAAATACCCATTGTGTTATTGTGCTTACCCAGTGCATTTTAATGGAGCACAAATAGATCCATTATCAGCATCATATAAAAAAAAATTGAGAGTGAGCGATCTGTCTCACCATTGCCATAACCTGGGGTGTCAAGCTAGATGGCACTTCTTGC
This sequence comes from Astatotilapia calliptera, assembly GCF_964374335.1. Classification (NCBI taxonomy): domain Eukaryota; kingdom Metazoa; phylum Chordata; class Actinopteri; order Cichliformes; family Cichlidae; genus Astatotilapia; species Astatotilapia calliptera. The sequence goes on from NC_137434.1 coordinate 21,737,523, forward strand.
ATATTTTGAGATGACAGCGGTTCTGACAAAATGGCAGTATTTGACACCCTGTGAATGAAAATGTGCTGTCATTAAATAGCTGGAATGAAAGCCGTGTCTTACTATTCTTGGCAGGAAGTTAAGCATGTTTTCTGTGGGTGTTTGGCTCCATTAGAGTTGTCCTTGTCTCTGGTCCTGCTTATGATTTCTGTTGATAAGATCTCGAGATGCAGCAATGCAGATGAGAGTGTCTAGCTCGAAGACTTCAGAATTGCTTCTGCTCTTTGAAGATGCGGCTCCCGTACCTTCATCACATCATACTGTTCAGGAGACACTGCAGAGGTTTTCGGCAGAGTGTGAAGCAGTTATGAGGGGAGTCAGCAACTCCAAGTCATACGTTGTGGTTCTGTGCAAAAAAGAAATGATGGACCGGATGATTACTCACTCTTAACTCGAGGGGAACAACTGCCACAAGATTTTAAGTGTCTGTCTTACAGGTTGGTTTTTTGTTGTTGTTGATTTTTTCTTTTCTTTTTTTTTGTCCTATTCAAAACTAAGTGACTGAGTGTGATTCAGAGATCAACAGGGGATTCTGGCCAATATTGCATGACCAGCAATATCCTCTCATTTTTTTGTTTTATTTTTCCGAGTGTGCAGGTGAGAATCTTACAATCATTGCCCAGTCATTTATGTCATTTTCTTTTATTGACAATATGCCAGAATTCGAGTGCCTGGCAACTACATTCAGTGAGCCACAGCTGAATATTTACATTTATCAAAATAAATGAAAAATATATTATTTTATCCACCTCTTTTTGTTTTCTTAATCATAAAAAATGTGTGAGTCTAAAACCAAACAACATATAAAATTATTGATAACCCAGGAATACATGGATCGCGGAGGCACAACATAATTTAGTGTGATGCAAGCATCAAGCATCTTTGTGTTTGCATGGCAGCCTTTAATTACATCTCTTAACAAGATATCTATCCAATGTGTGTCAAAAATAAACATGCATGGGCTGAAACATTTGTCAAACATCAATTCACTTTGAATTGATGTGCAGTGAAATTCAGACTGGTCTGCTCCTTGATGTGTGTCTGCAATCAAAGCAAAAGCAAGTGAAAAGTTAACAAAAGAGCTGCAAAATTAGCAGCTGAAATCTACAAAAACAAAGAATACACTTGCAATTCTTCATCCGAGCAAACTATTTTCTTAGCCTTGTCGACCTTCAAGTAAAACATCTTACAGCAAGTTTATGTATAATCTTGTTAGGCTGCGAGGAAATGATTCCTCAAACTGCTGGCGTGCATCAGTGCACTGAATGATTTATGGCTAGATCGAAGACTGATTATGGTTCTTTGTCTGATTTCTGAAGACAAAGAAAAATACCCACTGCGCTTGCACAACAGCAAAAAGAGGGACAAAACTCCTGTTAGTCAGTACCCTGTTGTGAGTGGATTGTCAAGTGGTACTGAAAAAAAACTTCTTTGAAGGGTTCTAAAAGTACATATTACTAACAAGACTACCTGTTCATTTTCTGCAATTGTTTGATTTGTTGCAGAAGTGGGTGTGGCTTGAAGTGATTGGGTGCTGGTGTGTATAGGCTGGAGAGTTTCTGCTCTTAGCCAGTGCTCTTTTTTTTAATATACTGTGCTTTGCTTGTTTGTTTGTTTTTTAACATCCCCCTGAGATAATGTAAATGACGTGACTTGTGGAAAGGCATCATGTTCTGTGCTCAGTTACAGCCACTCTGCCGAGCAACCAATGTAGCCAAGACTGGTTTGCAGAGTGAACGGAGCTAAAGCATTTAGCATGGCCACAATCTCCTGACATTACGCATAAAAAGTGTGAAGATGTCATGATTCGAGTTTTGAGGAGAAGACAAACGACTGCATGGTCTCAGTAGATGCCAGAATAGTGATCTTCATTACACACTTCTAAGACAGAAGCATGGGAAGACAAGCGTACAGCCACAGATCTCCGCCGGGCGGCGGCTCTCCATATCTTTTTATATTATTCATGATGACGTCACACAGACCTTACTGGAAATGATATCAAGTCCCCACAATCCCAAAAGTTCTCCTTATATAGACATCAGATGGTACTTTTAGAGAAAAACAAGTGTGTGACCTGTTGTGCATTTTGTGAAACTGTGAGTCCAACTAGAGGAGATGTCCTGAGACGACCTCCCTTTGTTAATAAGTGTGTATGTGAGGGAACGTGCGTGTCTTTCATAAGTCTGTATATATGTGCACGTTAGTGAGGCCTGACTACGTGCATAACTGAATGTAACAGTCCAGCTCGAGTGGAGTGGTGATGTTGCAACAGTTTAAGCAGAGAGAAAGTAAGCTGGTGGAGAATTACCTTGTAGCCGATTTACTAAGAAACTAAGAAACTGATAAACTGATGCAGACTAATGAAGTAATAATGAACCTACAACAGTGCATGTAAATGATATCAGTGAGATTAAAATAACATCCATTATCCTAACAACTCCTTTGAAACAATGTAAGACATTCAACATAATACAGGTCAATCCAACAGATCTAATGATTTTCACACTCTTCTAAGTCAGAGGTCTAATGCAAACTAAAACTACATACCATATTATAATGCAACTACTTTGATCTCATATATAAGGTAACATATGATACCAAAATAATCTCACAAAGACTATCTAATTCAGAGAAAATCTCTGTGCAGAATCATTAACTTTAATGCAACTGTGTAACACGAGGCAAGGAAATATAACAGAATCTGTGTTTTCATTGAATATTTGAGAGACAAGTTCGAGGCACATTCATCTCACATAAAATATTGTGTAAAAGATTTCTACTATTATTTGAAAATGAGAAATACTCCAGGCACACATTTACACACTGATGAAATCTTATATACACAATCATATATACACATATATAGATACACACTATATTATAACCCCAAATTCCCTCTGTTTCAACTTTCATTTTTTCAGAGCACATACTGATCATGTATATTATTCCAATTCTAATATTGCATAATAAAAAAAAGAATGCATAACAGATGTTCTGTATAATAGTGGTCATGACACATGCAATTCAGCAGCTCGTTAGAAAGAAGATGAAGAGGAAAGTGACAGAGAGGAGCTTCTTCATGTGCCGATAAGGCTGCTGAGATTGACTATGGAGGTGTTTGACAAACCAGCAGTGAAATTACTCTTTCAAACTCGCTCCTATTCCAATCTCTCCTTCTTGTCCTGTAGCACAGCCCAATATCCATCCCCACCTCCAGACCTAGCAATTGAGAGAGAGAAGCTGAAAGTCTTGAAACAGTTGAGTTTATTGCGTACGTGCATGTGCACTTTCTTGAGAACATGCATACACGAGTCATGAGTCTGGAAGGGAGTTTCATTATCCAGTTGCTGATACCCCTACAGTAGCCAGAAAGCCTGATCTCAGTATCAGTCTCTTAGACTTGTAAGGGGCACTGCTAAAAGATTCCTTTTATGGCACTGAGCAAAGGCAATCAGAACAGGGATATCCATCAAAGAGCTGGCCATGCAGTTGTGTGGAGCTCACTGAGCCGATTTTGAGCCACATAATACTTTCCAAATCATCACTCCATTAGTCGAGGGAGAGCGGTAAATGGAGAGGGGAGGGTGGAAAAAGGAGAAGAAGTGACAAACGAGACAAAGCTTATCGATTTCTCCTTTAGAAGTGATCATTCAGTGCAGTGCAGCATTTTTGGTGTTTTTAGAGCACTTGTTGGGAGGGACATACTTTGAAGTCAGGTGCCTAACAGATAGCCTTTCAACAGAAGAGTCAATTGTGCCAAGAATATTTCCTACAAAAAAAAAAAAAAAAGTAAAACCATTAAGAGAGGTGTTTAAACGTGTTACATTTTAGTTGTATCTATTTTCAGTAATTACAAGTTTCATTACTTTGTGACAACAACAAGACGCCAAGTTGCAACATATTAGCCGCAACAGATGCTTTCTTTACAACACCCCCGCTGCTTGCCAATAACAATTTACAAGCCATTTTGCCATTTTATGAGCTCTATTTGTTTAGTTACATTAAATCATTACATGCAATATTCTATACTTCATTAACCTTAAGAAATTTTTTGCAGCAGTCATTCTATTGCAGCATTAACTTGAATATCATTTTTATGTTGTTGTTTTTTTTATATTGATTCATGATGAAAAAAGTGGGTATTACCTCTCTACAGTACAAGAGACTTTATATTTACCAGACATTTACCTCATTATGATGAGGCTAATCAATGAAGACAGACACAATATACACTGTATTTATAATTTTCCAGTGGGAAATTTTGCTCCACGCAGCTAATGAGAAAATAAAAAAGAATTTATTTTTACTTAAAGTGCTATTGGACCATATTTAAAACTTTGTTTCCTTGGTGAAGTCCATCCTGGTAGTAACAAATTAGGAACCTGTGTCTTCTGGACGGCAGACAGAACACATAGCCGATAAGCATGGCCTTTCTTTGCTGCCAAAGGACATGATTGATTATGAAAGAGCTAATGAATCTTCTCATGTGCTGTCTCCATTCTGAGAGGAGACAGCTACTCTACACTGATTTCTGTAATGGGCTGATAATATATGAAATTCCATAGCTTTGGGGTTTATGTAGAGGTCCGGTAAGTGCTCTAATAGCTTTAACCTACTATGCACATGCATGTATTTATACAAAAATAAATGACAGCTACACAAAAAAGCATGTAAAATATTCATGTCCCAATTAGTATGCCTGTCTGCGCTCATGAGTGCTAACATGGATGTATAAACACATCTAATGCACAAGGTAAGAAATACTAAAACAACATTGCCCACTTTTAATCCTTTTACAATGATATTTACAGACTTCTCTGGGAATGAATGAACTTCAGGCAGTTCATAAATAACTTTAATGTTAAACTACCTCACGACACAGTTTTGAACATTTAAGAAATTGTGAGTTTTATGGCTGTTTTTCATAATGTTGGATTTAGAAAGAGGATTTGAAAACACATTTGTTGTAACTATAAAGATTATCACAAGCATACAGGTGTCATGGCCTGACAGTGCTTACTTCCTCTTCCTTTCTTTACATGTACCTCTTTCTCAAGTTCTCTTCTATCTCCTTTCAGGTGCAAGATCCTCCCTGCTCCTCTGAGGTCCCGCCCGGAGGCAGGCCTTTCGATCAGCCGCTGGTTGATCCACCTCCGTGCACTTTCTGCTATCTCCACATCACCGCTGTGTATTTAAGGAATGATTCATTCATCCACTCTTTACCAGATCAATCTAGCTTCTTCAAGTGGCAACATCAGGCTCTCAGAGAGTGTTTTGTATTCAGTTGTTAGATACTTATTCTGTTTCTGCGTCTCCCTTCCCAGTATCCTGCGTTGGATTTGATTCTAGCTGCCTATTTGGAGTTCTCTCTCAGACTCCTGCTTGGAAAGGAAAGGACTTTAACTAGCAGAATACTCACCTGCCTGGCCGATATCCACAGTTTCTCATTACAGCTTCAAACCTGTTGGTGGTGAACATGGCCTGTGGTGCTTTGTGCTTGACCTGCTGTCTAACCATCCTAAACACTGGTTTAGCTTCTGTGTTTGTGTTTTAGTCCTTCTGGTTGTTAAATTATGACAAAGGGAAATATAGAGTGATAAAACAATAGCATATACTTACTGTTTTGTGAAAGCCACTGGCATTTCTCACTTATGCATCTGTGATAAATACAATGTATTTATGGAAAAATAATAGGAAGACAGGTTTCAATCCTAATGTAAATGCATGCACACTTGGCCACTTCATGTCACTTTTAGAAGGCTGTAAAGTGTCACTTTCTTAACATGCAAGGTTAATCTTATGAAAGCCACAATCCTTTGCTAAACTTTGCCAACAGCTTTGGTGTCAAAACCTAACCACTCAGTTAAAGGGAAAGTGAAAAGAGAGTGCAATCATCTAATCTTTCCAGCAAGGGAAAGGTTGTTCATATCTCAGCAATGGCAGCGGTGTCTGACAGAACCACAGTATTCAATGCATTGGGGTGACAAAACCTGCCAATTTTCCTTCCTTATCTCAGTTGAAATAGTAACAATTTCACAGAAAATTCAGTATTGACAACTGGACTGGCATCAAAATGTAAAATAAACAAGAAGCACCACTCTGAGGCTACATCACATCTTAGCGCCACGAGCTCAGTGCTAATTTTAGCATGCCAGCATGCTCACAATGTCTAATATACAACAAAATGATAGCACAAACCTAAAGAATTTCTTTTAATCTGGTTTAAGGTAATGGACTGACCAGCTTTATTGTAATAATTATTATTGCAGGGCCTTGAATGCATTGAGGTGACTTCTTATGATTCAGCACTATATAAATAAACCTGAACTGAAACTGAATTGAAAAAGTAGAATTTGTAAGTTAAATGTTTCTTTCATAATTATAGGTTTTGAATAATTTTAGACAAAATGCAAAAACTTCAAACACAGCTACACAATCTTCTCACCGCAAATGCACATTCTTCAGCATCTGCTAGAACCTCATATGAGATGATTTTCTCAGAGCAATTCAACATTCTCATCATTAAGCTTTTCATCCTTAGCGAGTTAGAAAGGCTTAAATAAGGATGTTGTTTTTGTTGTTTCAATCATTGCGGCTCCATGACCCATGTAATAGAGGAAACTATTGAATGTGGATTGCTTTGTTCAGCAAATAGCAATCACTTTTAATGGGTCCAACACAATCAATACACATGAATGTGTTTCATATCACCGTCCATTCTTCTGTCTCGACCTTAGCTCTCTCTTTCTTTGCTTGTCCTATAGCTTGAAAGTGGATATTTTGTATGACCATTCTTTGACACGTCCTGATTTCTTCTAATTTCTTTAAGTTTTCCAGGCATCCTGAAGGACATCCTCAGACTCTTCTTTGGCTGTTGGCTCTGCCTTGTGTTTCACTGCCTCAATAACATTGCGATCTTGGGCTCTGAGGAGGCCAGACCGTGAATGGAAAATTTCCACTAAAACTTTTTCTATCAAGATATACTTTTTACTGCACTGACAGTTTGTTTAGGATCATTTTAATTTGCTTTTAATTAATTTGTTACTAATTAGGCATTTCCAAGATATTAGTTGGTGGATCAAAATCTGACTGTATTTTTTTAAGTACTAATTCCATTAATTTTGATAATGTTACCAACACAACTGGCCTCCACAAATTTAATAGATGTTCACTGTTGTAGTTCTCTCCTGATTTCAACCAAAAATGTCAAATTTGGATTAATCACTCCATTAAACTTGTTACTCCTGACTTTCAGTCCATTTCATGTGTAATTTGAAACCGTAGCCTTTTCTCCCTAGTTTCCTTTCTTGTCTTCTTGATAGTCACCTTTCTTCTGAGATAATGTCTAATGTGGCCTCTCTTAATAGTTGATGGATCAAATGAAGGGTCAGGTGCATCTCTCAGATCCTGTGTCAGATCTTTCCTTGATTTGTTTTTAAGGACATTTCTTACGAATGTGACAGGTTGTCATGTCCTTAAGGCTGTTCTAAAGGTTTCTTTAAAAGCCTTCAGTTGAATGCAGAATGATGCAATGAGCGTACCGACAAAGACTAGAAAGAGAGAGCATATTTCTGCTATGTTAGCTTGTTTTACTGGCTACCTGTTGCATCACATACATAATCAGGCTCCACCATATCATAACCATTTAAAGCCTGAACCATGAAATAATTGCCAGAATTTTTTATGTTTTTTTAAATAGAGGATGTTTTTGAACCATTTGAAAAATTTGTTTAAAAAGTTAATTACATTTTAATTTCCATATAAGATTTTTAATTTGTAACTGCCACATGTGTTATTTTTCTTTTTTTTAAAAAAAATAAGCTTAAAAATGCATTGTGCAATTTATTTAGATTTTCTGGGGGAGGAGGGGCGATCATACTGGTGATGTAAAAGTCTCAAAAACTCTTGAAAAACTGTTTGTATTAAATATCATACACTAGGCGTTAAGCACCATATCTTCCCAACAGTGCTCTCCGCTCTCAGACTACTGACTTACTTGTGGTTCCTAGGACATCCTCTCTACTTTAAATATTAGGCTTAAAAGTTTCCTTTTTGATAAAGTTTATATGGCTGGATCAGGTGACCATCCCTCAGTTACGGTACAATAGGCCTAGGTTGCTGGAGGGCATACGATGATGCACTGAGTGTTTATACACCGCTGCTGGATTTAATCATTAGTAATTCATTTTAAACTCTGGTTCTTCCTCCCTCTGCTTGTTAGTCTTTCGTCGAACCTCTAAACAGTCATATTGCAAGGCTGCCCCACCAAGTGTTTGCTTATAGGGAGTCATCTCTGATGGTGAGATGATATTTTCTCTCTGATATTGTAGAACCTTTACCCTACTATGGCTAGTTATCTCCTAGAAAAATATTTTTATTTATTTTATCTTCTATTTTTGGGTTACTCATTAATATACATTAAAAATGTCACAAATTATTAAACATCAGCAGGCAATAAAGACTGCATTGCTCGTTTCATTCATCTATATCTTTTTTGATCTGTGTTAATAGATACTTCCGATCTTTTTAAGCCTAACCTACTTATCAGTCACAGCTGTGTTGCTAAAGTGTAATGAACAAAACATCGGGTGGTGAAGAAGGCGTAAGATGTGTAATTAATATTCAAGAAAGATTCTTCTACCTCATTGGTACAAGAACATGCAAAATGTGGTTAAAAGAACAATGATAAGAACATTCTTCCATTGGAAACCTTCTCTCTAGTTATGCTAATAAAATAATAAAAATAAGCGATAATTTTAAGGCAAAGGCTCCAAGACAGTTTTTTTTTTCTGCTGCATTGAGATTAAGGTTATTTGAACTTTCTTCATAAGTTAAACCCAAGGAAGTAGAGGCAAGAAACAGAGAGGATAACAAATATGGTTTAAAAATATCTCCTTAAAACTGCAGCTCCAATATCAGCCTTAATGAGCAACAGTATAATTGTTTTTCGAGCTGCATTTGCTGTGCTTTGATTACACCAATGACCCACTGCCACTCTTTAAATAAACATGGGACTTAGAAATAAAACAGTGCCAAGGTCAAAGCAAAATGAATCCTTTTTGGTGACAGGAGAGATGACTGGGCACTCAGGTTTGAATCTACAGCATCCCATCCATCGCTCATTCACATTTTGTCCAGATCTGCAGCCCTGGAGGGCACAGCATGCGGAGGCAATAAAAAAAGAGAGGTCAGTGGATTCTGCAGAGGAATCGGGAAGAAGTCATGCAAAAGTCATTTGTGGTGATAGGTTGAGCAGAAACATCTCCCTGGGACTTACATTCTTTGCATTCCAAAAAACGCTGCTTAAAAAGCAACATCTAGTTGTTTAAATGATAGAAAACATGCTTTGCGCATGCTAGAGATACTGTGAAAACTTTATGCTGGAAAAATATATGCATCATAGACTGCACAGCCTAGCAAGCAAGCCCCCTTAGAGCCTGCCATGTTTCTAAAAAGTCTCTGAAGAAAACAAGAAGTAAACCAAGTGATCCTGTGCAGTTCATAACATGCTTGCTTGAATATAGGAAGCAGAGTCAGTTGGTGAAATGTGTGGCGTTTTCCTTATGCCTTTACCATCTGTGGCTTGATGTGCGACTTGGGAGTGAAGATTAAAGACTATGAACCGAATGCATACAGAAACCTGCCAGTGATTCATTAGGGAGAAATAAGATTCGACTTTTACTTAGGGGATATTGTCAGTGACGCTCACCTTCCTCTGAGATTGCAATGTGCTAAAAACAACAACAAAAAACCCTTGATGTATTATAATAATAATAAAAGCTTAAATAAAATTTGATCTATTGCATGAAGATGCTGAAGTACCTTGCTTTTCATAGTTGAAGTAGTAAGAGTGGATTTGTTCCTAAAGGTTCAGTCAGTGAGTTGTGACAGCTACGCTCAGGTGTCCTTGAGCCAAGTTGTGAATCTCTTCATGGCGCCGCTGTTCTGTAAATAACCTTGACCTGACAGAAGAGCGAAAACAAAAGAACATGTCCCTAAAGGGATCAATAAAATATTACATATAGAGCATATAGCCTGCAGTGTTATTCTTTTTTAAATTTACTGTCAATTTGAAAGAAAGCGTTGTGTCAGAGGCCATGGTGATAAATTCAGCGAGATTGGAGAAAGCCTATGTTGTATCATTTCTTATCATGTTATTTCACTAACTAATATTCTGTTGCTGATTAGTATGTATAAATACGGTGTTGTGTGGAGGAAAAGAAACTCCCACTCTTAGTCCAATGAGAGAGAGGCCAATTGAATACGCTTTAGCTAAAGGTTAAACTTCCTTTAAGCAATTTATTTGTGGTCAGCGATGCTGTGGGATCTATATGTATGCATGCATTTGCATGTGTGTGTGACAGAGAGAGAGAACATTATCTCTGGTGTGCAGCTCTGTGCCCAGGGCGCAGGCTGAAATGACAAGCTCAAACTGCCACCTGCTCGGACACCACCAACTGAGAACTCCACTTGGCTGTAGCAGTTGTGTGACTGTGTGCATGAGTATGTGGCTGTTCATGTCAACATATTTGTAGGTGATGGAAAAGATATGCAAGGAAAGGGGCTGGGCGATATGGAAAAAATTCTTATCGGGAGATTTTCTTTCCTCATATCAGAATTAATATACATCATTATATAAGTCAAATCACTGCTCACCGGTTACTTTTTGCTTCTAAGTGAAGATATTGGTTTAATCTTGATTTAAATATTTATTTTTTTGGCAAAACGTGAGCATTATGAATGTACTTGAGAACATTCTTGCTGTGAGACAATAGTGCACCACAATGTCACCCAAACCATGGAAACCAGAGGAGAAAATGAAAACTCAAATGGACTTCAAAACAACGCACAGATTTTAACCCGTAGCCCTTGTTAGAAAAAAAAAAAAAGGAAAAAAGGAAATGGAGGTATTTTTTTGTTCAGTGCAAGAAAAATAATCCTCTTTCATTTATTAACTGCTTTCTGCAAACAAGTCAAGTACAGAGAAAAAATTAACTGACACCATTAGGGAAAATATGTAGGACTATAATCCTGGAGCTTAAAAATGAAGACAGAGGAAAACCAATAACAGCAAAATAGGTTGACTATTGGTAGAAAATTTGGATGTGTTATAAGGCAGCCTGGAGTCACCACCACCATCAAGCAGAGATGAGAAGCTAGCCAGTGATGTCTGGTGAGTGAGTTAAGTTATTTTTAACTCCAAGTGTTCCTTTTTTCCTTATTTTTTACATTTCAAACCCATGCTGATTCAAGTTATGCCACTCGAAAAGAGCGATTCGATTTTTGTGTAGCCCCCATAGGACAAATAACTTTCTTTTTGCAACTTTATTTTCAATACTGCATTTGTGCAAAAGTATATGGACATTAACACTTAATTGAATCATCAACACCAACAGCTCAGCACATTAGGAGGAGATTGGACTGGTGAGCTGCAGCAGCAAACAGTATTAGCATTATGGTATAAATATAACTAAGGATGCTCTAAACCCATAGACTGGATTTTAGTTGCCACATATATATACATATATATATATATATATATATATCACATTGGTGGGAACTAGTGCGTTAGCGCAGTTTGCTCATTAAGGTGTTGACGCTGTCCAGCCCCATGCACGGGGTGATCCGCGGTAGCTCGTTAACGGAGATTTGCCGTGTTATTAACGTCATTTCAGATTAACGCTGACAGCACTAGTGGGAACACAACGAATATGACTGCACATTTACGCCGACATCATTCTAGTGCAAAGACAAGTGGAAGCAGACAAAAACAACAAGCACACATGCTACAAACTTTACCCGAGTCATTTAGACAGCCGTTAGCACATGATTCTCCTTATGGGGACCTGATATGTTTAATATGCTGCTGAGAATATAGCCCAGAAGAAGCGTATAGTATAGCTTTTATTTTGGAAAGAGCCATTTCTCTGTAATAAACTCTCTTTTCCAAAGATGAGTGATTTCTCCATCAGATAGATTAATTTTTTTATTACTTTGTTGTTTCAGCAACATTAAATTTAAAAACTGTACTTTTGAGTTAAATATATATTTATAATTTTAATAAATGACAAATTAAAAAGGCATGAACATTTTTTTTGTATCGAAAAAATATCGAACCGTGACACCAAAGTATCGAACCGAACCGTGAATTTTGTGTAGCGTTGCATATATATTAGGGGTGCAACGATGTATACGCTTCTTCTGGGGTATACTCTCAGCAGTATATTAAACATATCAGGTCCCCATAAGGAGAATCATGTGCTATGATTGTCAATGACGCGCTTACCTTCAGGGTCATGCTTCACATGAAGACCAAAATAGTTCCAAAGGCCAGATATATATATATATATATATATATATATATACAGACAAAGCAAACTTGTTACACTTGTCATTCTTGGATGACAATGTCAATGTGTGAATGTGCACAATACAAGGACCCTGAAACTGGAGCAGCTAACTGGAATTCAGTCATCATTCACATTGGTATTCACACCTGTCCTTTTCCTACTGTGCTGGTATGCCAAAATATCTTTGGTGAAAAAGGCCTGTGGTGAAGGAAGGATAAAGCAGCTAATGTTAATCAGCTGATGCAAGCATGACTTCAAGGCTCAGAACTAGGGCTGCCACAAACGATCATTTTGATAGTCGACTAGTCACCGATTATTTTTGCGATTAGTCGACTAATCAGATCATCATCCATTGGACGTACAGCGTACAGCTTATTGCACCAGCAGCATCTGCTCATATAACTATCATTAGCTTACAGCTTTAAGTGTTTAAGGTCTGTGCTAACTAAAAATAAAGACAAGATGATAGTTTATTAAATTTTAATGAAATTTGCAGATTGTTTCGGTGAAGTTTAATAAACTCCTTGCTATCTAAAATATAACAGGACACTGGAGTATATTCTCCAGCATCTCACACTTCTGATAATCAGCTGTCTGCTTGACGTTTATTCAGCTGTGTAAAAACTATAACTTTAATCTCAGACAAACTGATTTACTCAGGAACAAATAAAATACTAAAAAAAAAAGCCAAACAATAACATTTTAAGTTATCTAAGTGACTCATATATATTTAACCTGAGTAGCGAAAGACGGCGGTGGGTTTGAAAACGATTTGCGGGGAGTCCGGTGTTCTCACGGCGCTAGTGAGCCTAGCCCCCGGCTCGCTAACGAGCCAGTGGGTAACAGATGTCTCCGAAAACGTCGGAGCGCTTTTGAAAATATGTGGTGTCCTGATAAACTGAGCAGATATTTGAGGTTTACACAGCTACATTCTCGCCTGAAAATATGTTAAACGTTTATTTTGTGACCCAGAAAGAATAATAAGAGTAACATTAAAACTAACTAGCTGCTGCCATTGTTGGAAACTGCGCTGGGCCGCGCTATGAATTCTGGGACACAGCTGCTTCTTCTTCTTCTTCTTCGGGGTTTAACGGTAGCTGACATCCTTGTACATGCAATGCTGCCATCTTCTGTTTCAGTCCGTTATTACACTCTTAAATCCTGCCACTTATTCCTGCGTCTTTTGTGATCTTACAAAGCTTCAAATGACGCGTCGACTATTAAATCAGTCGTCGACGATTTTGATAGTCGACGTAATCGTGACTAGTCGACAAATCGTGGCAGCCCTACTCAGAACAGAAAACAGTTTTCAGCCAAGCTGGAAAGAAAGAGTGTGAAGATCTGTATGGTGGGTAGGAATGGAACCAAAGTACTTCACCACAGCTGCTTTATGCTGCATTCTTCAATTAATTAAATCTACAGCCAACTGAAGGCAGCAGTTAGTGTATGCTGATAAATCTGCAGCTTGAAAAGTTCAGCAGAAGCCTGCAGTGCACGACCAGTCACTGTGTTTACCTTTATTAAATCATGTGCGAAGGACAACAAGCTGCTACAAAGTAACCCCAATCAATACTACTGTAATGGCCCACAGGATGGAAGGACCCAAATACAGGACACAAGGGCTTCTTAGAAAAAAAAATCAAAATCTTTAATCGACAGGCTTAAGGCCATACACAGGAGGTCAGTCAACAGGGCAAACAAATCAGACATGAAGCAGGCAAAAAGGCAAAGTCAGAAACCAAGGTAAAAACAGCCAAGAACAGAAAAAAGGTACTACACGAAGGAAGCCAGAGAGAAAACAAAGGGAATCATTTAAACAAGAGAAGACAGGGAAATGGCCAGAAAGCTTTAGCACAGAGATTATCTGGACACTATACAGTATGCTGCAATTATTCAAAACAGGTATAAAAAATTTGTGCAGACAATTTTAAGGGAGGGTGTTAGTTTCCCTAAATCCATGAACAAACCTGACATAAAATGCACAACGCTGCTGCAGTTCAACAAACTTTAAACAGCAGAAATGCAGATAATTAGAAAGAAAAAGGAAATAACACAAATAAGACAAATGGGAGCCTTGACAAAAACAAACAAAAAAAGAAGAAAAAGAGAAAAAACTACACAGTGGGGCATCAGATTCAGACATTTTCCCTAAAACATATATTAACAAAACTAAACTAAGAAGCAAAACAGAAAATATGACGACTCCCAACTAAACTCATAATTAATAAACAAAACTGCAAAAGTAACAAAGGTCTATTGCTGTGGTGATAGAGTGAGAGGGGAAGACAGAGAGACCCAGATGCCAACCTCTGCCTTTTTTTGCCTTTATATACATTATGGTAAGCCTTCAGAAGCTAATCAATATAAGGAATATATATATTAGCAAGCGGGTCAATAATGATGAAAGAAAAATAACAGGTAAAATTGGCAAAGACAAGAAGTGAAACTGACACCAGCTCTAAGTGACCAAGAATTACAATCCATCTCTCCATCTTCTGCCACCTATGAGGGTTCAGGCCATGGGGGCAGCAGTCTGAGGAGAGACGCCCCAGCTCATCTGGGAAAACACCGGGACGTCCCTAAACCAGCCGAGAGATGAAACCTCTTCAGCGAATCTAGGGTCTGCTCCCAGGAGCACATGTCCTGAATACCTCAGGAGGCATCCAGGAGGCATCCTAGCCAGACCATTCACAACCATGACAGGCACTGGATGCATCCACTTTTATGTCTCAGCTTCTCTGTTAAGGAGTTCCATAAATAATTCTGCTGTCTAAAATGTGTTTTGATATAAACAAATGTAATATAGGGATTTCAGATTATCACCTTGGCATTCTGTCTGGGGTTGGACCATATTTTTGTCTGACTAGTTGACCAAATATCCAAACTGATTTAATTATATATACTAGAATATAATTCTAGTCTAAACACTAGCCTTCATTTTAGAGGCTGAAGAATACCTGAAGAATAATAATTTTACTCTGATGTGTGGCTTTCTACATATACTAAGATTATGGTTTGATTTTTTAAACATGGAGGCATTTGTTTGTTTTTCTTGTCACAGACGAAGGCTTAAAAAGTAAGTCAGTTATTTAGTTTAAATAACTGCATAAATCCTTATACAACTGCAGATCAATTATAAGCATTAATTTAAAATGTCTGCAAGTGTGAAAATGTTTGGGCACCACCCACATAGTCAAGAGATTTCACACATCTCTCCTATTTTTTCAATCATTATTGGCTGCCATTCAGTCACTGCTGTGAAGAGACATTCTCCCTGATAATTCAAAACACTCTACACACAATAACACACAGAGCTGGTTAAGGTTGCATCGCCCTCAGATATTCCAGAGCCAGCAGCCTGGCAGGATTAGCACATTAAACTTGAAATGCACACCCCGGGTCTTTAGCATGTTAGGGAGCTATAACACCTTGTTTAATTCTCATTTGTTTTCTTGAAGTATACATTTGGTCTGTGAATTCCTCAAAATATCTGTCTTTTACTTACTTATTTTTTTAAATACAAGTGTACAGTACTGTTACTGTTAGTACTGTTAGTGGAAATGTTTTTAAAAAATCTTTGAAAAAAAGAAAAATCAGGTAATGTCTGTGAGCCAAAAGCTCGGTCTTCAGACTCTTGGATCTGTATGATGAAGTTTATGCAATAAGGATTAATAAGGAAGATCACTAATCACTCATCTGTCTATTTTCTTGTTTGTTTGTTTTTACATCGCTTCCACTTTCCCACGCTGTCTAACTCAAAAGTATAATCTTTAGTCTGGTCTAGTCATTTTCTTCCTAACCTCTCAGAGTCCCATCCAACCCTCCATCTTCATCACTACCAGCATCCTTATTCCCATCACTGCTGGAACTCCATTCTGCTATGACAGTTCAATCGTCTAATCGTCCAAGAGTTCATTAATCAAATTCTGCATTTCAATAAATCATGTTCGCTTCTTCCAAATGATCTTCCCTCACCAAATGTCAGTGAGAGGGGATATCCTTAATATCATCATCTGGCTGTCAGTACAGCAGCTCTTCCCACCCAGAGCCCTTAAATAAGTCAGAGCTGCCCCATATGCTGTTCACACCAATCAACCATTTCTTTACTTCTTTTTTCTCTTTCTTTCAATAGTTGGCAACATATGCTACCTGTGCCATAGCAATATAGCTACACAGACGTTTGAGTACTAGTACTAGTAAAAGTAGTAAAAGGTAAGACAAAAGAAAATATTTTTTGCCTGAAAACAAGTTAGTGGATGATTCCACAAAGACTTAGTAGATTTGGGGATTATTCACAGATGAAGATAAGCTAGGGTAATACTGTTAGGAAACACATAATACTACTCAGCAACACCTCATTAATTGCAATGTGGGCTCTCTTAATTTTATTTTATCCAACTTGTTAATGACATCACGGGATGTAGTATTCAGCTTGTTTTCGGTGTATCAGTTGGGAGTATGATAAAATTAACACTATACTACCTGTGATATATGATTATAAATGCATATTCAGATAGCATGTTTGACATTGAAAGTAAAAAGGCAGCAAATAGTGTTTCACAAGCTTTCGAAAAATAAATTACAAATCCAAATAGGCCACTGAAGTAAATAGTTAAAGGTTTACACAACTGAAATGTATACAACACCAAGTATATATATAATATCAATATTACTGTACATTATTTATACAATTCATAGTAACTGATGACAGTCGGTCCCATTTAACTTCAAAGTAATTAATTTCCACAATTTAAATTAGGTAATAAAAACACACTTCTTCTAAGTTACCTGTTCAACCCTACAGAGTTGAACATTCAAAAGGAATCAAATTTGATAATTTATTCAACTATTTATTTATTCAGAGACCTATAAAAACAAAGCACCTGTTTAAAGAAAATAAGCCATTGATCCAACCGTTGTAGTGGGCTGGAACCTGGCTGATGATGATGGGCAAGAGGTGGTGTATGTCTTGGATATGTAGCCAAATTTAATAAGACATTTATGATAAAAATCTCTCTACAGAGGTGTAACTAACATTTCTTCTTTTTCCTCTGTCAGCACCATGGCCAAACCACAGGTGGATTTTCTGGAGCCTGAAAACGTAACTTTTGGGATTTTCAAAGATTACCCTATTTTATTTTTAATAAACCAAATATTAAACTTCTCAGTGGTCTGATATTTGTAAGCAGTATAAAACTTCCAAGCATTTGAATTTGATTCATTTAAATATTGCTGCAATCAGTAGTTACAGTAAGATAGTTCTTTCTAAATTGTCCCATTTGGTGTTGTTCTGTTGGTGTCAGCACTATGAGTGTTTGTGAATAATCTTATTTCTGAATGACCTGAGCATCCCTGTACAGCACAACACACTACAGTGCAGATTGTATACAAGGATAACAGTTGGGAAAGGACACAGAGGAACTGTTGTACTATTAGTATTATTAGAGATTACACAGCGAATGTATGTACACAATATGTAAATACAATGTATGTATTTACATATGAATAAACAGAGCTCTGTTAAAACATACAGATATACATAAGTGTCTTACTATAATGCCAAGTATGGATGTGTTCTACTTTAATAGCACTTTCTTTACATATAAGACAGAGAAATGTTTGCCTCTCTTGAACAAAAGGTTGACAGCAGAGCTATTTTTATTTTAATTATTAAGTGTGCAATAAATGTACCAAAGAAGTGCACTTATACTCATGCTGGTGCACTGAACTGTTTTGCTGTTATTATTGATTTTCACCTGTCAGTCTCATTCTTTCCTTTCTGAAAGTCTTAACAGTCAGAAATATCATAAAATTACGGAAATGAAGAAAAACAGGGAGGTAGACAATAGCTTATGACTTATTTATAAATATGTCAGAAGAAAATTGTACATAGTGTGATCAGCTACATGAAACGTGTTTTTTATTGATCACTAAGCAATTCACATGTCTACGTGACTTTTCACATAAACTCTTGTGTGATAAACTTATTTAACAACTAACAGCTTCCTCTTTTCTAAGAACATACAGACTTAGAAAAGGGGAACCTCAGCTCTAAGTTCTTGGAATAACTTTGTTATCTTTGTACACACACGTGACCAGCTTGTATAAATAAAGAACGCAGACAGTGACAGAGCGCGAGTCCGTGAGTGCCTCCTGCGAGGACGAGCGCTCTGTGACTGCCCTCGCGAGTAAAGACGACTGCAGTGTTTGTGTTTTCTAACTCAGGTGTCTCAGCTGAAGAACTGTGGGGCGATTCTTAGAAATCCCCTGTCAAATATTTATTTTGTTCCATCAACATATAATAATATATATTAGATTGAACCACATAAAAACCAAGTTGACCACAGCGATGACTTACTCAAACGTTTTGCTTCAACCTTTTGTTTCTGAGGGCAGCCAATCAAAAGAAAGCTGGTTTAAGAGAAGGCTCCCTTAGAGATGAGGAGCTAAAGGCAAGCAGGGTGAGGAGCTGTATACCAAGGCACAATCAAGACAAATAAGAATTAATTTAAACTCTGAATAATGTGAACCTATACTCAACTCGACTCTGAATATAAAAATATGAGAAACCAACATCAAATCAAATCAAATCACTTTTATTGTCACATCACATGTGCAGGCACACTGGCACAGCACATGCGAGTGAAATTCTTGTGTGCGAGCCCCACAAGCAACAGAGATGTGCAAACACAACAACACAAACGAGCAAAATACAAGAATGGCCAACCTGAAACTAATAAATATATGTACAATATATAATAGTGTATGCATTTCTGGATGTGTATACTAAATATTTTCCTACGTGTGTGTGTGTGTACACATTTTTACAAATTAAATAGTGTGATACCAGCTTCCAGTTTGAACAGCCCCTCTGCCTTTAACATTAGGCTTAAAACTTTCCTCTTTGATCAAGCATATACCTAGAGTTGGATCACGTGACCCTGAAGCCTTAGTTGCTGCAATAGGTCTAGGCTGCAGGGAGATTCCCATGATGCACTGCAGAGTGTTTCTTCTTGTGTCACCATTTTCACTTGCTATGCGTTTATACAGCTGTCTGCATTTAATCATAGGTTATTATTAATTCTCTGTTTTCTTTGTAGAATTGTAGGGAATTTATCTTATAATAATAAAAAGGGCTTGAGGCAACTGTTTTGGTGAATTGGTACCATGTGAATAAAGCTGAACTGAACTGACAACAGAAGACTAGGAAAAAACACTTCCCCGACTGATGAATATCAAATTTTGCTGCAACATTTAAATGGTAGAGTCAGAATTTTGTATAAACATAAGGAAAACATGTATCTACCCCGCCTTGTATCAACAGTTCACACCAGTGGTGGAGTGATAGTGTGGAGGATATTTTCATGTCACACTTTGGATTGTTTAAATGCCACAACCACAGCAAGTATTGTCGCTGGCTATGTCAGTCCCTTTATAACCACAATGTACCTATTTTCTGACAGTTGCTTCCAGCAGGATAATGCAACGTGTCACAAAGCTCAAATCATCTCAAACTGGTTTCTTGAACATGACAAAAGTTCACTCTACACAAATGGTTTTCACAGTCACAAGAAGTGAACCCAATAGAGCAGCTTTTCAGATGTGGTGGAATGAGAGATTCACATAATGGATGTGCAGCTGATAGATCTGCAGCAACGTGTCTGTATGGACTAGAGATGGACCGATCCGATATTACGTATCGGTATCGGTCTGATACTGACCTAAATTACTGGATCGGATATCGGAGAAAAATAAAAAATGTAATCCGATCCATTAAATATCACGAAAGCACCTCACAAAACTTGCAACACGCCGTAACTCACCTCAGAACGTATGCATCACGTGATAGAGCAGCTGTGGCATGCAGGACCTGTCAGTGGTCTGGATAGCATGTGGAGCTTCGCTAGCAACCTGGCGTTTCATCTCCGACAAAGTTATCCCCGAGAGAAGTAAAGCAAGTGTGTAAGTCCATCTCTGAATGTTTGTAAAGCATTCCTGCGTTAAGCTTAACGAGCGACTGCCTCTCGCTCTCCGGCTGCTACTTCAATCGTGAAACTGCTTAAATCAGCTGATCGGCTTTTCTGTCGCGAGTCTGTCTCTCGTTTGTTTCTCGTTTGTTTTTGGTCCACTTTGCGCCAGAAAGAGCAAACCAGCGGCTGAACAACAGCAGCACGTTTAAGCTTGATCAGCTATTGTTAGAATGTATTTAATATTACTTTCTACTCCAGGATCTTTTTCTACGTAGCTGACGGCTGGTAACTGTGCAGGGGCGGATCTAGCAAAGTTTAGCCAGGGGGGCCGATAGGGCATTAACTGGGAAAAGGGGGCACAAAGACATACTTTTCTTTCTTATTCTCATTTAAAATGTCTAGCTTTTAATAAATAATTATCTGACACCCAAAGTTTTAATTTGATGTAAAATGAATAGAAGTCAATTACTGTACATAGTGACTATTAAGTCTAATATATATACCCTAGTAAGCTATAGTACTTTTTACTTTGGGAAGGTACCATCTGTGCAGTCTGCAATTTTGTTGAAGAAAGATGTTGAATCTATTTAATATTTCTTGAAAAATGATTGATTTCTGTGCATTTTTTTCACACTGCATCAAATTAAGGTTGATTACGTCGATTAAGCATCATGAGGTGGAGCGTGAGGGGTGGTTCCCTATTTTTTATTTATTTATTTTTGTTGTTGCTGGGAGTTGGAACCCTATTAGTTAGGTTGCTTAATATTTACGCTAAGTACTCTTTAAAATACCAGAATAGGGAGGATGGTGTAGGTCTAAGTTTATTAGATTGATCAGTATTGCTGAACTATGAAATATTTTTTTTGTATACAGGTATAACAGAATAGCTTTAGTGTAGTTGTTGTTTTAAACTTGAGTATGAACTTGCAGACTTGCAAAATGCAGCAAGATATTTTAAAAAACAGTTTTGTTGATTAAAAAACACTATATCGGATTCATATCGGTATCGGCAGATATCCAAATTTATGATATCGGTATCGGTATCGGACATAAAAAAGTGGTATCGTGCCATCTCTAGTATGGACCAATATTCCCAGCACCTATGGGTCTTGAAGAATTAACACAGTTCATAACCTGGTAACAGAAATGCATAGATAAGAGACTAGTTTAAATAAACCACTCTTTAGAGAGTGTGTTAAGACTCTAAGGCTGAAAAATGAAATAAACTTTATTTGTCTCTTCTGTTGACTGGTTGATATTTTAAGGTTCTGCAGTCAAAGCCAGTGAAACACAAATAGTGTTCCTTTATCCTGTTTTAATGAGGCAGATCAAAATGTGATCAAACAGTGTCTGCAATAAACTCTGAACCTTTGAAGAAAGGTCCTTCATGGGAGAAGAAGAATACATATATTTATTTATATATAGGCATTTATGAGACAGATATGGAAAGGAGAGCAAGAGAGCTGTTCTTAAAAGTGTTGCCCGGGGCCTTTTATGCTACAAAGTCGATCCTCAAATCAAATACGATGGGCTTTGACTTCATCAGTCGGAAAAATGGTGCGTACAACACCCCCACAAGAGATAATAGGCAATCTGATATTTGTGCAGACATTCTCCACACATCAAACGTGTGCACAATTTGGTTAAAGATATTGTTTACACCTACAACACATACAAACCATGCACCACACTGGATATTCCAAAAAGTAAAACCTTCACCCTTCAAACTGAAGATTTTAATTATTCTATAAAAGTCCCACAACATTTGGCCTTACTAATAAGTATTTGAAAGGGTTTTTGACATTTTGCTCTTACAACAACATCAAGCTGGTACTGACAGCTACAAATATTGTTCTTTCCAAAATGTAATCTTGTAGTACTGATGGTTAAAGCTGGGCCTTTTAAAAACATGAGTGCATGAAACTTTTCTGAGAACTTAACTTCTGCTCCATGTTCTTCAAACCTGCCTGGAAGCAAACAAGTTTGACAACAACACAAAATCACTAGGCAGGAAAATTGTTAAACTGCTTTAGTTTATAATGCTGACATGAAGCTGAATGAACAGGTTTTGTGGCTTCTTGGAAGGTCACTTAAAGTTGGAACACTGACAGACAGTCACCTTGAGCTTACAAACAGCAACAGCATTCTTAACCCTTTAAAGCCGGTTGGAGCAGGCACACTCCGTTTTGTAACTATTTTAAAATCCCGGTAGCACTGCAACCACATAAGCTAGCGCAAGAATTATTTTTGCATATGAAACCGGAGGAGTTGTACTTACATCTTATGCCATCAGCTTGTCCTAGGTCACGGTTTCCTTCCACATATAGCTTTGCAAAAACTGCATAAAAAGCACTTGCAGCAACAAAAACATAATATTCCAGAAACTCGCTTTGCTGATCCGATCAGCTGTTTGAACACTTCCTAGTCCATCAGCGCGAACTATCGCATGTCCGCCATGTCCTGCCCGAAACCGGAAGTGGCGTAATTTTGCGGAAATGTAGTTTTTTACCATCAGGGCCTTATGAGCCTATACTGGTGTTTTTAAAAGTTATGTTTGACTTTATGACTTTCTGTGTCGTTTCTGGGATGCTTAGGACTCATATTGCACTGCTGGAAATAGTTTATTTTGATGCACATGCTGTTTTTTTTTGCAAATTTGCATTATAATATTTATTTTCGTTTTTCCTGGAGTTTATAGAAATTGGTGTATTTCAAAATAAAACTATGAAGACACTCAAAATAAATTTCCTGTGGTGGGAAACTATTTTGTGCAACTTTTTTGTATTTATAGTTTTGAGGGATAAGCCTCTTAAATTTCTAACTAGAAATATATATTAAAAAAACAAAAACAATTAAAAAAATTTTTGTAGTTTATTGCACTTTTTTGCAATTTATGTAATTACTATGCACTTAATGCAGACATATTATTAAAATATGGGCTATAACAGTTGTATTGATGTATATCAACTTGAAATGTTCCCAAAAATGGCACCACAGCATGTAAAAATATAATATAAACTATGGCGGACTTGGTTCTATGGTAGGTCTTAAAGGGTTAAGCAACTGTGATTTTGGTAACCTCAAATTCAATACTTTTCCCTTTGTGATGGAAAAATGTGCAGGTTTTAACCTTTTAACTGCAATTTGAAAAAATATTGCAGAGTAGTGAGAAACTGCTAACCTGGAGAATGTACTTGTGACTCTTTAAGTTAAAAAAGCATTGATTAGAGCAGCTTTAATGTTTATCTACTGTGAGCTCAACCTGAAAATATGGGCTCAGGAGCTTATGAAGCCACTGCAGGCACCTTGAAGATGCAAACCAGCTGCGGCACACACAATACAAGGACATCAAAAGGCAAAATGTTTCTCATAAAAGCATTTTTTTTCAAGCTCTAAAAATTTAGCTGCAAAAAAGCAGAGAGATGGAGGAACTATCAAGTGGTGGAAAAGAAACTTCTGAAAAATTGCGGACAGCATAAGAAAAACCCACTCCACATTCTTGCAAGAGAACAAATCCAGTGGAAAAAAATACAACTAACAACAATTGATCCAACAAGTGAAAAATGCTTTTCATCTGTGCCACAGACATTCATGGTTGTCAAAAAAAGCTCAACAAATCCATAAAACACTCCTAGAAAAATGAAACTATATATTAGTGACTGATTGTATGTTATTAGAAGAAAATAGACTTGAGGCTGAAAACTGAAGACAGGGTGAAAAACACCTGAAAAAGTACATCATTTTTGTGGGTCTTTTCTTGGGATTATTGGGATTTGCTATCATTCTGACATTGCCTCCAGTGTTACAGCATGACACCGTTTTTTAAGGCACCGTGATACCATGTGATTCACACAACTTGTATGAGTAGACTGATTTAAAAGTCTTAAATTTCTTTGTTGTAAAATAACAGCAACATAGTGATAATTCAGCAATCTTACACATTCAGTGTTAGCCACACTGTGAATTATGAACCTCTTAAATCTGGGTGGAATATCAGTTCGATGCATGTACTGTGAGATGATTATACCTACTCATGGCTGCAATGCACAACTGCAATTCCTCTGCTATCAGTGTTCATTCTATGTCCTTATTTCAGTGGTTGTGAAAACAGCTGGATTTCACATCACACTTCACTAAACTGTGTTTTGTTTTTTCAATCCCAGATATTTTGTTTTGCACACATGGACTTCCATCTGTTCTTTTCAAGTATTTTGTTTCTTCCAGTGGTAATAGTGGTAAAGCCTCCTATTGGTCCTCATTTTGACTAATGTGAAAACACAAGACAAGAGGCCTCAGCTTTATATTTTCATTCTAAAATCCATACACTTGAGAACATACTATTGTTACATTACCACGATTTTGATATAAAGTTATGTTGGTAAAATATATTCAGACCAATCAGCACCCTTAGAAAAAAAAACTGCTTCATTCAAAGGACAAAGCATCTATAAACACAAGCTGAACAATCCTCTGACCTATACATAAGAGAGTCCCAACAACCACTCCATAGTCATGTGACACAATGTAGGAGTGCCAGCTCATCAGGACAAGACTCGGCTTAAAAGAGAAGGGACCCTCTTTTGAGGATGGTAATGTTCACATTTTGGATAGAGAACACAGTTTGAGAGAGGAGTAAAGGAGGCCCTCTATGTCCACTGTGAACAATGATCACTGATCAGAGGTGGTGGCCTGTGACACCA
Organism: Astatotilapia calliptera; assembly: GCF_964374335.1. NCBI lineage: Eukaryota > Metazoa > Chordata > Actinopteri > Cichliformes > Cichlidae > Astatotilapia > Astatotilapia calliptera. The sequence continues at coordinate 21,762,582 of NC_137434.1, forward strand.
ACTATCAGCCCCCTATAACACAGTCTCGAGATCTCTTCCCAGGTGTTTAAACCCCCAGTCACACCTTGACTCATGTGGCATTAATAACTTTGGTCAACATGGTGGGGCGATGTCTCACAAACAACAAACACACATCACATCTGTGACGCAGTGACCCTAATGACCCATGTCTTGATTCACACCTTGGTTCATGTAACACTTGTTTTATGCTTGAGTGAGGGTAGCAAGAAGGGAGTCCACGCACAGTGACAGAGAAGGTTTATTGTTAAGGGAAGCAGTTTATAAAATAAAGTATATGGTAAAATCAGCTACTTTTGCATGTGCTGTTGTTGGTCTGTCACTCAGCCACAAGGGGAACGTTCTAACATACAAAGCAATGATGTGAAACTGAATGTTAAACGCAATTAAGCATATCCACTCCAGCCACCGTCCATAATATCCATGTTGTATTTTTTGATCATCTTTTCGTGTTTCTTCTGTTTCTAGCGAATTCCGCTATCTCTAACGTCCCTATTTCAGCCCACTCATCAACCAATCACCATTCAACGGACGCATAGGTCAGCTGTGTCCAGCCACATGGGAGTACGCCGTCTAAACAGAAACATAGACGGATACATTTGTGGAACCATACATTAGGGTTTTCTGGGCCCTAAGTCCATTGTTATCAGCACTGTTTTCCATTGCAGCAAGAAAACACTGTAATTGAAAAAGAAATCCTACTGTGCAGAGCATCAAACAACAGCAACAAGCTGGGGAACACCATTTAGCAGCTAAAGTGCCGGGTATTTCCCTCAGGAGATGTTGGAAATCTAAACAGCTAGAGCTTAAAGGCAGTGAATATTGGACTTCCATTTACCATATGGCGACCGTTAATAAATGAATGATAATGTTGCTCTGTTACTGCTGAACATGCAAAGGCTATAAAGTTCACCAAAAAAGTGATAATATGCTAATGTTGAGTTCATAACTTGTGTTCATGTCTTGTCTGACTCCGGGGACCGAAGTAAGGAAGCATGAAAGCGATCATAGCAGGTTGAAATTAAGCCACAGCATAATGCATGTCGCTATGACATTGGGATTCAGCTATTTGTTTGATTAAGCAGATTCGTAGCCTACTTTCAACCTGGGAAATGGAATATTCTACATCAGATATTTCAATCAATTGTTATTGTAACATTTGTAGTTATTGTACAGAATGCTTTATTTCGAGCTGAGCAGAAGGCCGTGTTCCTGTGCTCTACAAGATGAGATTGCTCATGCAAAGAAGCTATCCTTCTTTTCTCTCTAGAAAAAAACAAACAAAATGTTTTTGAACAGATCTTCTTCATTGTTGACCATGTTGCAGATACACCAAGCTGTTTTGACCTTCAATTTTGTTTTTTTCTAATTAGACTAGATTGGAAAGCTGAACTTCCATGACCAGTCTCCACGACAACCTCCACAGTGATGTACAAAATAGAGTGCATTAAATTACTGAAACGTGTATTGAAACGAGGTTTGTATAATCTGAGAACATTGGAATTAATTAGAGCCACAAATGCTTACTGTTAGTCACTCGACCTAATTTATATTCAGACCAGACAGGCACAGTGTGTTTTAAGGCATCTATCTGTTCTTGTGAACCTGATTGATGCCCATATGATGGGGAAAAAAAGAAAAGCCATTAGGAGAGCCATATCCCACAGGCTCATTTAATGGTCTGTTGTAAGCTTAGCTACAGGTCACCGTTCGAGTCAAGAAAAAAAATTCTAAGTGAATACGGTTCTTTCTGGACTGATGACGTGTCCGGTATTTAAAAGGCTCCCACACAATAGTATAAGTGCACAGTTAAATATTTTAGATTATTACGCAGCTGCACCACATAAAGACTAATATCCTATTGATTTCCTGTCAGGCTTGATAAGTAGCCTTAATTTAAAAAAAAAGCATATCATTGAAAAAGGGAATTCTTGTGCAGTATGTAATCCAGTTACAAAAACTGACATGTCTATGTTTTCAAATAAAAAACACAAACTAAAGTATTTCAGAAATTATTGAAGTCTGGCATCTTTGGGTATATTTTGACCAAAGGAATAAAATCTGTGGAACTTCTTTCAAGGCCATTTCCAGTGAACAAACAGAAGACGGTTTTACTCTGAGCAGCCCCTGAAAAACACTCAGCGCTGACAGGTTGAACTCAAAGAAGACAACCATAATGGGCAGCATTTTTAAAAAGCCAGCAACTGGAAGCAGAAGCAAGATGAAGAGTACATTAACAGATATTTGTTTTTGTTTTTTATGCTAACCACGGAGCAAAGACATTTTAGGTCATTAAGAGAAAAGGACAAAGATGTAATTCATTACGTTAACCAATCTGGATGACTTTGATATACACCACTCAGAAAAAGCTACATCAAAACCAGACTACATACCAAAACACAAGTGTCCAGTAAACTGGACCTCAGAAAGGCATAATGTGGCAATACAGGAACAGCAGACTTGCCTTGACTTTCACTGCTTCATCAGAGGACAGTATTGCAACAGGAAGTCCAGAAGTCTGTGCTGAAGGTAAGTGGTTTATTATATGTTGTTCTACTTTAAAATTTTTAATAAATAGCATGTAGTTTATTAAGCTAATCTAGAGACAAAAAGCAGCAGGGACAGATCATTCCTTACTTTTATTTATTTATTTATTTAAATGTAGGTCCCTACTAGGGCAGCATGGTTAGCACTGTTGCCGCACAGCAAGAAGGTCCTGGGTTCAGTTCCACCATCAGGCCGGGGTCTTTCTGTGGAGTTTGCGTGTTCTCCCTGTGTTTGCGTTGGTTCTCCAGTCCAAAGACATGCAGCTAGTGGGGATAGGTTAATTGATCAGTCTCTAAATTGTCCATAGGTGTGAATGTGAGTGTGAATGGTTGTTTGTCTCTGTGTGTTAGCCCTGCGACAGACTGGCAAACTGCCCAGGGTGTACCCTGCCTCTCGCCCTATGACAGCTGGGATAGGTTACAGCGCCCCATGTGACCCTGAAAAAAAAAAAAAGGATAAGCAGAAGCAAATGAATGGATGGGTTCCTACTAGTAATTAATGCTTTAAAATAAGTGCGCAGATGCTTCTTAGAATGGCTTTTCAGTTGTGAGACTCATCTTACGTTGTACACCAAGTCCCCATAATAAAGAGATTTTGTTTGCATTTTTTAAATTCTGTTTCTAATACATTAGGGTTGTCTGGACCCTAAGTCCATTGTAATCAGCACCGTTTTCTGTTGCACTGTCCCCCCCCCCCAAAAAACAAACAAACAAACAAAAAAACAAAAAAAACAAGTAATTTAAAAATTGACAATCGGTGATAAAATCACATTAATAAGGTAAGATTCTTATGTCTTTCTCTTGCTCTCTCATGTATTTTGCACTTTGCCAGTTGGCACTTCTGCATTTGTGTTCACTGGTTTGTTCAAATATAACAAATTACTATATACAATATATTCTTTTTTTTCCTACACATGCAGTAAATTCATATTGACTCTTCTCTAGGACCGATTAATCCAAGTAATCAAAACACGTTTGTTAAAAAAAAGAACAAAATCAAAGCAAAACAAAATGTAAAAGCTTAAAAAAAAGAAAAACAAATCATCTGAAAAAAAAAGGCTATCAGAAGAGAGCACAAACACAAATTGGACACTTGTCCTCTACGGCTGCACTGACAACAAAGGCTACAGTGCCATGTGCCATCCTCCACTCTAGGTCTCCATGCTTCTATGATACAGGAACTTTATACAAAGACCGCCAAACTAGTCTAATATCAGCACTTAACCCCAAATATGCCCTTCATGAACTACTGCTGCACACGTCTTTTTGTCTTTAGCATCATCCTACACAAGGTCTTTTCTAAGTCATAAAGAAGCACCTGCAGAGTAGATTGAAGGCACTTTAGCAATCTTTAAAGTCAGGAAATAGTCTGACAGCAGGATTTGTGCAGGACCAGTAAACTACAGTATGATTACATTAATCGGTTTAAAAGAAACATTCAAGTCCCTTCATATCGATGATTGTGGGATGATTCAGACTGGATGGATTGACAGATTTAAACTCTCAGATATTAAAACATGTATTGCCTAATGGATAGTTCACATCAAAAACAACACAAGGTCTTTTAAAAGCTCGCACTGCAAGTTGGCCGCTTCTCTCCTTCAGCCACACTGTAAAGACTGAAAAAAGACATATTTTCGTAAAACCCATAAAAACTAAAAGAGAAAAAGAACGACAAAATAAACAAGCTCAATTTAGCAAGTTATCTGAATAAACAGGAGTGAACAGATGTGACCCTGACCACCATCCCCTTCCATCTGTGAAGGAAAAGGATGCTCTGAGGAAACAAGCGCAACCTGTTCCAGAAGAACGACACTGAAACTCCCATCGACAGAAGAGAAGCTGAACAATCAACAGAGGCCAGAATAAAGCAGGTAAACCAGGTTACTGACAACACACAAATGATATTTTAAGAAAAGATTCTTTCTTTAATTAACATGAGCTTTAAACCTTTTCTTAATTTTTCTTCAAGAACCATTGATTGCTTGAAAAGACCTAATAGAAAAGACGGAAAGAGAAATTCTCAAACGGATCTATTTTTAGTTAGAGCCTTTCTCAGTCGCCCAATCACCTCTGATCCCCTTTAATGCCTGAACAAAAGTTTAAAAATACCAAATCTAACTACTGCCTGGCAGTTCTCAGGGTATTATAAATAGACCACTCTAAATCATATCTTAACATATCTTGTCTGTAAAAGTTTTTGAATTATTTAGAAATTTAAAAAAATCTTATTGTTTGTATTGCTTGTAATTATGGTTGTCTCACAAAGTCATATGAAGAAGAATTACACCACTATTCCTTCGTGAAAAAGGCTTCAACCTGCACTGCAATAGATACTGCAGCTTATCCAAGACCCTCACCTTAGAAGAGATGTTGGTAAGAGGGGTGTGTGGGGTTGAGGTGATTCTTTATCAGTTCTAATACAGTGTAGTTGAAATGCAGTCCTAGTGATAGGAAGTGTCACAGCTGCATGTACTGAACACCAAAGGGTTTAACCTAAATGTTTAAAGCAACCTATATAACTGAGTAATCAAAGATATATCACATTTCACAGCCTGTTCTAGGAGTTACGTTTATACCACTCCATGGTTTTTCCAGTCACAAATAAAAGAAAACAATTATAGCCTGGATTGTGTTCACGTGCCAAAACCACAGACCGAGGTTCACATTCTGAGTACCACTTGTGGTTCGATTTAGTCAACAAGTGATTTTTGTGGCAAAAAGTTAAACAGCTGCTTATTTACCAGTCTGACAGACACAGAGTCAGTCATTTTATTTATTACATTTTTTTAACCTGCCAAATTAATGTGGAATACTCCTTGTTAGTTCTGTTTTTGATCTGTAGCAGCTCCCGGGGGAAATATCTGGCTGTTTAGCTGCTAAATGCTCCACTATATTCACCAGCTAAACACTAACTGTGTCTGCCTGCTGTTCGCTGCTTTGTAGGTACTAAACAGTAAATTGTACCACTAAAGAGTGAGCTGTAATGCTACAAAACGCTGTAAAACCAAGGGGAGCTGAAGATTCCTGTAATTATTTTTTGTTGTTTAATCACAACAGTGCTTTTCATATTGTCATTTGACACATTGCTGTCATGAAAATAATTTCTGTAACACACACATACACATATACAAATATGCCAGATGCACACTGCCACAGGGAACCGAGTACAGAGGTGTCTAATAATGAGTGCCAGACTATGCACATGCCTTTTCCTGTGCAAGATAGAGCCTTAAGCAGTCTTTAGCTAAAACATTGTCTCCCTGGAGGTCAGACAGAGTTATTGAGTTTAAATTATATCTATGAGTACTAAACAAAAGAAAGGTGATAGAGACATTAACCTTCATCCTCCTTTCCCTTTATCCAACCAGAGAAACCCATTAGATATTCCCATCTGTTCTGTTCTAATGGTAAATTCTACAGGACTTGGCCACAATGGTTATGTGAGAGTAATTTAATGTCAGCACATTTTTTTAAAACAGCGTTCTCAGAGTAATGTACACTATGGTGCAAAAGTTTAGGATTATTTGGAAATGTCTTTCCTTTTCATGTACTTGCTTTAATTTTAAGTAAAGTTTAATTAATCAGTAATGTTGAGTCATTTTTGATTTGAGCTACTATCACTACAATGTTCCAATAATATATTGCGTTATCTAATGCAACTTTATTATGCTATGCTGAAGGTTTCTTTGTAATCGTTCTGCATTTATGTCTTTGGGGATCTCTTGTTTTTTTTAAATGGGGGTTATAATAGGCCAATATTTATGATTCCACTTTTTGGGAACATAATGCCTACTAATTTGTTAAAAGAGTTGCAAGAGATATGCTGTTTGTCTTGTTTTTAAATCAATTGTTAGTGAACTACATCAAAATTGCACAACACTTTAGTTGCAATAATATATTCTTTCATTTGAGCCTTCATGCCTGCTTAAACTTTCCAAAAAAAACCTTTTTTGGTAACAACATCGTAGAACCAACAGTGAAACAAATAAATGCACAGCACTATTTCTTGGGGATTTGTGACTGTGTTGTAACAGGTTATCTTTTTGTTGCTTCTCACGCAAACAAACATTTCTATGTTCATTTCAGATTTAAGACTTAAGAAAAAACAGACTGTTTCACAGGCTGAGATTTCATGTATAAAACGGGTGCACTGTCCACTTTGTTTAACAAAGTGACCAAAAAAGAAAAACCAACAAAAACACTTTAAACATACCAACCACAGGTTTATGTTTCAACAGTTTACAGCTCAGCTGAGTAATTTGTGATCACTGGAGCTGAACCTTGACAAGCTGTCCAAAAACTACCCCACAGCACAGATGCTTAATCCTTTTGATTTATGTAGCAGTTTTGCCCAGACCTCTTCTATTTTTAACCCCAACAGTATGCATGCTATGATTTTCCTCCTTTTGGATTTTTACTTATACAAAAACCCAGTATACTTGATTCATACGTTATTCCTATAGTTACGTTCGACTGGAAAATTGTGTTTAGATTTAGTTTTCATATGGATGCCCATATCAAGTAGGAATAACCCTACATTGCTGTTGGTTGTTTACTCAAGCAAACAGGTGAGTGATATTGAAAATGCAGCTCTAACTGTGAGATGAATACTATAGGTGTGCGTCTGCTGCCCTGTTCCTCCCAGGCATCGCTGCACACTGCTGCCACTGGCCTTTTAAGCTGATGTTTTCAATATGGAGCCATACTGTCACAGCTTATCTCCATTTCAAATGTGTTTGTTTGCACATGGGGCATGTTCTTGCATTAATGAATGCATATACTCAATACATAGTCTGTGCATGTGTGTTTTCTATTTACCTGAGCACATCTTTATGTTTTTTTGACCTTATGTATCTTTTTTATGCACATTTATTCATGCACAAAATGAGCTCAGGTGCATGTTCTTGTATGGACCTTTTTTTGGATGTAATTATTTAAACGTATGTGTTAAAAATATCACTTGCAGTTAAAACCGAAATAATGGGCACCTCAGTGCACTCGGTGTACGTTTACCTTTATTTTAGTTCAAGTGAGATTGTAGAGAAAAATTACAGCAATTCTCTCCCACTTCCAAAGCTTATTACCAGGAAGCAGTTGTATTTATATAACCTTTTATCTGCATATACAACATATAATGTTCTGTTTAGGATGCTTGAAAATGTGGTATGGGTTTTATGGGGTCATTTAGATTTCCCAAATGACCTGGAAGGTGCAAAAGGCAGAGGAGATTAACTGCACGATAAAAAAGATTTACTTGGACTTATATGGTAGGTGTCCCTGTGTTTCTGTAGTGTGTATGTGTGTGTGTTCTTATACTTCTGTTTGTAGGGCAAACAGTTATCCACAAAAAAAAGAAAAAACCCAACTTGAAATGAATAAAATTAAAAGTAGGAATAGAATTAGCTTTGGATTACTTAGGGCTTTCTTGGTTACATTTGAAACTCAATAAAATTTGATTAGGATTTGCTTCAGGCACTGTATTCAATAGTTACACAGAAATACTGAAGTCAGGGTTGGCTGTGTTGTTTTTAGGTAGAAAATAATGCATTTGAAATGATCAAGTGGAAAGGAAGATTTAAAAAAAAGAAAAGGATCTCTTCTTTGTCCTTCCTATTTCTATAAGACATAACTGTGCTAATTTTAACATTGGTACACCTCTCACATTCATCTCCTGAGAAACAGCCTTCCTCTACACTGAGGCTGGTCCCAGTTTAAGTTCCTAAAGTGGCCCGTTTAAAACTCTGTCACGGCACTGATATTTGTCTGAGATAATCAGTTTTGGAGATAACAGTAAGATCTGACAGAAAGCTTATTGGCTTATATAAATATCAGAAATGTTCTAAAGAATCAAATTCAAGTCTTAGGAGAAACGGGTCAGAATTCAGTTAGCTCCAAAGATCGTCTGTTTCTGATGAGATTCATGAAAAAATTCCAGTGAGGAGTAAAATTTAGTTTTAAGTAAAAGGGAAGGAAAGAAAGTAAGTCTCCATAAATATAGAAAGCCATATTAACATCACAGGACTGGGGGTGTGTGAGTGGGTGAGTACATGTTTCAGTAACCTTAAAAAAAAAAAAAAAAATCATTAAAAAAGTCCCAATGTATTTTTCAGCCTTGTGGTGTTTATGTTAAACATATGCATACTGCAGCATGTAGGGAATCAAACTGCGTATAAAGTGCTTCCGTGTGTCAGAGCAATAAAACACAATTAGTTGTTTACCAAGAAAGGGCATGATGGTGCAGTACACCAAGGTGTGTGGGTGTGTATATAGTGTTTAAGACAGCTGCTGTATTTCAGACTCTCCTTATCGCTGTTAAGCCATATTTTCTGTGAAGTCTGCTGAGTGCACTGGGATTACAGAAGCTGTTTAGTAACCTTTATCTTTTAATCAGTCTGTAAGTCACCTCCCCGCCCTCAGATGTGCCCTTGCTGTTGACAAGTTTAAAACTGTCAACAGTTTCAGTGCTCTTTGTCCCCCCCCCGAAGGCCAGTCATTATGCCCATTTTGTCGCCTGTCTTCTCTCGTGTGCTGCCCTGCCGAATCCCAGTCGCAAATTGCTTAAAAACACTACATAAATAGGACAGGAGGAGAGGGAGGCTGTGGCCTCAAGTATTGTATTCAGGGTTATGATAACACTACATGAGGTTATTTTCAACATTATCATAACTCCTGGTCAGAAGCGAGGTCTTCAAAAGCAACACCACAGCACGAGCATTTGACAAAAGAGGCGCCCGTGGACAAACATCTGCAAACAAAACAGTGAAGGGTTAGAAAACTGCTCAAAGTGCGTCTAGTATGTGTGTACTGTATGTGCGCAGCAGATAACGGTGCTCTACAACAGGGTTCCTTGCTTTCAGATACTCAGTGCATAGAGCAGCTCTGCTGACGGGAGAAGTGTATGACTGCTGGCCCCGCTGGTGTTGTTGTAGCACGGTGTATAATTTTGTTGCTAACTGGTCTCAGAAGCCCAGCTGAATGGAGACTTACTGACCACTGGAAATAGCACTGCTACTGTGGAGGTGATGTCTACATTTATGCAATGTAAAAAGTGGATTTTATTTGGAGGCTCTGCCATTTATTAAGTCATATTTTATGGTGATCACAAAGATTAAAACTTTACTTTTTGCAGCTTAGTGAGGCTGCCAGGCATAGTAGTACCTTGAGCTAAAATCAGCATGTGAACATGCTCAGTGACAGTAACATGCTGGTGTTTAGCATGCTTTGTTTTTGTTTTTGAAAAACTTTGGTTTGTAAATAATCTTATAAACAAAAAATTAGCATCATTGTCAAACATTTATCTCTCATGAGAACACTTCGAGGACCACAAAGTCAGTGTGACATCTTGGACGTCTCTGCACAGTATTCTGATACAGTCCATTAAGTATTTCTTAAGATATTTCAGTCAGTATGAAATAAATAAAGATAAAACAATCATCACTATTACATTTGCTTTAGATAGATGCCTCTTATTTAAATTATCCTTCTTATATTTTTTGAGATCTTCATCTCCAACATACCTGCTTTCATGCATTGAGCTTCATCACTTAATATTTTTTGTTTTTTTCTGCTCTCTGATCTCGAGACTAACTTTGATTTGACATTTCAAAGGATAAATGGATTTACAAGCAGCAGCTCACTAATGCGTGTATAGGACTTGGTTTTTTAAGCTTAATTCGCTTTCATCAAAATTACAGTTTTCACAACACAAAACTACAGTTAGAATAATGAACTAAATCCTCCCAACAAACTGCAAATCTCATACGGATGATATGTATAGTCTACATTTTATCTGAACAATAAGTTTTAATGTTCATCTATTTCAATGAATAACTACATTTTTTAAAAGAAAAACTATTTTTTTGGGCATTTTAAGCTTCAGCCATTGCACATTTCTGGTATTGTAGAGTCATTAAATAAAGTCAGATAAGCTCTCATATTAAAATGCACTGCCACTCTGTGCTCTTTTGCATTGTTAGAATATGTAAGCACACTCTTGATCAGATTTTTCTATAAATCCATGAGTACATTTCTACCAGTGTTTGATTAGGACATTGGAGTGCACTGGCAAATACAGAAGGGGGCTTTGACCAAGATTATTTTGCAGCTCAAAAGAAAAATTGCAGTCATTCAACTTTTTAATGAAACAGCTACAACACTATTTTAATGAACCATCTTCCAAAATATAGAGGCAAGGTGGATCATAAGGCAATATAATGAAAATGAACATCATACAGAGGAGTTATGCAGTTGTCAAAGGAAAAATACAAATAGAAATGCTTTACAGCCTAAAATGATCGCTTTCTTTTTTAGAACAGAGACAATAAGTGCATTAATCAAATAGACAGTTGCGATAAAATTAATTTGTAACTAATTTGATAATTGATTAATCTTTTCAGGGCTTTGCCAAGCATATATTTGTAGCTTCACAGGTTACAGCTGCTAAAATGTAAGAATTTGCCCTTTTTTTTTTTCTCCAACAGAGGATTGAATATCTTGGTATTTTGGGGAAAATGACCAATTTGGTTATTTTGGCTCAGAGTTTTTGAGATTTCATAAATGGTGCAATCAATGAATTCACCAATCATTAAGATATTATTTTATTCTTAATATGACATCATGTGCTACTTAGAGATCTTGTATTTCCATTAAGATCCTCAATTTGGAGGTGCAAAAATAATACTAGGATTCAAATTATATGGTAATATAGGTGATTAATATATCTGTCAAGCTGCCAAAAACATTCTAATAAATGTGGCAAAATACTGTTTGCTCCAGTTTAATACTCTTCATATCTGGAAGAAATAAAATAGGTTTCACAATATCTGTGGCAGCTAAGCCATTAGTTTTTTGGTAAATAGCAAAAGGACTGATTTTTATAGAGAGCTTTTCTACTCTACCTGAGCACTCAAAGAGCTTTAAACAACTTACCTCATTCATCCAAGAACTTTTTTCCTATGCTTAAGTGCTTTCTATCTAACTAACTTCTTGCCCAAGGATATTTGGGATCAAACCACTAACCTTCTGATTAATAGTTGTCCTGCTCTACCTTCTGAGCTACAGCCACCGGAAGAGCATATGTTGTAGTACTTATGTTCAGGAACTGAATGCAAGTACTAAAACAAACCTCCGTCTCACCTTGACTTTCCTTGACCAAATACCATGTACAATTTGAAAACTAGTAATGTAGTACTGGCCCTAGTATTACTACTATATTTAGAATATATGCAGACTGGATTGGGAGAGTGCTGAACGCAGTACATGAGCAGAAAAAAGATGAAACGGACTGACAGTAGTGATGGATAGTTCATTGAAACCACACACTTTTCTCGTCTTGGTTGAATTAAAATATGCTTGGTTGACAGTCTCAAATAAAAAATATATATATAATGAATGAAGTACCGAGCCTCCAAAGATTACACACAAATTTAGGATGGCTTTGTCTTGCATGAAATGTAAATATTGTATGATTTGCTTTTATTAAATGATATCTAGCCTAAAAAAATGTGTTATGTACTATGAATCAACAAGCTCCTCGAGTATATGTTAGAAAGAAGCAGAATGTCTCCTGGATGATCGTCATGAAGCAGATCTTGAGCCCCGACCTCCCTGCAGAGGAGGGACAAGTGGAAAAATGAGCCTCCCTTTTGGCGATCAAGACACATTAGCTGAAATACAGCCTGTCTGTAATTGTGCTCTGCATAGAAGCACACATCAGTCATGGGCTGCTCATTTCATTATTCCGCCTGCGGGGAAAAGTCCCAAGGGGGATCACTTACATCATAAACCACACACACACTGTAGACACCTCCACTCTTTCGACTTTGCACACATATGCCCAACTTCTGGTATAAAAAAAGAAAGAAAAAAAAACAGGTGATAAATGGATAGAATCAAACAAATCGCCTTTTGTAACACTTCCTCTTGTCTGTCTCCTATTGGTATAAATGACATGAGAACAAAGCTGCTGATTTATATTTAGTCTTATGATGTACTACGATCCTGTCTTTACCATGCCTGCGAGCTTTGTTAATATGTATTCTGGCTCCACTGTAAGCGCGTGCCTGCCTGGGGATTGCTTTCTAGATTTAGTTTTTGCCCTCACCTAATCTTCTCCTCTCTGCTGTTGCACTGTTTCTAACCATCTCATCATTCTCGCTCTATTTCTCTTCATCTCTCTATTCCTTCCTGTCTCTCCATTTCTGACTGTGACTCCCTTTCTTACTTTCAGCGCCGCGTGTTCCTCAGAAAAAGTCAGCAGAGGAGGAGGAGTGTGGCAGGACTATGATTATTCATCTAGAGAAAGGCAGAGAGCTTCTTCCACTCACTCAGCCCACGGTCAGCTTGCCTATCTGTGATTAAATTCATCAGCACCCCTCTCATTCTTCCACACACCAACACATGATTCTCCTCAGAGAGTTGCCATTAGTGCTCTCTCCCTGTTAGAAAACGATTCGCACACAGAAACCTCCTGTACACTAAGTTCCGTGAAAGTCTGCCCTTTGCTCATATAAGCACACTTTTATCAACTCCTCTAGAAATGTAGCTTTGTGCTCAGTCCGTAAATATCTGTGCAGTTCTCATTCCTATTTATGCAAACTTGCAGACTGTGTTCCTCAATAGGCCATTACAAACCAAATTGATATTATGCAAATAAGGACAAAAAAAAAAAGCACGCACAAGGGATGCGAGTACTACTGGGATAGTCCAAGGCTGCCAGCAGTATGAATTAATTGTGTCCTAGCATGTGGGGCCGGAGGAAGCAACAGCAGGAGGGGGCTTTATCCCTCTCGGCGCGGCCTGGAGCTCTGCTGGAGTTTTAGATCTGGTGATTAGGCTGTGAGGTCGAGCTACTCAGCGGAAGTCTCCTCTGAATTCGGAGGAACCGCTGAAGGCATGTTCTTCATCGCATCAGATGAGGAAGGGGGGAAAATTTTTTGCAGCCCCACATTCAGCTGGCCGGCACACAAAAGATGAAGACTTCAAGGTCCTTTGATTTGAATCCAGTTTCTCATTGAGACTTCTGATTGATACATTTGAGGCAGGACTGCCTTTTGCACAGACTTTTCTTGACTAAACTTTTCCACTGGTTGGATCCTTCAACCTGTCTATTGTGTCCCACTTTGTAATCATTATTTAATTCTGCATTAAAATATTTAATTATATAGATAAATATACAGAGAATTGATTACCACTGTAGGAAATCCAACCAAGCATGCTTAAATACTCCAATTTGTAGTATACTCACAAATCACCTGAAAAGAACTGCTTCATATGCAAATTCCCTGGATACTCATACTGCAAGGGATAAAAATGCCCAAGGCTGTATTTCTACCGAAGGCACTGCATTATTCACGAGATAGTCTGCTGTGGATTTTGGTGAACAGCATGAAAACACTCTCCCATCTCTTACAGACAAGGTATAAATCTGACATGATACACCTACTCCTATCCCTCAGCTCTGGCTGGTCGTTGTATAAAGAAAGCACGCTCTGTTTTCTCAACGAGCATGACAGGCAGGTATTCATGTGTGAAAGCAAGTCTCGCACAAATGTTCACAGCATTAATACATAGATACTGAAATCAATAAAGTCTTGTTTTTCAGTGTTCCGCTCAAGACAGCCCATTGTGCTGAGAAGCAAGAACCCCTGAATAACAAACATGCGGCGATTGATGAAAAATATTTTTAAACGTATAGACAACATGCAATTGTTTTGTGAAAGAGAAGCAGTGTGTACTCACACGGGACCTTTGTGCAACTATAGCTCAAACAATGCCTATGCTCTCAATAGTGATGTGAGATGTTTGTCCATCATTTTAAATCACGTGTTTGCAACGCTGCGTACAAGAAAACAAATACTGTACATGCATCAGGGAACAACAAAGACTAGTATTAGTACAGCAAATTGACTGTACCTACAAATACTTTCCATCATAAGAGATAAAGGGCTTTGTTATTCTTGCCTCTTCGTTCAATAGCAAAGGGACTGCCATTCAAGTCAGTGACTTAGGGTTCATTGAATTGCTCTAAAACAGTGCAACATGTGGACACAGGGAGCCAAGGATCAAACCAGTGTATTCCAAAGTAAGAACTAGGGCTCCAGTATTCCTGTTGACTGCTGGGCTGAATGATGAAACACGGTCTGATAAACTCCGTAATACCTTAGATGTGAATTAGCAGGATCTGTCTTAAATCACCAATTAAATTTGTACTACACAACTACATTTATCACTGCAAAATATTTTTTTAAAAGCCTACACCGTAAGTGGTTATTTTGGTAAACTTTGGACCAAACTTTCCACATGATTATCATGCAGACCCTCTTTGCTGTGGTCACTCCATACTCAGTTGTGGAGTGCGTGAATTTCGTCAGAGTAACTCAGTTCAAACACGGCACGTAGCTGGCAACTTCCACATTTTACCATGATTGTCACGCTAACTGATGCATTTTATGACTTTTAAAAGTCTCCTAGAAGCTGGCCGTGCATAATGTTTAATTATTGGAGAGTGACGAAAATGATTTAACATGCATTAATGCGATGAAACAAGCAGTGTTCTTGCTCTCACTGCTGCTAAACGTGTAATCGACACACCCATTCAACGTGTCCATTTCACGCTTTGCCTCTCCGAAACATGAAATGGACACACATGCAGAAATTGCATTACCAGCAGGGGGAGATAATATATTTAAAGCCACAGTCAGTAGTGAGCAAAAAACATAGTGAATACATTCCTGGGTCCGTAATTGTCATTACGTTAGGTGCTAATATGTATATACATGTAAATGTGTCAATAATCTGTTTAAACGCTTTCTCATGGTTATTTTCATGTTGCCTTGAGATAAAATATTTCCCTCTGCTGTTACTGTAGCTTACTGAGAGTTCCGCATGCGTGTACATTTCACCAGATGGCCTCTCTTGATACACAAGAAATGTACAGTATTTTATCCTCAGCTTTTTTACCTCTCTCTAAAGGAAGACTGAACACCTACAGATATAGCAGACATATCACGCATAAGTCGTTTTTTATCATTTTTTACTATTTATTATGATCCTTAAAATTATTATTAATTAAATATTTTTGGTTTAGGGTTTGAGGTTACAAATCCCAGTGACATGAGATGCAGCAGGTGTTGGATAGCTCAAACCAGGTGACATCTACGTGAACCTGTGGCTGAGCTGCAATAGGCAGAGTCACCTTGAATCAACAATACCAATGAAACAACCCAGAGAAAAGTGCAGATATGGTTTGCATTGGAGCAAAACATTTTTCATTCATTTGGAATTGAAAATACATAACTATATAATAAGGGTGCAACGATACACAAAATTCACGGTTCGGTTCAGTTCAATACTTTGGTGTCACGGTTCGATATTTTTCGATACAAAAAAAATGTTCATGCTTTAATTTGTCATTTATTAAAATTATAAATATATATTTTAACTCAAAAGTACAGTTTTTAAATTTAATGTTGCTGAAACAACAAAGTAATAAAAAAATTAATCTGATGGAGAAATCACTCATCTTTGGAAAAGAGTTAATTACAGAGAAATGGCTCTTTCCAAAATAAAAGCTGTACAATACACTTCTTCTGGGCTATATTCTCAGCAGCATATTAAACATATCAGGTCCCCATAAGGAGAATCATGTGCTAACGGCAGTCTAAATGACTCGGGTAAAGTTTGTAGCATGCGTGCTTGTTTTTGTCTGCTTCCACTTGTCTTTGCACTAGGATTGTCACGGTGCAACAATGGTGATAGTGCGTCCCTCCTTCCGTGTAAGCCCGTGCGTGATAGTGAGTGCCCGTCTCTCCTCCAAGTGCTTCCTTAGTGTCGTCAATCCCTGGGCGCACACACACACACACACACACACACACACACGACAGCAGAATGAGTAAGAATATCAGACAGCACTTCAATAACGTTAGCGACTCGAAAACATTATCAGGCTTAATGCAATACTCCAGCGCTGTCTGTCGCTCAGCCACACCACTAAGTAGCCCTGCTGAAGATGGTAGTTGATTGGCAGCAGCTGGTGGATTGACTGCAGGTGCGGCAGCTCCGGGCGACAGCACTTCCGGGTCGGAGGTAGCCTGTTGCTAGGTTACCTCCTAACACATCACAGCAGAGCCGGAGGGGAAGACAGGGCAATAGGAGAGACACATACACACGCACACGGATATACACACACTGGCAGGTCGACCGGTCATCATGACAAGGATGATGTCGGCGTAAATGTGCAGTCATATTCATTGGTCGTGTCCAAATTCATGGGCTGCATCCTCCTGAGGACCCGGCCTTCGCGGTCTACGTGGCCCACGTAGACCGGTCCTCAGAAGGTCGGGTAGGCCGGAAGTAAACGGCCGTGAAATTGGACGGTCTAGCCTTCTGATTAGCGTCACCGCTGTCTCAGTGGAGTTTAATAAACTCTGTCGTCTGCTCCTTGCCATCTAAAATATAACAGGACACTGGCGTAAATTCTCGACTGTCTCATACTTCTGTTTAATCAGTTTTCTGTTTGACGTTTAGTCAGCTGTGTAAAAACCAAGGAGGAACCCACCCGGGGGAATAATAAAGTTTTATTTTATCTAATCGTATCTAATAACTTTAATCTCAGCCAAACCGATTTACTCACAAACAAACAAAACACTGGAAAAAACCCAACAATAACATTTTTAGGTTGTCTAAGTGACTTATATATTACGTTTAACCCGAGCAGCGAAAGTCCGCGGTGATCTGAAAATGATGTGCCGGGAGTTGTGCCGTTCTCGGCCGCATCAGTAACCCTCGAGCTCCCGGCTAGCTGTCGAGCTGGTGGGTAGCAGACGCCTTCGAAAACGTCGCCGCACTTTTGCAAATATGCGATATCTTGATAAACAGAGCAGATATTTGATGTTTACACAACTACTTCCTCGCCTGAAAATATGTTAAGTTTATTTTGTGACCCAGAAAGATTAGTATGAGTAATTTTAAAACTTAGCAGCGGCCGCCATTGTTGGAAACTGGAATTTGGCTGGGCCGCGCTATGAATTCTGGGATATGGTAGGCCACGAAGGACACACCCGACCCATCCTTAAAATTCGGGGAAAAGGAGGACGCATTTGTTGGCTACATTCGGAGGAGTCTACGAATTTGGACAGCCTTCGGCGTGTCGCTGTGACGTAATCGGTCTACAAATGCAGCCTCAGGAGGATGCAGCCCATGAATTTGGACACGACCATTGTGTTCCCACTAGTGCTGTCAGCATTAATCTGAAATGACGTTAACGCCACAACACGGCAAATCTCCGTTAACGAGCTACCGCGGATCGCCCCACGCGTGGGGCTGGACGGCGTCAACACGTTAACGAGCAAACTGCGCTAACGCAGTAGTTCCCACCCATGTAATTGAGCATTGCGTGGCACATCCAACATACTCTTTTACTTTTGTCCATGACGCGCTTACCTTCAGGGTCATGCTTCACATGAAGACCAAAATAGTTCCAAACGCCAGATCTGAATGAGGGTGGGGGAGGTTCAATTTGCCATGTTGCAACGAGCTTAGCTTCTGTCTTGCTAGCTTGCGCTGCACTCACTGGATCTGGGCTCGACAGTGCAGCCTAGGCGGAGTAGTCGAACGCAGATCCACTGAGCACTCAACACAGACAGCATCATCAGAAGAAAAGCTGATAAAATAAATTAAAAATTTTGTATTGTTCGATACATATGCATACCGAACCAAAAGCACTGTATCAAATGGTTCAATATCGATACGAGTATCGTTGCACCCCTACTATATAAGTATAACTAATTGTACTATCACATGGCATTACCTTCAGTTTGATACAGTGGGCTGTATTTCTCTTTTCACCATAGCTTCAAAGAATTAGTAGAAAAAAAGCACAACATTTGTGTAAGATCAATATGCACAAAACCAGCCACCAATAAAGTTAACTTAAAAACACTACAGCTAGTACCTTACTGTACTCTTCTAATTATACAGAAGCCTGGTCTCGAAAAGTTCACGAAGCTCTTTATAGTCATTATTTAGTTTTCTGTTCAGAAGAAAGGAAACTTAAAACCAAATACAAAACGTGTTTAATGCTAAAGTAAATTTTCATTATGCATTTATTTTTCAGTGACACCCACTAAAATCTCACTGACATTTGTTGATCCTCAGCTGCCCACCTCCAGATTTATAATAAGACATTTAATGAGATATTCAGCTTGTCATTATAACCAGTGTACTGTAATTGTAAAGGAAAAATGCTTGTAGGTACAAAGCTACATCGCAAATGCCTGCCATCTGATAAAGTGCAAGAAGTATGTTATTTCCTAGTGCCTCTGCCAGTCTAATAACTGACTTTAACATTACCAGGTCTATTTTCAGGTATGACAGCCATTCTGCAAAACATCCATGACTTAAAAATGAGCTGCTTCTAATCTCCTCTTTCTTTCAAGGTGCTACTCTTGAAGCACTTCCTGTAGCTCCAGCACAGCAGTTAAATCCTTCACTGGGAATTCTTTAATTGCATCACACAGCAATCATGACACACTCTGAGCCCCTTGGGAAGATGAGCGTTTCTTCCTATTCATGTCAATCAAATTTGCCATGCTTAACCTCCGTCACCTGTCACTCATCTGATTAAGCACAGCAAGTGATGAGTAATGTCGTCAGGGTAACTGTTGCTGAGTGTAACAGTTTTCAATGAAGATTCCTAATTATTTGCAGCAACTTCATCATAATGTGGTGTTGCAGTGATGTACGTTTGATCAGGTGAGTGAATTGAAAACATGAATGCATCCACATAACAAGCATAGATTTATAATACTATAGAAGTTTCATCAATTAAAATCACTGTTCAAGTTTGTGCCTTCTGAAATTATTTATTTTTGCCTCGCTTAATTTATTTTGCCATTTTTCAAAGCAATTTGAACTGAAGCTATGTATGTTATCTAAAAGAAAAAAATAAACAGCCTGAAATAAGAGCACTGTTGCATAATTAGCAGTATTAATACAAATATATTACAATATATTCTAATGTGTAATGAGAAATCAAAGAAAAACCTTTTTCCCTTGCACCATGTGCTTCTAGATGATAAAGCAGTGAAGTGCTGAGAAACAGAGGTTTTATCAAAACTGTGCAAAATTAATCTATGAAACAGACCTTGAGGTTATTCAGTTTTTGTCAAAAACAAGGAAATGTTCGATTAAGCATTGCAATAAACAGTATATCAATATGAAACTAAGTCTATACTTTTTAAGGAAGAGCTACAAAATAAGTCTGACTGCATAAATAATATATATTGCTCCCAGTGTTAAGAACAAAAACAAAAAAATATGCATCATTTGTGTAAAGTATGCATTACAGCCAAGTTTATTGTGAAGAACTACCACAAACACCACAACATGAATTTCTAGGAAAACAATTCAAAAATAATGACACTGTCTTCATATTTGGAGGCATCCAGTCTCCCATGCCATTCTTAAATTTGCTAACTCCAGCATCTGTCCTCAGTGCTGATCTATCTTCACTCACTTACAGCAGCTGTTGCTAAGTAACAGCTCACGCCTGCGTGTGCTTATTACGTTTTTCAAAACGACATTAAATAGTCAATGAATCAAAATGAAAGTGCCATGGAAGTTGAAGTTCCAGATCTAATGCAAGCTGCTTTCTCTAGTTTACTATTTTATAAAGAAGAGCTAACAACACCACTGTGTTCTTCAGTAATCAATTAGGTATGTTAGACCCAAGTCTTCAGGCTTATCATTCTTCCTGTCCCCTTATATGACCCAGAAACCCATGGCTGAACTGTTCACGGTAAATATGCTGCTCTGGAACCAAAACCTACAGGGCATTTCTAATTAGGTAAGGAAACAGCACTACACTGTGAGGAGAGGACGGGATGAGCGAGAGGATACAGGAGGAAGTGAGGAGAAGGGGGCTGATTGGGAAATGAAGAGAGCGGAAGCAAATAGCAGGAAAGAGGTGGGAAGAGGGGAAGGAAAAACTGTGCAAGATGATGGGAAGACTGGGGACTTATCCATTAATTATAACACAATTGAGGCTTTCAGATGTAGCATGCATCGAAAGAGTCAGTGATATGACAAGGAGATTGGGACAGATGAAGACCATGGAGATTTGCACATGGATAGAGATTTGCACCAAAGAATAAAAAACATTGATTTTAAAAAGAGCAACAATGAAAAGGAATGAGGAAAAGAAAATAATGGAGGGAATACAATCACCTCAACCTTACAAACATCTTAAGCATGATCCAACATAGCAGCAAGGCCACGTTCCAGCAACCTTTTGCCTACATACCTGAGTGTCAACCTACCAGCTCTGGATAGCCCATGGATGATGTTCCAGAGGGGCCAGGCTCCGTGCCGACACATTCCAACACAGAAGCCCTTTCAGTAGGCATGAGACAGCATTGATGTGGCCAGGGACCAGCCTGGGTCAGCCAGCGCTGCAGAACTAATACGTGCCTAGACTTTTACCACAAAACCCCTCAGGCCCCGCAGTCAATGAGCCCAGAGATTGCTATGCCGCTTTCACTTTGGGAGCCCCAGATCTGAGAGTGAAGAGGCGAGACCACGGTGTCTCGGAATGAGAAGTAAAACAAACAGACGTTTTAGCACAGGATATGGTTGGCTGCTTCTATGTCTTGCAAGCCCCTGATGTGTATTCAACATTAGCTGCAGCACAACACAGCAGCACACTGTATCCTCCCTCTTTCAGTCATAGCTATAAGAATATTCTAACTATGAAGCTAAAATCAAAGTCTTTCAAAAGTATTTGTCTGTTTGTATCTTTTTGCAATCTGCACCGGCAGTACAAGCCTTTCCAAATCATACTTGCAAATGATTTATGGGAGGACTGGTAAGTGAGTTCACAGGGATGTTTGCAGGTAAGCTGGGGACCTGGCTGAACCAAATGAAAACAAATGATGGTAACACTTTAGATTACAGTCTGCAAAATACAAAGTAATTACACTACTAGAGTGTAGCAGTATAGTACAGTAACAATACATTTATGTAGGCACAGGGGGACATTTTGTTAACAATTACTATGTATATCTTCTGGGTTTGTATGCCTTACTGTACTGTAATATTTGGGAGTATCTTAGAGCATGATTGATTGAAAAGATGACTTGTGCAGTTTTTAGTCTCTAAAAACTGTCCAAACCGGTAAACTTCATTACTGAATGTTCATTTATTGCCTCGTGGGTCCACCTGCCTATGACAGACAAAATTGCCCCACCCTAAATGTCACTCACATGTACTTCTGTGAGAAGACAAGCCGACAACTTTGAAGTTGTTAAAATGATGAAAGTCTTCTCTCCGGCAATCATGTTCATCCAGCTCTACAGCTCCTGAAGGTGCAGCCCTAACTTTTTTTTTTTCCAGCTCTGTGCCAGAAAATAAATCCCATCCCAGGAAAAACCACAAATATAGCAATATAAAAAACAAGGCGTGAGTCACAGCACATATATAGTACACAGCCCCTATTCCTCAAACACTTGTGATGCTGTGTGGAATAACAAAAATAAGATGATTTAAAGCCTATGTTCTAATTGGAAATACTACAAACACCACATATAACATGTTGAAAAACTAATTTTCTTGCTTTTTGAAAAATATACATTTATTTTATGCTTGATGACAGCAAAACATTTTTTTTTAAGTCAGGTTAGGGCATGTTTACCACTGCGTTGCATCACCTCTTCTTTCAACAACACTCTAAGTGTTTTCAAACTGAGGAGACCAATTGCTGTAGTTTTGAAAGTGAAATGTTTTTCCCAGCCATCGGATGGTGGCTTTTGAGCTGTGCACTGATAATAAGCAAGATGCTCCCTTTGCTCTTTTGCCAGCAGGACACATCATCCATGGTTTCCAAAATAATTTTTACATTTTGAATGGTCAGACCAAGAGACTGCAGGAGGTTTGCCTTGCATTTGTGGATGCAACAAAGAACTGTGTTTACTGACAATGGTTTTTGAACTGTTCCTGAACCCTGCAGTGATTTTCACATCAAAATTGTGCTTGTTTTTACTGCAGCTCCGCCCGACAGATACTTGGTTTTGGCCACTGGCCCCTACATACAAAGATTTTTACAGACTCTTTACATTTTTAATGGTACTGTAGATGATGAAATTACCAACAAGTTTGCAATTTTACATTGAGAATTAATTTTTGAATGATTATAATATATATATATATATATATATATATATATATATATATATATATATATATATATATATATATATATATATATATATATATATATATATATATATATATATATATATATATATATATATATATATATATATATATATATATATATATATATATATATATATATATATATATATATATATATATATATATATATATATATATATATATATATATATATATATATATATATATATAGTCTTTATAGTTTTTTTTTTTTTAAATATCAAATCAACATATACATTTGTGCTCTTTTGTTACCACTGTTTCAGTTTGTTTTGGGGTTTTTTTTTTTTTTTTTTAAAAAACTTAAAAAATTCATGTGATGCAAACAATTAGCTTATATTAGCTTGTTTTTTTAATATGCTTAATTTTTAAATTTGATAATTAACTTTGATTAAAAATGTGCTGAAATGGAGCTGAATTGCTAGCCAGTACCATGGTATCACTACCCACCTTTTAAAAACTTTGGTACCAGCACTAGTACATTTTGCAATTTGGTACTATTACCGCAAGGTGTACTAAAGTTTTTGTTTTGTTTGTTTTTGTGTTTGCATCTGTGTATTTGTTTTTTACCCTGATGCAATCCTCCCAAAGGACCACGTCTCCGCCCAGTCTCAAACTGGAGATCTTTTGTGTATACAGCAAATAGGTTAACTACTACACTATGGAACCACTCTCTACGAACAAACAATAAAACAGACTGTCTGGAAAAACAGTTGTAGGAGTTCAGTTGCCTCCCAGGCAAGAATCAGAGAACCTCAGCAAAGCTCAAGTCTATGTTTTTCAGAAAATTTGAAGGAACACTTATGAGAAACACAAAGTTCACACAGTGCAACTTTTTAGTGTTATTTTATCATGAAAAAATGGTTTGTCATGAATTTTAAATATTTAAAATGTAGCATTTAACTAAATCAGACGCATATAATGAAGTGCTGTAGTGTGAAATATATCCCTTTATGTACCATATTTATACATGAAATACCTGCTCAGTTTAAAAATAAATCTTGTCTGAGTTTGTTCTGAACACAACTTCCGATAACAATGCTGTTATCTAGTAGTTTTAAAAAGTAGTGAATACATTTTGTGCATTTGAATTATTTATTACTATAATAATACTACTAATAATAACACTATTGTTAGGACAATCCATTCATTTTCTTCTGCTTATTTGGGGCCAGGTTGCGGGGGCAGCAGCCTAAGCTGAGAACCTCAGACCTATCTTTCTCCTCCTTGGTGTTCGCCAGCCATAGATAAAATCTCTCCAGCATGTTCTGGGTCTGCCCCAGGGTCTCCTCCTGGTTGAAAATACACCCCTACTCCCGAAGCACCTCCCATAGAACAAGAAAGCCCTACAACATCCAAAGCCTTCAGGAACTCAGGGCGAAGGAATCTCTTCGAAACAGTCCAAAAGCGTTTTTTCCATGGCCTCTCTGAACTCCTTTCACACCTGGGTTTTACTTCAGCCATCACCTACTACCCAGGGTATGCACTTTTAGGCCAATGGATCAAAAGTGCACACCCGGTGGTGCATGCCCAATTTTTTCATTCTCACTACCAACACTGTATCACACAGCCAATTTTTTTGTAATTTGAGCAATCATGATGCTCCGTCTGATCAAAAATGCCAGGCCCGATTTTTGCCCAGTCAAGCCCTGCACCCAGTGATCACACCAACTGCATAGATCTGAATAAATCCAATTAAGACTTTGACATAAAAATGTGTATCATGATAATCTGGAACAAAATTTTCAAAAAGCCTTGTTTTACTAAACCTAGAGCAACTGAAGAGCTGATGCAATGGACTGTGCCATTCAA
This sequence comes from Astatotilapia calliptera, assembly GCF_964374335.1. Taxonomy (NCBI): domain Eukaryota; kingdom Metazoa; phylum Chordata; class Actinopteri; order Cichliformes; family Cichlidae; genus Astatotilapia; species Astatotilapia calliptera. The sequence goes on from NC_137434.1 coordinate 21,787,190, forward strand.
TTGTAATTTAAACTAATGAGGATGTGTTGAGTGACTTAAATAAAAAACAAGCCTTAAATGCTGTAGTAAGTCCATAAACAAAGTCCAGTAGTGCCAACATATATCAAAAACGCAAAGAGTGAGGAAAAACAGAAGGCTTAACCTCAAATCAAGAATAATGGGTAAGGACTGATGTTGAGCAAACTCAGTTTTTAGGGTCACATTCACTGATTCTTCTATTTGCAACATGTTTTAAGTGTTATGTGGATTTTGTGCTGGGCACAAGCTCTGGATATTTTAAATATTTCATCCGTTTTATTTTTTGTTATCTTTGTATTTTTAACTTACATTACATTACCATACCTTGCCCAGCTGTAGGTGCAGCAATGCAAAGTATGCTTCACATTGTGACTGGAATATGCATTTCTATTCATTCAGTGATGCAGAAACTGTATAATTCTTAGTCTCTTTTGTACCACTGGAACTGCAACTACTAAAACACAGAACACACATCAAAAATGCTGTAACCTTAGAAAAACAGCAGTACATACAGTGCACTCAGCATTAAAATAATTAACTCAAATATAAATATTTAGTTTACTGCTGTGAAGTAAATCCCAAGATTAACCAATTTCTTATGCACTAATTTCATATTATTTGCAACACTGTTGCATTTTATTGTTTTTCTATGTTCTTTATAACTTGAATCACCTGTTTCATCATCATTTGACAGCACTCAGGGGGATCCTTTTGGGAGGAAGAAAAGTCATATGATGCATGAAACGTCCCTTTTTATGTGAGCATGATCCTGAAGTAGAAAGCCTGGCTTAATAGAGAAAATTGAGAACCATCATCATCATCTCTGTTATCTCAGACTCTGGGTTTAGGTTTTGTCAAGCCAGCTAACACAAGCCTGCCTGTGTACATCCTTCATAATACATTCCTCAGTTTATGTTCAGCTTTATTTTGTAATGAGCTGAAGGAACACATTTTATTTTTGCTTTGCTGTTTTAAATAGAATACAGATTATGTACTGAAGAAATCCATTTTATAAATGTGGCAGTTAGAGGAACATAAACTGCATCAGAGAAATATGTGTGTATTCGGTTGGTGATGCAGAAAGTGGATGATTTTATGTATGATCCTAATCGGCTTCCAAGTCAAATTTGGAATTGCAGCTCAATGGAGATTAAAAGGTTGACCATTTGGTTTGTTAACATTTAAGACCAAAATTATTCAATTAGTAAAATGAATTTTACTTTGATCTGGAACAAAGTTCAAAATCTCAAGGCTACAGAGAGTCAGATCTAAATGCAGTGAATTGCTTTTTATGTTTAAATGATTCAGGTTCAGAGCTGTGATATGCAGTTGTAATGTGATAAATTGCAGCACTAAGTAGTAAAATATATTTGTTACCTTGTTTATTTACACAATTTTAATTTTGTGCAATTTCCTATTTTTTCTAAGTGCAAAATTTCACTTATATCTAATATCAATGACTAAAGTAGGCATGACCTTTTTATGTGGACAGAGCCTGATGCGGAAAGCCTGAGTTAACAAGGAAAGTTGAAAACCAGAGTTGTGAAACCTATTACCCCTGACTTGAGTTTTTAGGGTTCAGCAATTCATCTAAAAAAGCTACATAGTAGCTTTATAGTACACCTCTCTGGGCCCCACTTGCAGACCAGAAAGACACTGTGACAAAGATTAAGGTGATGACAAGACTATTTATACGCAGAGGGCTGATTAGAGAATGACCAGCAGGAGGTTACAAAGACAAAGGTTAAAGCAATCACACACACACAGGTGAAGAAAGTCAAGACAGCCAGGGGAGACAGGAAGTGAATCTAATTTAGGACAAAATGTTAAAGTGAAAATAAAAACTATAGGGGAGATAAACACTACAACACCAAGACCAGGAGACCCACATTTCCATGAAGACAGAGACAAAGGAGTGCTGGCAGACAAAGGCAGAACACAAGGATGAGACAGGGGAAGGAACAATTAGGAAAACACTGAAGGAGCTAAACACATTAGAAATTACGAACACAAAGTAGAAACTGAAGATAATAAAGTGACAGATCTACACTAGAACAGTTATCATAAACAGGCACTTGCGAGTAGGGATGGGTATCGTTTAGGTTTTATCCGATACCAGTACCAAACCGGTACTTTTGAAACGGTGCCGGTGCTTAAACGGTGCTCGAACCGGTGCTTAAAGAATGGAGAACACAAAATTGGTCCAAAAACCTCTCATGTTTAACTGTTTTTTGTAAAAAGATAACAATGTTAGCCTTTTCTGCAGCTATAGGGGATTTATGGCATCACTCTTGGCTGGAAGCAGTGCTTAAACAATGGAAAAAACACAAACTTTGTCCAAAAACCTCTCATGTTGTTGTTGCTGTTTCCTACTTTTTCCTTTAGTCATTTTAGCCTTTTTAGCCAGGGTGAAGGGAGTATCTGCCATCAAACAAGAAGACAGACGCATGTAACTAAGACGCGGTGTTTGCTAGTTCATCTTACATGCATTAATTTATTACTCAACGTAAATTACACACAAACAACATTAAGCTACTGACCCAGAGAAGAATGGCTGCTGCTGCTGCAATCATCATCCGTCATCATTTCTGCTACACTGGCAGGGCTAGGGGCCAGGACTCTCCTCTTCGGGTTTTTGGGGGATGTTGCTAACTCCGGGTCCAATAACAGGCACCACATCCACAGTAGATGTGCTCGGTGTGAGGTCTCGCAGCAAGCTTTTAAAAAAAACGCTATGCGTCGCCAGGTGTTTCATCAGTTCTAAGGTGTTACCTCCTTTTCACAGTTTCACCTTAAAGCACTTGTGTCACGGCTGCCGAGGCGAGCCGTGTGGAGTTAGAAGAAGGACCCAAGATGCAGGCAGTGGATAAGATGCCGGTGAGTTTATTTATACAGGGGTGAGAAGGCAAACAGGCAAGAGGGAAGACAAAACTAAAGACCTGAACTGGGAAAGCTAAATGACAAACCTGAGATGATACAAAAGGGGATGAGAGGCAGAGAGACGAGCTGGACACCAAGTAACACGGAGGAACACAGACAAACCGGCAACAGGCAGGAGAACACACAGGGCTTAAATACACACACCAGTAATCAGGGGATGAGAGACAGGAGGGCAACACAGCTGGGAGGAATCTGAGCTGACGGGACAGGGGAAACGTAAACTGAGCACACTCACATATGACACAGACCTTCACAATAAAACAGGAAACTCAGACACATGGAACCAGACAAGACATTGAACTAAACAGACAGATTCACAAACAGATGGGGTGACACCATAGACAGACAGATACAGACGCGGACTCAGAGGCAGACTGAATATAACACATAGAACTTAAACAATCATCATCAAGAAAATGATAACAAACTAAAAGCGCTGGGTCACCGACCCAGGACCATGACAACTTGTTGCAGGCTGCTGAGCTTGCATCTTTTGCTGTGAAGTACAGCCAGACTTTTGACCGCTTTGCCTTGGGCATTTTTAATCTGTAGCTCTGCTCTAAAAGAAGGTACGTACCTGGGCCCGCCTACTATGCTCGCAAAGGTACAATGATTGGCTGGAATCCAAAGTGTCATCTCAGGAAAAAAAAGCACCGAAATAAAGCACCGAAATGTGCGCTGCTTTTCGGTCTGGTCACCGGTACCCATCCCTACCTGCGAGTCCATGAACACCAGACAGGAACCAGAAAAATGACACTAACGCTCAAGCATAACGATGAAAATCCAGGATAACAAAACTTAAACTAAAACAACAAACCCCAAAACAACAATGACAATACTTTATTTTGTTTAGAATACAAATATATTATAATAAATTATAGAAAAATTGAAAGTTTCATCCACTTTTGTTCCATATTATTCTATTGAAATGCTGGGGGTGCCTATCTCGGTGGCTTCAGACACCACCGAGGTAGGTACTTATGTTTCATTACACTCTGATTCACTTCTATCATAAGATCAAAGTATCCCACATATCCAGGTCAATTTCATGATAGATTCATCAGAGTCGGCGTTTTTGATTGAACGTCCTAAAGCTTCTCGAACCTAATTCTGCGCTCCAGCATAAAGTGAACATATCAGAGTGTCTCTCTCTGTCTCTTCACAGTCAAATCCCAGTTTACTGCAGGGTGGATATCATCATCAGTGCATCTGAAGCATAAACATGAAAGCTGATTTTCTTCCCATCCCTGATGGCCATTGAGTTCCTTTGTTTTCTGAGAGCACAATATATTTCAAAGGCCCTGTGAGGTTGAATACTATTTTGGTCGTAGTAAAAGATGGCTCCAGGTGAGGCCCAGACTCACAGAGAGCTGCTGTGATAAGCATACTGAGTGACAGAACACCAATAAAGCATGAAGAGACAGGGGGAGGGAGGGTGAAGGCAGGATGAAAAGAAAATTAATGAGAGGTTTAAAATTAAATAATGAACATGGGAGAAGAAAAGGCATGCAGCCAAAAATAACAATCCAACAATACATCTTGATTGTGAGCCTGTTAGGAATGTTAACATCGTAAGAATAAAGTGCACAAAACCCAGAACAGTCACAAGCAAGAAAAAACAATCAGGAACTAATTTGTTGGCTTAGCAGAACAATGCATACTGAAGGGAGTTAATATATGTAGTAACAGTGAGGCAGGCAGTAATAGCGCATTCCTTAGAAAAACAGCGTGATGTATTACTTTATTTAAGGAGGCACAAAAATAGAAGTTATCGCTAATAAGGATGTCATGATTGATTATTCGTCATGTGCCATTTAGCAGCTGACTCAGAGCTTATTAGGAAGGATTAATTAAGAAAGTACTTGGCATGCTGATTCATGAAAATTTGGTATTAGAAATGTGTTGAGCTTCTAACAATCTTTTCAAGTAACTCATTGTTAAGTATTTTACAGACTTTTACACTTTTTCTTTTTGTTGTTTCTGTTTGTTTGTTTGTTTTGCAGTTTTCAGCTTATTGTCTTGATGAAGTGTAAATATTTCCCTTTTTTCCCTTATTTAGTTCAGTCTCATTAATTTGGTTTTAGTGTTGAAGCCTCTAAAAGCCTTCTGCATGTCTACCTAACCCAAGCAACACAAGCAAACTTAGCTGCAAATTGGTAAACACAGAGCCAGATACACTCACCAACCACTTCATTTGGCACAGCTGTTCAACTGCTTGTTAACACAAAGATCTAATCAGCCAATCAAAAGGCACCAACTCAGTATATTTAGACATGTAGACATGGTCAAGACAACCTCCCGGACTTCTAATTGAATTCAAATTGCTGATGTACTGTGCTTTTCCCACACCATCTCTAAGCCTTACAGGTTCAGTAAAGAGAAAATATTCTGTGATATCAGAGCTCAGAGGAGAATGGCTACACTGCTTCAAGTTGATAGCAACTTAAGTGGAGATAACTAGCCCCACCTCATATGCTCCCCTTTCAGAAGATGTATGTGTCTGTCTATTTATTCCTGTACTAAAACCTGTTGTTGTCAGTTTTGTGGTCCACCTCCCTCCCTTTTTAATTAATTCACTTATATAATAGTATATGTGGATCCACCCAGCCCAGGTGCTGCTGCCAGTCCCCTCTTAGGCCGTTCCCAAACCACAGCATCAATTCGCAATTTTCCATCTGCCGTTGTTAAATCTAGATGAGGATTTGGTCTCAGCTAGTGAAATAACCATTTGTTACAATTAAGGAATACAGAAGAGTGTACCTGAATGTACAACATGCCAAACCCGGAAGCTGATGGGCTACATTTAGCAGAAGACCACACCTGGTGCCACCTCTAGCAGCTAAGAACAGGAAACTGATGCTACAGTTCACACAGAATAACAAAAATGACCAGCTGTGTGATGCTATCTTGTTTCTATAGAATGAAGAAATAGGGCATTTCTGAAAACAAAATTGGGTCCAAGCTGGTACAACTAGTGGCCAGTAAGTGTATTTTGTATTGCTTTATTTAAACAGAGCACAGCTAAAATGAGACTTATTGCACCTGTACACTCATCAGTTCAGCAAAAAACACAGAAAAATTTATTATAATGTTTTCATAGGTCAGCTGCATGTACAATTTGGTGTGGATTTGCTAAAATATTCATGATATTGACTTTTCAGGGTGATGAAATGTCAGTACTACAGCTTAGTGAATAAACAGTCAGATGCTGTTTTAAGAGAAAGTGAGACTTACATTAATATGAAAGTCAGACTCATGCTGGATCTGAAAATATAATATGTGCAGCATTGTGTTGTATGTCTAACAGGCTAATGCATTTTGTGTTAATTTGGATTTTCCTTTCCATCATTCAATTTGTCTATCCATCCATTATCTTTACCAGGTTATCTCTGTGGGGGTTAGAGTCATTACAGCCAACACTGAGAGATTGCATTTCCCCTGGACACATCGTATGTTATCTATTACATGGCTGACACATATAGACAGAGAGCCTTTCACACTCTCAATCACACCTACAGGCAATTTTAGACTTGCCAATTAACATAACTGGCAAGTCTTTGAACTGGGGGAAGGAATTCCAGCACCTGAAAGAAATGCATGCTAATATTCAGGTTATACCATTTTTTTCCCTGAAAGTAGCATTTAATTTTGAGAAACCTTTGTGCTACATTGTCAACATGCAGTTTTCAAACAGGCATTTTTGTGTGCGCTTCCCATTCCTATCAGTTTATAAAGCTGGGTATACAATGTGAAATTTCTGGGTTATTTGAGATGAACAGTATAAAGGAATTGCGGTGATATCTTTGTTCTTGGCTTCAAAGCGATAGCCCTACATTTCAAAGTGAGAGCCGTTCAAAGTTGGCTGTTGTAAAGGACTCGTGCCCCAAAAAATCTAGGACAAAATTCTCAGTGTGAGAAATTTAGGATGACCATCTGATAATGAGACCAGCCAATAAAAGTGCGTTATGACACGCTGATCAGTGCGACCCACAGCTGAGATTCATGCCATACAATGTGGCTTCAATAACATAAGAGTACTGAACTCACACAGTATCTCAGTGCCTTTATATGCCCTTTTATTTCATTTCCTGTTTTCAGCAGCAGTCTTAAGCTATCCCACACCTACTTCCCCCAACACACTAGTGCTGTGTCTGTTGTGCCTTCCCCCCATTTGTCCAGCCCAGCTTCAGTTTTGGTTTGTTGTAAAGAGCCATGTAGAGGGGAGGAAGGATATAATGGCATGTTTGGGCAAAATGTATACAATAATTGGATGCATCTGTTTGCTTCTCTGAATATGTTTTAGACTTCCTGTTTTTGCATCATTTTATTGTAGTGAAAAGCACGATTAAGAAACAAATGCATTTCTCTTACAGAAAGTGTTTATGCGTCCGGCTCCGTTAAGAATGAATGGAGAATATTGATTAAGGCAGGCCACCACTAGTTTTGTGAAAAATTGAAACCTGCAAAGTGTTCCGAACACCCTGCTCAATTACGCAGATCTTCACATCTTTAACATCAACCCATCAGAGCTCAAATTTGAGTTAAGTAAATCTGATATAATTATTTTCTAATTCACAGGGATGATTAGGATGTTCCTGAGGCGACCATAATGAAATTAGCTGTTTGATTAGTGATTTCATGCAGTGGAGTGTACATTCTGTTTCTGTTTCATTAAGAAAAACCTAATGAATGGACTGCTATGCCACACTTGTGGACTCATGCATATCCTCCCCAGATGTGCCCCATTTGAAAATGCAGATCAGTCTTTGACCTTCATGCCATAACAGGACCTCTGGAATATGATGGTGTCATTTTTTTAAGACAGCATTGATGTCATTATTGCTGTCACTAAACCCCCATCACAGTGTCAGTCGATGCAGCGCCCCTGCAACCAAACAGTCCTGCAGGCCTGGAAATTAGATGCAGCATCCCAGTAGGGGGCAAGCCTGGGGATCCCCAGAGGCACATAGTCCCTTGCCTGATTGCTGAGCTGAAGCTATGATGGAGAGGGTAACTAAAAGAGATGAGAGCATTAATAGTGCATGAGACATTGTGTGTGTGCTTGTGTGTTTGATGAGACTGGGATGAAAGAGTGGTAGAAAGGTGTAACACTGATCTGGGTCTCTTGTGTAACGTGTTCGGTTTTCATATGTATGACTACAGAAATATGTAAGGTAATACAAAAGGCTTTAGCTCCCAGTAAATGTTGAAGCACATCCACACAGCAGTCAGAGGAACATTCACAGATGTTCATCTGACATCTTATACAAGCCCACTGCTTCCATGGATACCGCCAAACAAACAATGAAATACTCAGTAACAAACACAAGGAGACATGAACACCTGATCACAGAGACCATTTATATAAAAATACAAATGACAAACACAGCATCAACAGGCACACATACTTTTATAAATAAATAAATAAATAAATATATATATATATATATATATATATATATATATATATATACACACACACACATACAGCAGCAACAATAAACTGTAACATTATTTATGTGTGCAGGCAACAGGAAAGCAGGCAGGCGGTTGCAGCAAACTGACTTTAATGGAATATTACACAAAAGGATGCCAGCAGGCAGGTGCAGGAAGAAGCAACTGCCAAGGTGGTGAGAGCGAGCATGAGAACCAATCTGACAGGAAGAAAGTGTAACTGGCTGGGAAAATTGGAAACAGGTGTGTGAGTGGGTGTGACAGATCAGCGGGTCAGGGGTTAGTGCGTGGCACGTGGATGTGAGAAGGAAAGACAATCTGAGGACATCTGGTGGACCAATGGTAAATGGACTTGGACTGTAACTGCAGAGGGGCCAAGAGATGAAATGAGAGGAACAAATACAACCAGTGGAAGAAGCATGATAGCATAACCCTGTCGCCTGGAAATTACACTTCTGTACAACTAAAATTAATTTCTGGCCCTCTTAAGGAATGACAAACCATATTTATGAGTGCGAGAGGGTAAATACAGCTTCCTTTTGTGACTCTCACACCAGAGTCTCCTCTGTGTTTTAGGTTTAGGCAAGAACAAAAAAGCTAAAGCAACATTTCATTGTAACAGTTCTAGTAAATCCAATGTTTTCTTCAAAACTCAAAGTGCTAGAGTATTTGCAAAAATATATTTCATTCTCTCTAGTGTGTATTATATGGATTCATGCTTCAGCAGCCTGTGGCCGTACCTTTACTATCTCTGTGCTGTCAGAATAAGAACAAAATAAAAGAAAATTGATTGGGAAGACTGCAGACAGTCTGATTGTGCAAATAAATAAGAATGGGGAGGAAGTAGGACACAAAGAAAGACAGAGGAGACATATTAAGCTTAAAAAATGGATATGTATTCTTTCTCACCCTTCTCATCTTTTTCTTCCTCCTGATAAAATTTTCTGGTGGTTTGGGTGTAGCTCAGAGTGGACAACTGAGGATTATCAGAGCAGTGATGTAGAAACTCTACGTGAACTTTGGAAAGTCTACCAGGCTGTGTCAATACAAGCCGAAGCTTAAGGAGAGCAAAGGAAGCACACATTGTTGTTCTGGATTTACCATGCAAATGTTTTTAGTCATGCATGGATTAAGAACAACAAAGCCACTTTAACACCAGAGACCTCAGTTTAAAATGTTTTTATGGCTGGCAAGCTAAACTCCGCTCTTAGAAAGGTGTGCAAAATGGGTGTCGGCACCGTTGTGTTACTCTGCGTTGATCAATAATAGAAACACTCTGGAGATGGACGGGCCCACCATTGCAGACAGAAAGACCTCCTCCTGCCTAATTTTCAGTGTTTGAAAGGAACAAATGAGAGTTGTAGTTACATATGCAGAGTTTCACATCAGTGACCTCCTGACTCACCAAAGGCTAATTATCTTTTCTGGTGTTTTTTTTTTCCACAGATACATTTGGGAAGATAAGTAGATAAACTTATCATTCTTTTTAGCATTCAAGGTCTTACCGTTCAAACCCGGTTCATAGTCATTAACATGAACATGTTGAAAAGATGTGTATATCAAAGGGTGCAGCAGTGAAGCTGTTAATTTGTTGCTGTAAGGCAAATATGAGCTCACCATTAAGTCATTTCTTGTGTTTTTATTATACATTTATCAGGCAAATGCAACACTTAATTAAACAAATTGAAGATTTTATTCATTTGTTTGGTTGTCCATCATTGTTCTTGTAGAATGCAGAGAAGCATTTTGCTTTTCCAAGCATATTTCTTTCTTTGTATGCAGCAATGCAATGGAAAAACACTGTGGACACTTCATCTTTCAAATGTTCTGAGTTGACCTGGCCATTTGTGTTTCCTGCAACCATTAATCAGCTCTAGATGACATGATGGACAACAAGCATAAAGGTTGCCTTTGAACGGGAAAAAAAAGTCAATTTTAAGCAACATAGCAGCATAGCTTTATGGCAATCTATTGTGTTCCCGTGTTCACAACATCCATAAGATGGATTTCTGTGCAGTTTTCCACAGGCAGTGATGTTCCATGTGGACAAATCCTATTGATTTTAAGTGAGCCCATGACTTGACATTGTGATCTGGGTCAGGATTTCCAGTTTTTAATGTATTGATGTTTCAGTATCAAAAGCAAAGCATACATATAAAAATACTGCACAAAAAAAGTTAAAGGAACGTGTTGGAAATGTATTAGGGTGAAAAAAAAAATCATGCTGGATATCTATACTGAAAAAAACTTTTCAACATACCGTTGCCTAGCCTCCACAGGTGTGTGTCCCTCAATAGATATAACTCCGCAGACTATCAGTGACCTACCAGCAAACCATCCATGTTCAGAGATGTTACAGGCAGCTTCATGTTCTCCAAATCTGTTGCATGTGCTCAGGGCGAACCTGCTCTCATCTGTGAAAAGCACAGAGCACCAGTGGTGGATTCTGGTTTTCTATGGCAAATCACAACTAGTACCACTCAGTGAGAACAGGGCCCACTAAAGGATGTTGGGCCCTCAGGCCACCTTTATGAAGTCTGTTTCTGATTGTTTGGTTAAACACCTTCACAACAGGATTCTCACAGTGCTCATCCTGTTACTCCTTGCACAAAGGAGCAAATACCGGAACTGCTGATGGGTTAAGGACCTTCTACAACCCTGACAAGCTCTCCTAGAGCAACGACCTGTCTCCTGGAATCTCCTCTGTGTTCTTGAGTCTATGAGTCACAGCAAATCTTCATGTATGCCATGTGCAACCTCTGTAGGGTTCATGTATTCCTATGTTACCAGCAGTGAATTGTCCCTAACCAAATGGAAAAAATTGTCAGTGGCCTTCACCTGTAGATTTCCTATTTTGGGGGTTGTCTTATTGTTGCCTCTCTAGTGCATCTGTTGTTCATTTCATGAACACCAAAGCAAATGAAACTGATCCAAAACCTCTGATTCTTAACTGAGCAGATGATGATCTGTAACGTTTGAGGAAAATACTTGCTAAAATGGTTACTTGACTGGCATTTTGGCCTCTTTGTCATGTTACTCCAGCCATTCTGGATGCTTTTTGGGGGATTTTTTTGTTTTGTTTTTTGCAGGGTGATGGAGTACATATTGTGAGTGCTGTAGCCATGGAGGTGTGATTGATCTGCAGCAATATTCAGGTGGGTGGTATGTGTCAGAGTGCCATCCATATAAATGCTGGGTCCAAACATTTCGGAGCAAAATATTGCATTGTTATGGAAATTAGCGATCTTATTCACCTCACCTGTCAGCAGTTTCAGTATGTATAGTGGGCGGATGCTGTGTGACATGGCACAGGGGTGAAACTGAGAACACAAACAGGGCTCCAACCAAAATATTGGCCCTAGGAAGACTTTGGCATTTAACTTAACACAGTTTATAGATGTATTAAAATAACAACAAACACACATGTACCAATGCTTAATTTCATATTTATGTCTAACATAATCACAAGGATAATAATATACAACAGTTAACACACTGGAAATAACTTTCACAGCATTTTTGTAGTACTAACATTAGTACGTTAGTTCCCCTACGTGTAGGATGTACAGAAAGGACCAATGATCCTTTGTACTTATAGCTTTCCTTCTGACTTTCTCAAAAAAAATCTTGTCTACAGTTACCTCACACAGACTTTCCATATTTCCTGGAATTGCTTTCAACAACTTTGGAGAATTTCTCTGTGGGTTATGGCAGCGAGAGAAGTAGTGATACAGACAGGTATAGCAATAGCATAATGAGACAAAGATAGTGACAGCTTTTTTTTCCTAAAAGAAAGGATACGTGTTTTACTCAAGCACTGCATGTCTTTTCAATTGCATCATGGTCTATCAGAGGTGCTGCTGTGGATTTCGATTGCTAAATGTCAGTGCAAACCCTAAAAGCCTATTATTATGTGTCATTGTCATCAGTACAAAGGCTGCAAACAAAATGTTTTGCATCGCATTAAAACTGAGAAAGGACTCAAAAGTGTAACCACATGACCAACATTTTCATTTCAGCAATTTCAAGATTTTCTACGAGTACAGATTTCGTGCCATTTTGTTTTGGTATTTTCTTAAGATCTACAATCTACATCAAGGAGTCTCAGTGTTATTTTGCATTAATAACTGTATTTATAATTTCATAATTTTGTCTCCTTTGATGACTGTAAATCACAACACATTTAAAATGCTTAATGTTTCATTTGTATCCCTGTGAAAAGTCAGTCATGTTTACACATTTGAATTACAGCTGCACAGGGTCATAAAATAAACATGAGGCAGTCTTATTTATAATGAATCTGTGCTTTAATTTGGATAGTGAAGAAGCTTTCTGCAGCGAATACTGAATTTCAGATTTCCTCATAATGTGCTCCTGACCAAGCAGGGAAGACTAGAAAATCAGTTACCTGAAGACACATAATGTACCAGTGCTGGACTGAGTGGTATAACATGCCTAAAGGGGTTTTCATCTCTTCAGTCTTTTCAGACTCTGCTGAACAGAGCTGTCTTTTACTTTATGTAAAAGTCTTTGTGTTGACAGTTATGATAAGAACCTCAGTGAATACGAGCTCACTTAAAAATCACTGCACCTGCTCCCTGGATTCATTATTATACATCTGAAAAATAGATGAATTTTAATGATGAATGCGAACAGATGAAGGTTATAACACAATGCAACTTGGTTAGAAACACTCATATGTTCCAGCACTGTCACGCAGCTAGAAGTTGTAGTCAGTAAGGCGAGAAGCGAAAGGCAACTCTTGGGACATGCCGGCCCGAATGATTGCCTCGCACTAAACTGTTAACACTCTCACGGGGAATTAAATGCGCGTATGGAAGTTTCCTCTGCTAAAAGGAAACATGCAAAATCTAAAACAGGCTCTGACAGTAAAGGTTTCACTGTTTAAATGCTGTTAGCAGGTTTGTTCTGTTTAGTGTGTTAAGAAAATGATAAGCAGTCCAGCAATGAATCATTTCAGTCAAAATGCAAAGCATGTTCCATTTAGCGACCGCGGCGGTAAAACAGTCCCAAATCAATGCTTTCCTTTGTTAAGTGCGCAACCACAAACTTTTCCTTCCCCTCAGGGGTGAAACTGTTTTTATTTCATTTTTTGACTATGAAAAAGTTTTTAAAGTTCTTTGCTTTCCCCCCCGTCTTTCTTGTTTTTCTATCTCGGTAGCAGACTAGATGCATCTCAGGAGTAAGACTCTCCTTCAACAACAGGGAATAGGGTTACCTATATTTTCCAAAGGCGGCTTACCTAGTTTTCACAACGTTTAAAAACTCCATTTAAAAAACATCTACTCACAGGAAACAAAGTGTGCTTTATGACAAAAAAACGTAGTTGTAACCAGACAGCTATGATATACACCACGAGCAGTGGCATGACACCTTGTGCATGTGTAAGACGTTGGTCACTGTGAAGAGCACATTAGATATTAGTACTCAGCTCTAGCGTGTTGCTCGGGGTTTTCAAAGTCCAGCTGTTTTTGATTTCTTCTCACTGCTGTCATAATTGGCATTTCTTTTAGATGCAGCAGACACCTGCACAAATATCTCAAACTCATCCAACATGCAGACAGACTGGAACAGAATTTAAAGTAAGAAAATGATCTTAACAACAAGCAGAGGGCAGGACAACTGACACCAAACAAATAAAATGTTACTATGTACCTGCTGGATGTGTAAAACACCAACTGCTAACTAACAGGTTCACCCCCCCCCCCCCCCCTTTTTTTTTTTGTTTAGACAGATGGCACTTAAATCCAAAATGTAATACGCTATGTTTAAAAAATGTATTTGTTTACACAAGAAACTGTTAATTATTATTATTATAAAGATTTTTTTTTTAGAGAGCAATCTCTCCCATTTTGAACTGTGATTTAGTGGAAGAGTTATTAAAATGGCACCAGTTATTTTATAGGATGAAATTGGTGTATGAAGCTTTGTGTTAGGCAGGTTTATTAGTGTCGTTCTTTGTTGAGTCGCAGCACTCGCGGCTTCAATAATATCCACGCACAGATGTTATTGAAGCATTCTTAAAATTATTCTGGAGAACCCCAGAAGAGCAGCTTTTGCTAAAATACAGTAGATAATTGGGGTCTTATATAAAAAAAAGAAAATTCTTCCACTAATGAGGGCGAGATGTAGCCGAAAGTTCTGGAAGAAGTAATACAGCTGGACCTGGAGGTGAAACATTTCTATTGAAATACTTTTTCTAAAAAATACGTGTACATGTCCGCATTGCTTGTAGACATAAGTCTAAACATGTTTAAACAACCTTCTAACACTTTAAACCCTGAACCATCAAGTAAATTCCAGAAAATTCTCCTTTTTAATAGTGTTCATTCATTTATTTATTTATTTACTTAATTATTTGATTTTGTTTGCAGTTTATTTCTTTAGAATTTATTGTGCAATTCAAAGGTTTCTCAGGGGGAGACGTAAACTTCTCCAAAAAAAAAAATAAATCACAAAACCTCATGTTTCAAATGTGATATAGTTGGTGTTACATCTCTATAATCTCTATAAACAGATATTTTCAAAACAAGATGTACAGAATCTGTAGGAAAGGGATAACACTTTACAGACATACATTCTATTAATACAAAACCACTGAATATTCTTTTACAACTTTGTTTTTTTACTGAAAAAAAGCCGTTAATATAAGTGAATTTGTGTTAGATTTCCCTTCCAATATTCTATTTTTACCTGTTTGTCAAAGCCTGTCTTCTTAGCATATAAAAAAGTTGATAGGGTGTGAGCACTGACTGTGAGAAGTTCTGGTTCTTTGTGCAAATTAACTGTCTTTTTTGGGTTATAGTTAGCATATGCATCAGGACTAGTGATAAATACATATTTTTTGGGACACAAACATGATTATTCCAGAATAGTTCTATATCACCCTCTATTACATTGCAATTAATGATAGTAAACCTTGCCAATGCTAAATTGCGAATATTTAGTCAATGTTATAGCGCCATCTAGTAGCAACAGGAAATCAGCAAGTGGTAATACACATCATGTTGAAATTTTAATTGTGGGTTCCACACATGGTATGCAGCAACATGGCATATTATTCTGTGCGTTTGCTCGAGGAAAAAAAACACCTCGTGTGCATAGGAAGTGCTAGTTTGTGCAACAGCCAATCACAATCCTAGATAGCCACACTGCAGCATGCTTGAGTGTGCCAAGGTGCAAATGCCTTATCATTGCTGCTTGCAGATTTAATTTACATTATTTATATAAACAACAGGAAGTTGTGGTTGGGCTTTCTGCTTGCTATACCAGAAGCACCAAAATGTTATTAGTGGTTCCCAAAGCAACTCCTCTGGGTTCAAAAAGACATCCTTTTCTATAGAACTATACATTTATGGTTTATAATTTCAGATAAGGTGTAAATATAGCGTGATATTTATTGTGTAAATTACAGCCCCAATTAGAGTAAAAAAAAAAAAAAGGACAATAAAGCAGGCTTTGTGTTCTGGTAAGCCTAAAGTACATTGTAACGTGCAGCATGCAGTGTCCCTTAGTTCCTCAGTTAGTTCCACCACGCTCGTCATCACATCCAGTTTCTTAACACCAAAATGATGAAGAAGAAAACTCTCTCCTTGAGACTTCACAAGGTGACTTCACTCACCAGTGGTTGATGTTACTGTAATATATGTTGTCTATGGTCAAGACGAGATGAGTGCCCAGACTGAATGTCCACTAACTGCTGATTTTTGATGTTTATAGGAGAATTTCTAATTACTGACAAAAACACTTTTAAATTCCTCATCTGTGTACATTGAAGTATGAAGCGCTAATTGGCAAGGTTAAAATAAAGTGTGTGAAAAGCTCATTTTAACAGAACGCATCAGAAAAGAAAAAAATAATCATAATGTGCTGAGCCTTCGGGCTTGTGACACTGACAACCTCTGATTTCCTCCACACATTTCTGCATTCAGCAAATTCCCTCTGCAAACTACACTGTAAAGTGCTAAAGGGTCCCAGGAGTGCGATGTTCATTAAATTGGCTCTACCATATGTGGTAAGTAAAACTTTATAGTCTACATTTCACTGTGAACAAGTACCACTTTCCCTGTCATGTGGAAACTCACACTTACTCCGACTGTTTCCTGAGCTGCTGTGAAGCAGGCAGTTGTGTGAATGTAACCCAACCAAGTCAGGATTTAAAGGTTGGTGTGAGGTTCTTCTGTATTACGTCCCCCCTATGAAGCCCACGCATTCAAGGGCTCTTTAGTCAAACCCTTGCAAAGCACAGTTCAGCCACCCCATCCAGTGATGCTGCATGTTTTACTTGAAGAGGATCTTGGCATGTTCTCTGCATTGTCTCTGTGTTCTGCCTTAGGCACAACAGCTTTATGGGGCACCGTGCCACAGGAAAGGATTAATATTAATTCCTTTCCAATTACTCAGAGATTACGCAAGATAATGCAAATAGTGAGTCTTTCAGGTCTGTTTTACTTCCTACACAGAAACACAAAGCCAAAATCTGCCATTTGGAGCAGGATTGTTTGATGCAGCGATTTTCTTTCCCTTTCTGCTTGTGTGCACCTTTGGCGAGAGAGCTTTTTCTCTGTGCTGGTGAAACATGTGAGTGTAAGGGTAATCACATCTGGGAAATAATGCCACTGTTAATGTATAATACAACTAAAACCTCACCATGAATCTGTCATCAAACAAAACTTCAGTATTGATAGAGCTTTTTTGACTTGACACCTCTCAGCATCAGAGGCGGAGCGGGAGGAGGGGGGCGGCTTACTGGGCTTAAGCCAGAGTTGTTTTTTCAGAAGTCCGGGGTCTTTTGGAGTGTAATTTCTTTTCATAGTTACATGCCTGGCTGACAACTGTATAAAACAAAAACTACACACAATATTCGAAGCACATAGTGCACGCTGTGGGAATTTACGACTGTGCGTAAATTCCCCTTAATATTGGTATGATCAGAGCTCAGACATGAGGGGGTGGGGGGAGCTGCTGCCTGCCAGTACGCTGTTGGAGAAACGCAGCCAGGCAGACAGAGGAGAACTGAAGTTTGACCAGGTAGCAAAGCAAATCATTCGTACTGTACAAATAATGTAAATATGACGGTGAATCACAAAAGATTGATATCAAACTGATCACTTGACCCATATTACGTTACTTGCTCTTCGAGTGAATCAACAAATGGCGAAACGAAAAGCCGAACAACAACAATGCTGTTTCTTTGGAGTCTTAGCTTACATGCGTGTTTATTTCCTATTTTCAGTTGTTACCCTCCACAGCTAAATAAATCGGTTTCAGTAATGCACTGATATACAAGAATGGACATAAGGAGCTTCTTTCAAAGAAAAAACTCTGGTAGTATTTTATATATTATGCTTTGTATGTTGTTTAGTATATTTTTATGCAAAACAAGAGGAACTTCAATACACAGCAGTATATTCAGTTTAAACCAGATACTTACATACACTTTGTGGAAAACACAAGAACATTTTTTTTTACTGTACAACATCAATTTAGAGTAAACTTGTTTTGTTTTGGATAAATAAATATTGAAATATCTTTTGAATTAGTTAAATGTCAGAATAAAGAGACAGAGCTGTCTATTTTTATCACTTTCATCAAATTTAGGAGTACATATACACTAAGTTTATTGTTAATTAATAAGAAAACTCAGACGGTTCCATTCTGAGCTGAAGAAGCTTCTGATAGGTTAGTAGAGTCCATGTGAGTAAATTGGTGGCACAGCTGTGGATGCATATAAGGCAAAACACAGAGCCTGTTTCTTTGAAATGGGAAAATCAAGAGATGTCAACCAAAACACCAGGAAAAGAATTGTGGAGCTCCATAAGTGTGGCTCAATTTTGAATACAATTTGGTGCCATTTACAATTAAGGAATACAGATATTTGTTAACTTTAAGAGTAAAGAGAGAAACTATGTTTTTTATATTTATCAACCTAAAAAAAATAAACATTTATTCTGATTTGATGTTACAATTAAAAAAAAGTATTTGTGTTTTTATCTGAAGAGTATGTAAATATCTGGTTTCAACTGTATATTTGATGATGTTGGTGTTTGGCTTGATTGTCAGCACAAAGAGGGAGAGAGAGAGAGAAGCAGAGAGGGAGAGAGAGGAGAATGACGACAGAACAGAGATGGAACAAGAGCAGGTGAGACACACATGTTAGTCAAATGGTCGTTTACCAAAAGTATCACCGTATCATAGGTACTCATCGTACCTAGTGTTTCTTTTTAAGTTTTTTATTTTTCAAATTCTACAATTATTAAGTTCTGCAGGCTTGTTTGCACAACAAGGCTGAATAATTATATAAACTTTTCTGAATCTAAATAATGTACTTTGGTAGAAATAAAAAATAAGTGTAGTGCAGGTCTATGATTATTTTTAGTGCTACTATCATCTAGTTCTGATTCTGGTTCTGTCTTGGTTAAGTCCTAAGTAGTCCTGATTTTGAACTGTTGTAGTCCTGTTTTAATTCCAGATCAGTTCTTGGTCTGGTTGAATTGGGGTTTAGTCCTCGTGTCTTGATACAGCCCCGACTTTGTTCTGCCTTGCTGCTTAATTAAAAAACTAGTTTAAGGTGTCCTGCAGATGTGATATATATATATTTTCCCTATATGAAGTCATTCTTTTTTGAACAAAACTCTAAGCCCTGGGTGTATCAAATGTCTGCCTCCGCCTCTGCTCAGCGCTGCACAAAGTTTTGCCTAGCTGAATGTCAGCCTCCGGGGAAGTATCACAGGGACCATTAGACCAAGAAAAAAAGAGGTCTTCAAGCTCCATTTAGAGCCTTGTGCTGCTGATGTTTCGGTTTGCTTTTTTGAAGCCACAAGGGTCTCTGCTAGTTGGGCTGGCATGCCCTGAAATGTTTCACACTGGCAGTTAATCACTTAGATCTCAGCAACAAAACCAACCAGGCAAAGTGAGAAAGAAATACATAAAAGAGCAGAAAGAGCATGACTGAGAATAGACACACAGTCTACAAGGAAAGAAATACTGCACAAAATAAAAAGGTAAATATTGTTATTGCAAGTAGCCAGACCTTCTACATTTTATTTTCTGTTTTTGTGATACATATTTCCCAATATAAAAACCTACTTTTCATTAGTACAAACATTATAGCATGCCTTCAATAAGGAGATCAGGACATAGTGAGTCTCAAAACAACAAAAACCGTACACCACGCTGCTGGCATTGGACCAGCTTCTTGTTTAAGCACCTTCAGACTAAGTCCCTGCGTTGAACTAGCAGATAAAAACAACAGCCAATCCCTTTAAAACCCTGCAAATCACAGACACTATTTCACAGGCTTTACAGCATCTAAGATGAGAGCATGTTTACTGACCTCTCGACTGAAGTTGTCACAACACCATTTAGATCTCTACAAACCAGCATCTCTGAACACAGATTGTTATAATATCAACACGTCATCCAGTTTGTCCATTTGTCCAAAAATGTTAGGGGGCCAGGGACCTTTATGTGAAAAACAAATCTTCAGATTCAAGGACTTGTGGCTAAGTCAAATATTTCTCTAGCTGAATGGTTAATAAGCCAAGCTATGCAGTAGCAGGAACGGTGAAATGATTCCATGACAGATTTTCCCCTTTGTGTCTCAATCATATCAAATGATGAAAACAACATCTACAACTACATCCACTTGATATAAAATTTAAATGGTAAATGGCCTACCCAGTCATCCACACACTGGTGATGGCAAGCTACATTGTAGCCACAGCCACCCTGGGGCGCACTGACAGAGGCGAGGCTGCCGGACACTGGCGCCACCGGGCCCTCTGACCACCACCAGTAGGGTGAAGTGTCTTGCCCAAGGACACAACGGCCGAGACTGTTCAAGCCGGGGCTCAAACCGACAACCTTCCAATTATAAGGCGAACTCCCAACTCTTGAGCCATGATCGCCCCAGCCGCCCCAGATTAGGTGTAACTAAATCACATAAACTCTTGGTAAACTCTTACCACCTCACAGCAAGAAGGTCCTGGGATTGAATCCACACAGCAAATTCAAAAGTGTTAAGTGTTTTGGTGTTAATAGTCTTCTTGCAAAAGTAGAGTTAATTTTACTCTAAGCAGAGTCACATTCTTTGAATGTAACTCTGAGGTGTAAAATGATAGTAGTTAAAATCGAGTGTTAAAAATGAGTGTTTCTCTGTCAAATCTGGAGGTGTTACAATGGAAACATTAACTCTTGACCTCTTAACTCTGAACTCCTACAGGGGCTATGACACCAACAGAGTAAATTCACAGACTCCGCCCCCAGCACGGCTCCAATCGAAGCTGAATGTTTCAGAACATTTTGCTCTACATATTTGAATTGTTTGCCATGCTTGGTAAGTCATTTTTTCAAAGATTGTTTCAATTATTTCTATTAGCTTTTACTTCTGTGGCTCTTTGGAGTTGAGACAAAGCTGTGTGAAAGGCATTAGCCATGTTGCTCGCTGATAGCATAATATTCTGTTTTAGCTAGCTGAAAGGTATTGTTTGCGGGCAAATACCACAGCACTGAAAAAAAGCTTGCATGTGAATTTTCAGTCAAACCTTTGGTCAAATACACCTAAAACAATGTCTAGAATGTGAAATGTTGGTATAATGGTGCTACTTGAAGCCTGAAAACGATCGCCCATAAAAAAACACGAGCAAACAGCAGTAGCAGACGTCCTGACTGGATTCTACGTTAGCATAGATCCCTCCAGAGTTTTGTGCACACGGTTTAGGTAAAAATGAAAAAGGTTGAGGTTTTACATTTAGTTCAGTATTACCTGTTGCCTGTGTCTTTGTCTTTTGGGAAAATACTTTACACAAGTAATGGCTCAAAGAGGATTCCTTTTTTTTTTTTACTGTGCTGCAATTGTTTACTGGATTATTTGTGCCATTAATTAGTGTCAACTAATTTATATTCGATCTCCGCACAGGATATGCTTGTGAAGATGGAATATGGGGGAGAGCAGATGTGCGTTGAAGTTCCACAAAGAGATGAATGAAGGACATGCATATTGTATTGAAGAAATAAGTGATGAGATGCTGTTATTTGCATTTACCATGTCAGACCTTTTGATAAACAAAATTCTAATGAAAGTGAGAACATGTATACTGTTACATTTTTCAGAAAATGTTTTGAAATTGTGGTGCACAGTTCAGAATAAATGTTTTTCAAAAACCATTGCATCTTTTTAGTAAATGTTTATTTCCAAAAGAAATTTCTAGAAGTTCAGAACAGGAAAATTCCCGCTTTTTAGAATGAATTAGAAGATAACTCTTACGTAGTTAAACTAAAATACTCTTTGAGAGTTAATATATAAACTCTTAACACCAAGTGTTAAATTATCAACTCCAGACAGATTTGGTGTTTAACACTAAATCAGAGTTAACGTACCAACTCTCCAAAAAGAGTTAAATTAACACTCTCTGGTGTGGACCCATATAGACACTTTAATAGTGTTGAAATCAAATCCGACAGTGTTAATTTGGACATGCTGGATTTGCTGTGCAGTGTGGGGCCTTTCTGTGTGCAGTTCGCAAATTCTCCCCATGTCTGAATGGGTTTTCTCCAGTTACTCTGGCATCCTCCCACAGTCCAAAGACATGCATGGGGTTGGATCTATTGGTGATTCTCAACTGACCTTAGGTCAGAGTGTGAATGGTTGTCTGTTCTATGTGTTAGCACTAGGGATGGGTATCGTTTAGGTCTTATCCGATACCAGTGCCAAACCGGTACTTTTGAAACTGTGCCGGTGCTTAAACGGTGCTCAAACCGGTGCTTAAAGAATGGAGAACACAAAATTGGTCCAAAAACCTCTCATGTTCAGCTGTTTTTTTGTAAAAAGATAACAATGTTAGCCTTTTCTGCAGCTATAGGGGATTTATGGCATCACTCTTGGCTGGAAGCAGTGCTTAAACAATGGAAAAAATACAAACTTTGTCTAAAAACCTCTCATGTTTAACTGTTTTCCACTTTTTCTTTGGTCATTTTAGCCTTTTTGGCCAGGGTGAAGGGAGTATCTGCCATCAAACAAGAAGACAGCCGCATGTAGCTATGATGATGTTTGCTAGTTCACCTTACATGCATTAATGTAATAACGTGGTTAGCCTAGGGCTGCTCAATTAATCGAATTTTAATCACGATTACGATCTGGGCTTTCAACGATCATTAAAAATGACTGAGCCGATTATTAGCCCCTCCCTCATTTATCCGCGACACCTTATAAACCGGTCCGTGGTGCAAAAAAGGTTGGAGACCGCTGATTAAGAGGACCCGAGGGAAGCTCGGAAAGCTAAGCAGAAGTTATTTGGAGAGGAGAGTGACTGCCGTTGGTTGAAAAGAGAGGTAAAAAAAAAAAAACCTTCAGTGGTGTTGCACACTATTTTATATTATTTTTTAAAGTCATTATTCAATACATTGTTATTGTTAACCCTTTAGCCGGTCAGAGCTGCACGCTCAGTTTTGTGTAACTATTTTTAAATCCCTGTAGAACCTGAACCGTGTAAGCTAGCGCAATATTTTGTTTTACATATGAAACCAGAGGAGTTGTACTTACATCTTATGCCATCAGCTTGTCCTCGGTCACGGTTTCCTTCCACATAAAGCTTTGCAAAAATTGCATAAAAAGCACTTGCAGCAACAAAAACATAATATTCCAGAAACACGCTTTGCTGATCCGATCAGCTGTTCATAACACTTCCTACAGTGAAACAGACGTCAGCGCGAACTATGGCATGTCCGCCATTTCCTGCCCGAAACCCGAAGTGATGTCATTTTCGTGGAAAATGTAGTTTTTTTACTTGTAGGCCTTAAAAGCCTATACTGGTCATGTTTGACTTTTCTGAATAGTTTCTGGGATGCTTAGAACTCGAATTGCACTGCTGGAAATAGTTTATTTTGATGCACCTGCTGTTTTCTTTGCAAATTTGCATCATAGGATTGTTTTTTTGTTTTTCCTGCAGTATATAAAAATTGCTGTATCGCCAAAATAAAACTATGAAGACACTCAAAATAAATTTCCTGTTGTTGTAAACTATTTTTTGCAACTTTTTGTATTTAAAGTTTTGAGGGATAAGCCTCTTAAATTTCTCCAAGTAGAAAATATGTAAAAAAAACAAAAACGATTTTCAATTTTTTTGTAGTTTATTGCACTTTTTTGCAATTAATGTAGTTACTATGGACTTAATGCATACATATTATTAAAATATGGGCTACAACAGTTGTATACCAACTTCAAATGCTCCCACAAATGGCACTACAACATGTAAAAAAATAATATAAGCTCTGGCGGACTTGGTTCTATAGTAGGTCTTAAAGGGTTAAATAAATATCGTCAAATAATCGAGATCTCAATTTCAGTGAAAATAATCGTGATTATCATTTTTGCCATAATCGAGCAGCCCTAGGTTAGCCTACTCAATGTAAATTCACACGAACAACATTAAGCTACTCACGCAGAGAAGAACGGCTGCTGCTGCTGCCATCATCATCCGTCATCATTTCTGCTACAGTGGCAGGGCTAGGGGCCAGGACTCTACTCTTCAGGTTTTTGGGGGATGTTGCTAACTCCGGGTCCGATAACAGGCACCACACCCGCAGTAGATGTGTGAGGTCTCACAGCAAGATATCAAATACGGCGCATTTTTCAGCTTTTAAAAAAAACGCTATGCGTCGCCAGGTGTTTCATCGGATTTGAGCTGTTACCTCCTTTGACAGTATCACAGTATCAGCTTAAAGCACTTGTTGCAGGCTGCTGAGTTTGCATCTTTTGCTGTGAAATATAGCCAGACTTTTGACCGCTTTGCCTTGGGCATTTTTAATCTGTAGCTCTGCCCTAACAGAATGTACGTACCTGGCCCCGCCTACTATCCTCGGAAACGTAAAATGATTGGCTAGAATCTAAAGTGTATCACAGCTCTGGAAAAAAAAGCACCAAAATAAAGCACCGAAATAAAGCACCGAAATGTGCGCTGCTTTTCGGTCTGGTTACTACCGTTTATGTCAGAACCGGTGCCATCATGGCACCGGATACCGGTACCCATCCCTAGTTAGCACTGTCACAGATTGGTGGTTTGTCCAGGGTGTACCCTGCCTCTCAGCCCATGACAGCTTGGATAGGCTCAAAAAACCCCTGCAATCCTGAACTGGATAATAGGAAGAAAATGGACAGATGGAACTTACAGAATCTTCATGAATTTCATTAGTAACACTATTAACTGCTATTTGATGTAAAAAATGGCTGCTGTGAAACATGCCAATTGTCCCAGTCTGTATATATATATTTGCATTTTAATGAAACAGCACAGATTACTTTCATGACTCCTTGGTTATGGGTTGTTGACTATTGGGGGTCACTATTGGTGCATTCCATTTGATGTTGAAAGTTGTCATTTCTGTGTTCCCAGTCAGAATTTTCTGGAAGTCTGGAAGCCAAACTCCCAACTCACAAAGTCAGCACAGCCCTACCGACTTCACAATGTAAGATGGCAGCAGTGTATGTAAACAGTAAAACTTGTAATCTGCGCTGCCACTGTTTTGTCTTTATGACTGCCTAAATAAGCCATACGCAGAGCACTGACAAGCCTCCATCCATGAACCTACAGCAGCTGTGTTTTGAGTAGGGATGGGTATCGTTTAGGTTTTATCCGATACCAGTGCCAAACCGGTACTTTTGAAACGGTGCCGGTGCTTAAACTGTGCTCAAACCGGTGCTTAAAGAATGGAGAACACAAAATTGGTCCAAAAACCTCTCATGTTTAACTGTTTTCCACTTTTTCTTTGGTCATTTTAGCCTTTTTGGCCAGGGTGAAGGAAGTATCTGCCATCAAACAAGAAGACAGCCGCATGTAGCTATGATGAGGCTTGCTAGTTCACCTTACATGCATTAATGTAATAACGTGGTTAGCCTACTCAACGTAAATTACACACGAACAACATTAAGCTACTGACCCAGAGAAGAACGGCTGCTGCTGCGGCCATCATCATCAGTCATCATTTCTGCTACACTGGCAGGGCTAGGGGCCAGGACTCTACTCTTTGTGTTTTTGGGGGATGTTGCTAAATCCGAGTCCGATAACAGGCAACCCACCCGCAGTAGATGTGCTCGGTGTGAGGTCTCGCAGCAAGCTATCAAATACAGCGCATTTCTCGGCTTAAAAAAAAACCCCCCAAAAAAACCAAAAAAAAAACGCTATGCGTCACCAGGTGTTTCATCGGATTTGACAGTATCAGCTTAAAGCACTTGTTGCAGGCTGCTGAGTTTGCATATTTTGCTGTGAAGTATAGCCAGACTTTTGACCGCTTTGCCTTGGGCATTTTTAATCTGTAGCTCTGCTCTAAAATAACGTACGTACCTGGCCCTGCCTACTATCCTCGGAAATGTAAAATGATTGGCTAGAAGTGTATCACAGCTCAGGGGGAAATAAAGCACCGAAATGTGCGCTGCTTTTTGGTCTGGTTACTACCGTTTATGTCAGAACCGGTGCCCGGTACCCATCCCTAGTTTTGAGTGCAAAAAACAAGCTGCATTGCACCGTTTTGCTAGAGATGCATCAATAGTTCTACCTAGCAAGACACAGTCTTTTATGACTAATCCCAGCTTGAGAAACAGAACAGTGTTTCAGCATAGTTAATTGTTGAAAATAGAATTTTCAAAAATAACTATGAGAAAGTCATACATGGTACACGTAGATCTTTCGAACAAACTCACAGTCCTGTTGGCAGAAAAGCTAACAAGTCTGCAAACCTTTTTGGCTGATGAAAATTCCTGAGAATAAAATGCCAGGACAGAGCAAACAACAAAAGGTACATTCAGCTACTGGTTTATTTCCCAAGGGATTGCCACAGAAGATGGAACTGCATGTTTGATTTGGCAGAGACTTGATGAGGGATGCCCTTCCTGATGCAACTCTGCCATTTATCCAGGTTTGGGACCAGCACTGGAGTACAGTAGCTTGTGACTCCCTGAGGCTGGGTTTGTATTTCTTCCCAATCTTGAAATGGGAACATCATTGTGTTAACCGCTACATCGTGGTGTCACTAGGGGAGAGTAAAGAAAGAATGAAAGAATGAATGATATAGATATATCTATATCTATCTATCGAGAGAGAGAGATAAATAAAAATCATTATTATTTCTTATTGTGGGTAATTTCCACTTTTAACAGTTTTGTTTTTGTTGTCATCAACTCTACAATACATTTTATATTTTTCTGTTTAATCAGAATTACTTTATTGCCCTGATTTTTACAGGACAATCGTTTTATTTCCATGCAAGATACAATGCAAGGTGTACTGATGTAGCTTATGGTGAACTACATTTATATATAGTTCATAAGAATAAAGCTAGCTGTTTTTAGGAGAAAAAGAGAGAGAGCACCATGCAGGTATTCAATGGAAAATGGTGGTGGCAGGGAGTACAAAGTGTGCACTGGGTTTTTTGTTGAAGTGCTGAAATAAAGACACTGCTGGTTATAGTATCTGCCTGAGTCTCTGGTTGCAGCTTTTAAGTATTGCACTTGGCGTTTTTGGAGCTTAATGCATACATGTTTTAAAGATCTCCGCTTTACATTAGTGCAACAGGATCACAGGAGTGGGTTTTAAAAAACTGCAGCAATACCTGACACAAATCATGATCTGCTGAAGGAAACAGAACTCTGTTCTACCTTATTATCTACTATCTACAGTGAAAATGAATGTGCTGTAGTACGTCATATGACAAATTATAAGTACAGCACTGCAGATTGGAGATTTAGGAATCTAAGATTCTGCGAATATAATGACATTTCAGATAAGACACACTGATAATTGCCAATGCCTGATTCAAATCCGAGTGCCCTGGGATCTTTTCTGCCTCTTTGCCCATCTTTCATCAGCCTTGAAAAATAAAGCCAAAAATACAGCTGTAATAATAGGGTGATGATAAAAAACAAATAGCCGGGCCGATGCCAGTTTTTCACTGTGGGAAAGTTAATTGCCAGTTGCTATTTTTGTACAAATTCCTTTCCCCTGACCTTATGATCTCGGATCTGATGCAGTTGCACAGACACTGGGCTTCAGAAAGCATTCTTGCAACTCAACCCACATGCTTTGCCTCTCCTCCGAATCTCCTAGGATTTGAAGACAAATGTGTTTGCAAAAATTTGAATCAACATAAACCAAAGTAAAAATGATGATCAATAATTAATATCTGTCTGCTTATTATATAATGTGTGCGAAAAAGAAAAAAAGGCAGAATCTCCATTGCTAATGCAAAACCCTGAAGAAACTTACAGTGATGGCCATTTCAGATGAAGAACTTCATGCCCTTTTTATATCCACACACATACACACACAAACTGCTTCTTGCCCTAACGCATTAACACAGATGGACTGCCATAAATGCACAAACAGGAACCCAGCCGACCTCACACAACACTCATCAGGCTCCACCCTGCCGGCACAGAGAGAAAGAAGGCTGAGCCCGGAGGTGGAGAATAGCAAAAGGCAGAGCCAGTGTGGGATAGTAATACTACTGCTCTGCTCTGCTCCTCATCTGGCTCGCCTGTGGTCAAAGCCCATCCGTTAGAGTGCAGGTCACGCACACCCAGGAATACAGATGGGCTGGTGAGTCTTTCTGCCCTGCCACTCAATGATTTAAGGGGTGAGATTAGACAAGAGAAACAACCTGGCTATGAATGAGCAGAGAGTGATCTGTGTGCTGCGTTTGTTTGGACAAAATGCGAATGTATTTGTGTTTACACATTTGTTATGCAGCACATGTGCCGTAGTGATGGCTCTTTGTTCAGTGCTTATATTGCGAGGTGTTTGCAGGGGTGTGTGTATTCTTTCATGTGCCTGGCCTGGCTGACGGTGTGTGTACCTTCAAATGTGCATGTGAGTAAACAAGACACCGATGAAAGCATTCATTTAGGCTGTAGAGCACAGTTTGCTGTGGCAGCACAATAGGGCGGCACTAGTGGACAAACTGTTTGAATAAACTCTTTGTAGCGAAAGCTAAATAATCCCAGGCTTGTACAGAAATCAGTGCGTGCTGGCTCAGCTTTGTGGCCAATGCAAAATTCCTCATTCAGTTGACAGTGTGATGCTCAGGGTTGATTCTTGGTTCCCCTGCAGTTTCAAGATAATGCGCTCTGTTCAGCTTCAGTGTTTAGCCTCTGACTTAATCTGTCTTGACATATAAATTGGAGAGCACAAGAGAGAGGGAGTTGGTTTTAACAGCAGTGGCAGAAGTTAACAAAATACATTAACTCCAACACTGTCCTTAAGTACAGCTCGGACACACTTGCACTCCAGTTCACTCCATTTCTACTTCCTACAATTTTTCCGCATTTATAGACACATGTTATATCTAACTTGACTGTAACTGTTTCTTTAACAAATGACTGACTCCTGAAATGTTTCGTAAGAATAATCCAGTAAACCAACATAAAATGTGACACAGACCTCCACAATAAAAGCACAAAACGGTTAGCCACACACTGGGGCGGACATTTGGTCCGATTGCATTAAATGTGGGCACAAAACAATTTCAGGATGTTATTGATGTTGCAGTTAGGTCCAGAATTTGATGGACAAAGAAACAGTTTTTTTGTACTTTGGTGAACCTCCACTGTGGATTTTAAATTGGCAGACATGCAGCTTTAAAATCAGGGGGGGGGGGGGGGGGGGGGGGTCGTACCAATAAAATAAAATTTAAATAATAACTGTTTAGTAATTACAGCCATTTTTATGAACCAACCCCCAGAGGCCAAAAATTAATTGCACAATTGACTGACAAGCAGTTTCATGGCTAGGTGAGGTCTGTCCCTTGTTACCTCATGACAAATGAAGCAGACATAATATCTGAAGTTGATTCAAAGTGTTGAATTTATATATTCTTTTCATTTTAATTTCAAATATGTAGCCCGGGGACATGTCAGTGTACGTGAGGGAGCCCATCATTGGGCTGAAAAAAACAAAATAATATTGTTAGAGACAGAGACAAAAATTTTGCTTAAATCAACAGTCCAGTCCGCTCTTCAAAATAATTAATATACCTCAGGCCAGCTCTGGCCAGCTGAGCAACACCAAAGGGCCTGAAAAACAGCAGAAGAGAATTAAAGTGCATGATAGCAGAAATATTTCAAAAGTTAAGAAGGAACTTTTTTTACAGCATCTTACCAAGTCAAGAACAGTCTGGAGGAGAGAGGTGTATCATTGTCAAGGTCTACTACCAAGAGATGCCATCATGGAAATGAAAATTCAAAAAGCAAAGAAACATCATGTGAACTTCTGAATAAACAAGGCCCGCTGAGATCAGATTGGAAAACATCTACAGGAGTCTGCACAGTTTAATTAAATTAAAAATTTAATAAAAATAACCTTTGAACAGATGAAACTAAGATTAACTTGTACTAGAATGATGGAAAACTACGGAACTACGGAAACTAAGGAACTGCTTATGATCCAAAGCATGCCACCATTATCTATTAAACATGGTGAAGGCAGTATTATAAGCATATACAGCTGCTCTCTGCTCGACCTGACGTTCAGACTGAGACAAATACTCAAAAACTGACAGGACAAAACCTGCAAATGAATAATGATCCAAAACGTATAGCAAAAGCAACCCAAGAGTTTCTCAAGGCAAAGAAAGCCCAACAGAGAGTGCTTCTCAGTTATTAAATACAAAACTCTATGAAGAAAGAATTTTAAAAAACCAACAGCAACTGAACGTGGCTGTAGTAACGACTTAGAGCACCTCGAGGGAGGGAAGGAAATGCAGAGTTTCGACCATGAGTTTAAAAACCAGCATGATTTTAAAATATTAAAACATTGTTCAGTTTGTTGTCCAGTTCATTTTGAGCCCATGAAAGGGGGGACAGTAACAGTAACAGTAAATGCAAAAATATTTGTAAAACCCTTTAAATTAAAACTCAGTCTGCCCTTTAATCACATCTTGATTGAAGGTGCAAAACTTCAGCTTTTGTCCAAAAAATTATGGACCCAGCTGTACCAGAGAACCAGACCTGCAATATACTACCATAAAAATTCTGTTTCAGTGCAGTTTAGTTTGCAGACTAATATCTGCTGAAAAAAAACTTCAGTGCCAGTTAAGTAAATTACTCAAGACTCGAGTCATTTTTAAATATGTAGATCTTCAGTAGGAACCATTTGTCTTGGGGCTTATGCCACATTAATACTATATTGAGTTTCAAAGCTCTAAATAACATTCCCACCAGCTTCCAAGTTGTAATTACAACTGGGAAACTGAGAGTTTTCGGAAACTCCAACTTAAAACTTTAAAACTGCGGAACTGTGTGAAAGCCTGTCACAGATGCCTCACCAAGTACCCCATTTGGGGTAATTAAAGTAAAACTCGCTACATAGTGTTATCTATTAACGTCCTGACTTTTTTCTGTGAGGTGAGCACTCAGAAGATGAATCTTTTTTTTTTCATGAACTCATTAAATAAAAAAAAATAATAAAAGAGATCTATTGCCAGTCTTATCCTTTAATTACATCTCAATGACATTACTCTTGTACTACTTCTTAAGGAAATGTTTGAAGGCAAAACTTTTGTTTTTGGATTAGAATACTTCTTCAAGTATTTCCTCTTTGCCCAAACGCCTCAGTTAATCTTCAGACAAAGGTAGGGTGAGTTAGTTTGTATCCTTGAAGAATTAAAACTGTGAAAACACGCATTAGAAATGCTGTACCGATGTATTAATAAAATATATAAAACCTCTGAAAGCAGGAGTCTTTCTAAAAACATTTCTTCACCCACATAACTGTCATGAGGAGCACTTGCAGCTGCACAGACTGAGGAGACGAACGAGTCTGCACGTTCCCATCTGAGTTTCACGTGTTGGTGCACAGGTGGTACGACGATTTCTTCATGTGACAGCTTGATTTAAGTGAACAGGGGCGCTAATGGTCAGCAAAGCATCAACAGAGCCTCTTCATAAATGTTTCACCTCCCTCCGGAGCACGCATGCACGTGACTGCATCAGTGAGACCAGCGCGTTGCTCTCTCCAAAGACAGCAGAGTTCTTACAGCTCGAGGGGAAAATCCTTAGACAACACCACTGATGAGAACATACTTGTGCGTGTGGGTGTGTGCACTTTACTTCAACCATTCAGACACTGCGATCAGAGGCTGAGTACTCACACCACCTAGTGGCATTACGGCCTTGAATCCTTTTGGTTTTGCTTTTTGTCAAGAAGTTGTAAAAACAAAACAATTCTTGCACCTGCAAGCTAATCACCTATTCACTCCCTCCACATACAACAAACTGCGAGATAAAGCATCAAATGGAGCCGCAAGGAGTAAAAAAAAAAAAAAAAAGCTGCATTTTGCCGAAGTAATTCCCATAATTAAAACCGCAGAAACCAGAACACAGCGGTTTCTGAAAATCTAAAGCAGCCTGTGCGCAAGGGGAGATGCTGAAAAGACAAACGAGTCAAGCCAGGAGGAAATGTGTCCAGATATGGAGAGGGATGAAAGAATGAATGCTGGGAAGGGGAAAAAAACAAACAAACAGAAAAACAAAAAACAGTTGTAGTTGCTCGCCGTAGGCTGCGCAGCCTCACTGAGAGGGTTTGGACTGACAAGTTGGAAACGTTAATCTCATGCCTCTGCATTCTCCTTTTCCCCCATTTTTCTCCTCCCTCACATTCACCAACAGCGGAGGACATCCTACGAATCTTGTTAAGCTATTGGAAATGCTGCGTTTTTCCTCTTTGTTTACTCATCCACTTCCTTGCCACATCGATCATCACAGAGGGAATGCTCTCTCTGCCTCTGACCTCCCACTACTGAGAAACTGCCATGAAAGCTATAATGTACAGCAGGCGGATGAAGGCAGAGGTGCCCATTGTCTGCAATCATGCGTTTTAGAATTTTAATCTGCTCTTCTGCCTGCATCTAATCATGTATTTGCATGTTGGGCAACAAAACATAAAGACATAATTACATGTTATCTGTGCAATGTTTACTCAACATGTTTCCCTGTCTTGACAATTCCTGACGCTTCACATTTCGAGGCAGCGTTTGTTGAATCGTGGTTGACACAGCTGTCGCCTGTATGAAATCAGTGTTGTCAGATAGTATATCACTACATTCCCCTCGTTCCCCAAGCTATTTGTAAGTTTGACTCTTGGCTAGCAACTGCAACAAGAATCTTTTGTTTCCATTATGCAGCAGTCAGTCAAGCTGAGGGGCCACGTTCACAAACTGTCACCGCTGAGTGCTGTTAAGTATAGTGACCATGCTTTGGACTCTCACTCTATCCCAGCCAGTTTGTCAGGGATGAGCGAGATCCAGGGGGTTTTGCACATCCACACGCACACAGGCACAAACTGGGATACAAAGTTAAGCATTCAGCAGCTGCTACACATACATGAATACAAAAAGGAAGCTAAACACCACTTGTGTTTAGTAAAGTGTTCACCTCCCGTAGCTCTGAATACATAACATTTTTTAACTTGCTCAGAATGAAAGAAAACAATAGAAGGAAGAAACCACATAGGGAGTGTACTGAAAGTAGCAACTTTTTTTTTTCTTTTTTGAGATACAACTATTTACATGTAACCAAAGACAATGTCCTTGAAAGGGGTACAAACATTTTTTTCCTCTTCCTGCAATTTTTGTTTTTAAAACAACTCAGAAATATTGTATAAAATAAAAATATCAGCTTCAGGGGAAAAAAGTAGTCTAAGCATCTGAAATGTCCATTAACTGGTATGTACAGGAGTATTTACATTCGGACCAGATTTTTTTTTTTTTTTCTCAAAGTGATTAACAGTAAAATGCAGTTGCAGTTCTGTTCACTGCAGCCCTACAAAGCAGATAAAACTAACGTTTTTACAGGTATGGCTGTCATTCAAATCAGTGATCGTACATGTGAGCAGTACAAGACAGAGGCTTTTCCAAGGATCAGGTCAACATCATCATCAAGGCTTAAATGACACCAATATAGAATAAATAAATGGGAGCTTAATGCATGTTATCCAATGCAAACATATCATGAGCAAAAACATGAAGCTGCTTGTGGCTGGACACAGGAAAATATTAGACTCCCCTAACCAGTGTTGGTCAAGTTACTTGAAAAAAGTAATCAGTAACGAATTACTGATTACTTCCCCAAAAAGTAATCTCATTACTTTACTGAATACTTATTTTCAAAAGTAATTAATTATTTAGTTACTTAGTTACTTTTTAAAAACACGATTTACAACCTGAATAGGTGATAAAGCGATAGATCTTTCAGCCCAATTCTACTTTTTCTGCATAATCCATCATACAAAATGTTATCAAATGGAAAAGTCTCTTTTTAAAACTTGTTTTATCAGTTTTAATCTTTTAACTTTATGCATCAAGCAAAAATTTAATTATATGTAACATTCTCTGACTGGAAGAAATTTGTTTAATATTTAAACCTATTTTCTGCACATTCCAGCACATAAAATACATTTTTTTTTGTGTTTTCACTCACTCTTTCAAATAGATGCAAGTAAAACACAGCAGAAAATAAATAAAGTCAAAGACTCAGCGGTCCTGTTGCTCTATTTTCACCTGTAAAGCAGGAGTGGCATAGGCGGAGGTTTACCCTGGTGCAGGTGTGCCGCAGTGGTCAGTGGAAGAATCCGCGAGTTTCTCTGTGAGTTTCTCATTACGTCGTAGCTACTCGGTGCTTGCTTGGAAGTTTAGGGGTTTTTTTTCGCTGTAAAAAAGTTTTCTTCCCACGCACGATGGACGCTAATGTTTTTGTCACTTTTTATGGAATCAAACTCAAAGTAAGGTCAGTACTTCCACGCTTTAAACGCTGCACGCTCATACTCTCTCCCACACTCAATATATGATCCATTGTTGATCTGCACACAGCTGTTGTCACGAACATCGCACTCGCTTACGTCACTGTCATGACATTCTCGCAAAAAAAAAAAAAAAAAAAAAAAAAAAAATCACGGTTTTAGTAACGCAGTGTTCCTACGGGAAAGTAACGGTAATCTAATTACCGTTTTTGCAATAGTAATCCCTTATTTACTCGTTACTCGAAAAAAGTAATCGGATTACAGTAACGCGTTACTGCCCATCTCTGCCCCTAACCCCATCCCACTTATGTTGATCAACATGTGCATAATATTTTAGTGATTGATGTTTAAAAACTACAATTTAAGCATAAATTTAGCCACTCAGATGTGCTGTGCCCAGCCACACAGCTGTATCACAAGGGGTGGATTATAATGAGCCGATGTTGGACACAACTGGGATCTCATTACGTAGGCTTTGCATTTTACACAAGAGGAGAACGCATTAAATTAAATACATTAAAAATAACTTCATTACAAACATAAAGGAAGCACAACAATCATAATTTTGAGTAATCCATCACGTTATACCAGTGAGTTTAAATGCATACTCTAATTACACACGGCTGAATTAAATGAACTTTAAATAATCTAAACAAACTAAAATGTGAGCAAACAGACAACGGCTGAGAAGAATTCTAACTTTTAGAAAAGCTCGTAATTTTCCGAGTGCCGTCACCAGTCAAATAACGGACATCCTATTAAAAGTCAGTATGTCACGCAGTCCTGATTTCTTTAACAGTAACTCATAATTTTGGTAGAGAAATGCCCTCAAGGCAAAAAGAAAAATCTAAAAATATAATGAGCCAAAGCCTACAAAAATCAAGCTCCCAAAAATTACTCGGCACAAAATGAAAAGCTTAGAAAATAAGCTAGAAATTCGATTTCCCTTAAACATTCAAGCCAATTGCAAATGTGTAAGTCAATGGGATTTTGCATTCAAAAATCATTCCATACAGGTTTTACGTACAGACACATCATTCAAACGTCTGTGAAAATGATTTCATGCTAATCTATGATTTCACCCTTGGCTTGGACGTGGACACGCACAGAAGAAAATGTAATGATCCATAAAATTTGATTCAGTGGTTCACACTCCAGCTAAGCAGCCAGAAATCAAGACCCGGCAGCAAACGGGAGACTCCTCCTCAGTGGCCTGCTACCGTCACACATCTCGGGACGATGTGTGAAGACGTCTGCTTCGTTTAACTTTCCGCGGATTACGGGGATGTAGCCTCGCGTCTGCCCGATTCTCACCTGAGGATGAATCTGGATCTGACTCTAAATGGGCTGTTAGCCGAGTGGAACTGAAGTTGTCTGCATGTCTGTCAGCTAGCAGGGCTTTGGTTCGGGTTGTGCTCCAGACAGGGAGTGAAACTTGTGTATATCTGTATGCGTGTGTTTACGCACATGTCAGTGTATGCCTTTTTTCCTCAGAGTTTAGAGTGATCGCAACATCTGCTGATCAGGTGAAGTCAAGAGAATGCTGCTAAGACTCCAATGGCCCCTTGTGGCTTCTAATGGGTAGTGGAGAACAAGAGTAACCTGGAAACCGTTTAATGTGCAGTCGGAGTAAGAGCTCGATAGTTTGCTGTCTGTTAACAGTGCTCCAGGTAGTCGATGACCCGTGAGATGGACTTCTGTCCTGTGGTGCCCATTGCACACTGTGTGGAGACAGAACAGGAAAAACAAAAACAAGTGTGTGAGGATGCCAACAACTTTACTTGTGAGGTCTCGATGCAAACACTGATGATAACAGGATGCTTCTGTTCAAAGGGGATGTTTATGAAACAGATGGTTCCAATCTTCAGCTCTGACAGGATGTGTCACAATCAAAGCTGCTGCAAAACACACATCTGTGGCGTGGTAGTGCTAGCATCACAGGAATCCTTGAATTATTTGAAAATTATGTTTTGCAAATTTTATCATTTCGATTATGCCTCTTGGACATAAAAAAATATTGAATTGTTAATAATCTGTTGAATACATTTAGTATTATAAAGAAGTAGTACTTCATAAAAGCCAAGTGCTACTATAAGCTTTTTATTTTTTGGAAGATGAGCAACAATCAGAAAGGCTTTCATTTATTCATCTTTCAAATGTTTTGAATTCCTAAGTCATTTCATTAATAAACAGAAATAAAGGCTCAGCATTTCACTCACTTTCTAGGGGGTTCTGAAAGGAGCTGAACTGAGCTATAGAAAAACTGCAATTATTTGAAACTAAAAGGGAAAATGTGGTATTGTACAGAATTACTGGGCCTCAAGAATGTTTATTTCATCCAAGCCACTTCACTGCACAAAAATGTGCTTTTGCTCAATGGGTCCAATTAAACGGCTTTTTGCATCTTCAGTTTAATTTGCCTGAAGCCAAGGATTGCATCAACACTCAGAGGCGTTAGGAGGAGGGGAAAAAAAAGGACGAAGACCTTCAGTGTCAGTATTTTCACTACACTGTCACTAAAATATAAGTATTTTTTGTTTGTTTGTTTTTTAAGAAAAACACTTTGATTTGTTGAGCCTGTATAATTCATCATGTATTTGCATAACTGTAGATCATTTTAAACTTCGTCAATCTCAACATGCATCATCACGTAACACTGATAACAGAGGGCTGATCTGAATAGTCACACTCACAGTGAGGTTCATGAAGCTCAAGAACTTCTTCAGCATTTCTGTCATGATGGAGAAATCTCCTTTAGGTAGATTTTCTCTCACAGTAGTCACATTAATCTGAGGATGGCAAAAAAAGGAAGTGAGCAACAACACATATTATAGATTTTTTTTAAAGATCTGGACAAAACAAAATGTATAAATCTGCACCGGTTTTTACCTGGCTGCCCTGACAGAGGCAGCCCAGCAGCAGGGCTGTGTATGAAGCAACAATGCTGTCCTCCATATGCTTGCCTGCGTGCTGCAGAGCTGCAGTAACCACAAAGGAGAAAGACAAGGTTTCCCAATATATATTTAGCTGTAATTCACTGATCAGCTCACCCAACACTTCTACACAGCATTAAAAACAATGAGTCCATGATGTTCACAAGAGTAACATTAACTCCTGTTTTACAGTGCTCATGGAGGTCACATTCAAAGGACTAGCAAGTACTAAAGAACAAAGGTTTGTATTTCGCAACCTAAACTTCAATGGAGCTGCAAAAACTAATCAACTGTAACAATAGCTGGACACAGGTTTCATTATTCATTAGCAAAGCCTGTTATGATGCAAAGCATGCGCTGTGGCAGAAACTAATGACGCAGCTGAGAAAAGCATCAAGGCTAAAGCTAAACAGATTAAAGTGTAGAAGTCAATTTGCCAAAAATCATGGCAGCACTCTACATCAAAGCCTGAGAAGAACATTGAAGGCAAAACAACAAGAGCTGTTGATCTTGCATGACAAACTGACACAACATCACTCAATGACCAGAGAAAGTATGGTGGAGACTTGTAACAATCCCCCCCCCCCCAGATATACTTATGGGGTTCCCATGTTATTTTCAATAAAAATCATTGTTTTGTTTTTTTAAATGGCATAAATAAATAAAAACTAAGAGCAAGCAATTTGAAAATTATGTGTTATATTCAGGCTTTTATAAACAAGCTTAACTTGTGAAGACAGCACTTTGATTTTTCTTTAACAATTTTCCTTTCTTTGGGAAAAAAAAAAAAAGTGATGCAGCGAGATAAAATTCTACCAAAGACACAGACAGAGAATAATCAATGACATATTTTTAAAATATTGGGTGGATGTGGGTGTGCCGGGTGGGGAAAACCCCACTCGGCACACCCACAGGTCGCACACCCACGGGTGCGACCTGGCCATCCTAACCCATAGTAATTTAAAGATCAGGAATCTACGAGTTCAAAAAAAAGAAAAAGTTTCTCCATGTCGATCTAGAAGTTTTAAAACTTTGGAAAACATTAAAAAGAAAAACTGGAAATGTCATCTCAAAGGAAACTGCCCTTCCTTTGTCTGCACAATTTCTTACACAGCTTATACACAAAACTCAGAATTTTAAGATGAATGGATTAATAAATGAAATTATTCCCATTATGGATAAATGTTGTGAATCTACCCCCTCCTCACCCCCAATCATTTGGTGTGTAAAATTCAGCGAGAATGTCATTTGAAAAGCCAGAACTGAGCAATGTTGGATAAATTAGTTTTAAAAACAAGTTTTTGTTATTGAAGACAAGTGTGGTCTCCCTTAATAGCCTTATTAGAGATTCGGTTAATGAATTCTTAATAGGGATATTTTTCAAAGCTTTATAGTTACTGGTATCTTCATCCTTATTGCAGATATTATTAACTCATGCTTAAATTGAGTCAGCATTTATTTGGATTGTAATTTTACTCAAAGCTACAAACAGCTCCTCATATATGCACAAACCCCAAAATATCTACCTTTATTTAAGTCCAACTCTTCATCCTCCTCTTCTTTCTTCTCGGGTTGGCTGTCATTTGTTTCGGATGCCACCCACTGGATCTCTCCTGATGTCTCTTGCCACTCTCCGCTTTGGTCTAGTGCCGGTTTGGGGGCCTCACTGATGAGGTCGTCAGTCTTTGCCTCAGCCAGGATGGCAGCACGCTCCCTCTCAAGGAAGAGCTGGGATTCCAGGGGAAATAAACAGATGTGAACTCCAAACACAAGCCAAAAAACAGGAGCCAAGTAACACAGCAAATTTTTCATAATTCAAAGGGAATAAAAGAGTGGCAGTTTAGCTTGACAGCAAAGGTATTTCATCTTGGCAAAGTTAGGAAGCAAATAGGCATGCCAAATACTGTGAAACTAGCCTGTAATACTTGGGCATGAAAAGTAATTTTGAGGTTAATTGCCATTTTTTTC
Source organism: Astatotilapia calliptera (assembly GCF_964374335.1). Taxonomy (NCBI): domain Eukaryota; kingdom Metazoa; phylum Chordata; class Actinopteri; order Cichliformes; family Cichlidae; genus Astatotilapia; species Astatotilapia calliptera. The sequence continues at coordinate 21,826,305 of NC_137434.1, forward strand.
TTTAAAAGTTTCCAGACTTTTTGAAAATCTGCAAGAACTCTGGCTGCAGTGACATTGATTAAAAAAGAAAAACCTAAATAAAAACCTAATTTTGAAATTTTAATCCACAAACAAGCAAGCATTTACTTACACTTGCTTATTACTTAATACTGTGAGCAAACAGAGGTGTGCATTTAAAGCAGTGAAGAGATGTTTAACACTCCCGAGAAAGATGTGTTACCAGGTAAATGAGTGGTTCACGAGTTCTATGATACAGACAAAAGAAATTGCAACACAACACCCAATCACTTTGTTTCTGCTTAAATTAAGAATAGGAAAGATGTATTCAGCTCTTTAAACTGTATTAAACTATTGTTTTGTGGGGGTTTGGTTTGTTTTTTTAAACAAAAAGACAAAAGAGAGCCACATCCAGTGACTGCTAAAATATTGATGTATGAGTTCTGGCACAGTTCCTACCTTCACCAGGGCAGCCAAAGCACCGCAGGACTTGGGCTTGTCAGCCGTATCTGCCTGAGTCTCAGCTGACTCTGCCAATGTGTCAGATTGCGTTGGGTCAGCAGGCTGCATGAGGCTGTCTTCCAGACAGGTGTCGTCGACATTGTACTCCATGTCCACCAGACAGTGGCGGTTTCTGGAGCTGTACTCCACAAGGTTAATTAGTAGACCCAGACCCTGGTATACACCACAGAATACACAAATGAGACATTCACATACATACATAAACTTACCAAACAGCGTGTCAGCAACTGTGCCGTTGCGAAGATGTTTTCTGTTGTTGAAGAGAACCTTACCAGCACACGCACGTCAAATCGCTGCTCCTGGGGGATGTAGCGTGGGACTTGAAGGACACAATTTAGAGCAGTCACTATTAGCTGATCCTGTTCACCCGTCTTAGTGCTTCCCCACTCTGTAGGCAAAAATAACCTTATTATTAACCTCTGCTCACACATGTCAACATGATTCCCTGCTAAGCACCTGAATATTATAGCTCACGGTACAGACTATAATCATACAAGATACAACTGAATTCTAGCTGACCACATTAACACGAATATATTCATTTTGTACAGAAGTACACAATGAGCCATTTCATCTTTGTATATTTATAGAACTACAATCCAAACAAAAAAACTACAGTAAATTGAGTTTTTGCAGTTTTCCATAAATAGTATAAGAAAAGAAAAAGGAATGAGAATACCATTGTCATGGGTAAGGTTGAGCAGCACTCCAATAACAGCCCTCATACAGTCCTCCACCGCCTTTCCCACATTTGTGAAGCTGCAGTGAGGCAGTGCAGCAGCCGATGAAGACAGAGAGGTGTTGTTTAATGCCCTGCTGTACCGCTGGATCATATCCTCACAGTATCGCAAAGCTCTGATAAAAGTAAGAAAAAGATATTGTTGACAGAAAGTAAAAAGTGACATAACAGAAATAAAGAAAAATATTAAAGTGCAGAGTGGAAAGATAATCCTAAATGCAGAAAGTGCAACGAGCTTGAGCACAATTGATCTTCGATATACTGTGTTCATGAATGCAAACTAAGAAGAATCCATGGTTAAAACTAAGATGTAACTTTTGCTATCAATTTTAGAAACCACAGACCTGGTTATCGGTGTGGTTACCTTTATCCAAATCTATTATCCTAGGATTATTTTTATTTGCCCTAATGTTGTTTTTGATGGGCATGAGAAGCTTTAGAATTGCCCCGAGGTGATGATGAGTAAAATGATCTTACAAAAAGTAAAAGAGACAAAGTGAAAAGGACCTGTTGTCACGATAGCCACTGTGTCCCAGTATGTCTGTAGACAGTCAATAATAGCTGTAAGCAGTAGCTGGTGCTCACCTGGCAGAGGAGACAATAAGCTGAGAGTCTTTGTAGGCAATCAAGTAACTCTGATTTTCAGGGTTCTGCACTGTAACCTGTTGGCAGGAGATGAAAGAGAAATGAAATCAATAGAGGGAAAAAGTACACCAAGAACCTTGAAAACAAGACAAGAAACACAAAATTAAGGGAGACCCTTTATGTTTAGCTCGGAAAGCTGAATGGCATTTTAAGATATAGCTGATAAAGACACATTCAGTGCTTTAAGCAGAGGCATTTAATCGGGTAACAAAGGTCACCAGCCAATTCACAGCTTAGTACTCAATTACTGTTGTCCTTGAGGCTCACTCTAGTGTGACTTTGGTGCAAGAGAGAATCCAACTTGACAGAACTGTACTTACACTTTCAAGCACTCTCAGACACCTCTCAGCCCCCCATAAAGATGCTACAAGGTTCTCCTTGTCATCCTCTTGGCTCAGGTTGTCAACACACTCTTTCACTGTGGCAATGCAACACACACGACATGTGGCAATTACAAACCGTGACAAACAAAATCGTTACATAGGTATACACATATGCACTGTACAGCATGGCTTTGAGCACATTAGTATCCAACACCCACCTTTGTCAACAATATGGTCCAGGCCTCCCAGTAGCCGGAGCTCCTCTTTGAACCAATCACCAGCTCTCTTGGAGGTTAACGACAGAAGTGTCTCCATGGCAAGGTGCCCTGTCTGCAGGGATAGAGGACAGAAGCATGTTTAAAAAAACACATCACTGGAATTTTATGTATGCTTGTATTACAAACCCACTATTGTAAAAGTCGTCTACACTAAAACACACATGTTTCCCCCTAATTAAGCTTGATAAGAAGAAATATAAACCAGTTTACCAAGAAAACATTACTAGGTAGTAAAGCATATGTAATATTAATGCTGTCATTTTATCAAATCAGCAACTTTTCTGACTGAAATATTGTCGATCAGTTGTGACAGGTCAAAACTGACAGCTGAGCTGCAGTAAGATTAGTGTATTTGCATGCAGAAGGGGGTGCATACAAAGAGGTCAGACTGACAGATTATATTTTTATGAAAAACCTTTCCATTAAAGTAGTTTAAAAATGTACATAGTGTTGCTTATTCAATAAATATATGAACAAGAGACTGTGGTTACTGATTAAATCCAAGATTCACCAGTTATGTGATGATGTTATGATCTCTTTATTGATGGACAACCTACCGTGATGTTTTCTAAGTCAAGGTGCTTGTTGTGCACAGTCTCGCACAGTTTCCTGATCTTCTCTTTGACCTTTGCCATCTCCTTTGCTGTGAGCTGATCCTGGTGACCCGAGTAGTCCTGGTCTAGTTCCAGCAGCTTGATCATTAGCTCCAGACATGCCCTGTCCAGATCCATGTTAAGACGATCCCGGCTCAAAATGTACATCAGTGCAGCCGTGCACAGAGCGAGGTTCTGATAAAATGACAGATCAGGTTTTACAAAGGGGTGCAGGCAGTGTAGATCATATGGAGAAAGCTCTGGATCAGTAAGAAAAAGCTTATTGTGTGTCACTTTCACTACATAGTTCTCAAAATTACAAAATTTATACTTAGATATATATAAAAACAACATGAGTTGATTCAAAGTGCTATTCAGTCAAGGATTACAACCAGAATACAAAGAATATGTTAAAAACAGCACCAAGAGAAAAACAGAAAATACACACAAAAGAAATAAATAAAATAAAGATTAAGACAAACTGACATCAAAAAAGGTCCATCCGGTCACAAATACTGCCATATCATAAAAACATAATACCCACCACAAGCTCTTCGCTTATTTAAAGGAAAGACTAATATATTTTAAGACACTACATTAACAACAGAAAACCTACTTGTTGAGCAAAAAATAAAATCACAAACCTATTTATACGTGTGCATATCTAACCCTGGGATGTCATTTGAATAACTACTGAGGTCTCCTTGCACTCTTCTTGCATTTTGATAATTTAATACCGAAGAAACAGGGCTCGTGATTCAACACTTCATCTTAGATGGAAAAGTAATGGTTCATGTCACAAAATAAATTGTGAAAGCACAAGTTATTCAAACATTGTATTACCATCTGTCAAAACTTCAAGGGAGATGATAGAAAGAGATTGTGGCAGGAGGTGACAAAAAAATAATTAATTAAAAACAAAACTTTGACTGACCGGGTGTTGTGGAGCATCGTTGAGCATTTTGAAGACCTGTGCGACTTTCCCTCTTGCCCTCAGGTGCATCCTGAAACTGGGCATGGCACACCGTGTGGCCAGGCTGATTATACTGGAGAAATGAGGGAGGAAAGTGGAGAATAGAGGGAATGTTAAAGATAGATTTATGACAATGAAATCAGCCTACTTTTAAATTAAAATGTCACAAATGGCAAACTAAAGAAATATAGGGAAAGATTTAAAGACTAAAGCTTCAATGTTGCCCATGCTATGCATCAATCCAATGTTCTAATGGTATAAAACAACAACAGCCTGACTTTGGCTTTCTGCTGATGCACAGCATGGATCCAATGCAAGCATTAAATTATTAAGCTGTTTTTCTCAGTGTGAGAAAGAGACTGGGAATGATTCTTTTATGTGTAAGGAAATGTCAGTGTTGACTTAAACATCACCTTTCCAATTCTGTAACTTCATATATCACAAATAAAAAAAAATGTCCAATTTATTCAATAGGTAGCAATAAGTAAAAACAAATAAATACAAAAAAAAGACTATAGGACGAAAAAAAAAAATACAATGTAAAACTAATTTAGTTTATTATTATAGTTAATTATAATTTTATTATCATCATCATCATCTCAACTCATTATGACAGTTATTTGAAGCTCTTCAGTCATTACTTGACCAGTTTGATGTACAACATTGTAAACATACAGTGAAAACTTGTTGGTGTCCCAGGTGTGAGACACCTTCAGAAGTGCTAATGTTTTACATATATTAGCCCAGACATAATGTAAATATCGGATTGGGTGTGGTGTATGGCCACACATTAACTACCTGTACTGCATTTCTAGTTTAAATTATGAATAAAATCACTTAAATCCTATGAAAACATTGGATAAGAAGTGTGATTTACATCATAGTTTCAATGTTTTAACTAAATGTGATTTTGTTATCACATTTAGTTAATCAGTGACACATGATCAATAATTATTTTTTCATGGTTTCAATGAGAGAGCAATGCTGTGAAAATGAACGCAGAACAATATTAGTTTAATCTTGGATATTTTTTTTTTATTATTCATAAACGCTGCAAGTGAAAAATCACAATTGGAAGTAAAATGTGATTAACAGGCTGAGGCACAACGGTGGAAGGGAGGCGAGCATATGCAAAGGGACATAAATGATTGAGAACTTTAGCTACACATGAAGTCTCTGGGCTGGAGTGCAATTCAATTAAAATTGATCATCTGTGCTTGTTTTTAAAGTATTAACTCTGCGTTTTCTACCTCCTACTACTTTGTTGCAAGAATAATAACTTACTTTATGAATTTTGGTTTTAGGTACTTTTATGAAATATTAACTGGCATATGCTTGTACCAGTCACTGAACTTTGTAAACTAAGTAACATTTAGCAAGTCACAACAAAGAAATTAAAATCAGACCAAATATAGAAATGTTCCTCTACAACACAACAAAGAAAAATTCCCAGCTGGTTATTAAACTTACCTAAGGCATCTTGTGTTGAGCGGCTGACTACTCTTGAGCCCCGTCTCCAGGTACTCAAAATCATCTGTGAACTCTTGATTCTCTCCAAACTCCACCACATCGTTGAAGTGTTTCACATGCTGCACCACAGTATACAGCTGGTAGTAAGGGAAATGGGGTTAATTGTAGCTAATTGAGAAGCACTGCATCTGTCCAGACCCTCAAATTGCTCACACACACACACAGCAAATTGCTCACATTTCTAAATTCCTCTATTGGTTTCACAGCCAGCAAAAGCTTCAGGTCAGTATGATCAGCAGTTGACACTGTATGTATATCTATATCAGCAGTCACACTGTGAGGGGGCTCAGCACGACACAGGATGGAGGACCTGGGTTTATAACAGAATCAGTGTGTGGTGACAGCTTAGTGTAGCTGAAGCCATTTAACCTCAGGGGATCTGTGGCTAACAGCCTGATCTGGGGCCAGAAGGCCCATCTGTAAATGACACAAGCTGTATGGGAGTAGCACTGGCACACATCAAATGAATGCCAACCCTTCACTGGCTGAGTGTTTAAAAAGGAAGGGGGGGAAAGGGGGGGCTAGGGGTAATTCATACTGGCAAGCAAACAAAATGTGAAGTAAAAACTGATCAGAAAGATTTATCTAACAACTGCTGTTACTCAGCAAATCTGTGTAACCTGGACTCACCTCCTTGTCTTCTTTTCTGCATTTGAGTGCTGTGACAATATCCTGGTTGAGTCGTGTGGGGATGGTCTCTGACTTAATGACTTTGGGTGGCGGTGGAGGAGCTTTGAACAAGCCGTCATCTTTATGGGAGTTGCTGTCCTTGCTGCTGCTCGATAAAATAGCCTAAGGACAAAAAAGAAGCTGAGAAACGGGGCTCATACCAAAGCAACAAAATCTGTTTAATGACATGTCCACAAGATTTACCACAGCTGAACAGTCTGTTAACCACACAAGTCTTTAATAAGTGCTGTTAACAGATGTCAGACGAGGTAGTGCAAAGTTAACAATAACTTTTAAATCCCAGTCGCCAGAGTCTGATTAGCTAGTCTCTAAACAAACATTATTTCCATTGGGGTAATTCAATACAAAACATACAAGCAAACTTCACTTGCCTGGAAAAGTAATTTCACTTGAACAGCAATACTAATTAGAGCAATTAATACAGAAATTGTTGACTACTAAGAGACCAGTAAACAGTATCCTAATATGTGGACATTAAGAACACAAACACAAATAAATGGCGCTAGTTAATAGCATTTTCTTTACATAATAACCCAGTAATAGTGTTTACCCTCTCTGTGCAAAATGAATGTATACACCCTAATGAGAACTTTAAACATACAAATACACTCTTTACTCACAATGACAGATTTACATTTTTGTTCCAGTTCCTGACAAGTAAACCAAGCAGTAACCTTGCTGAAAAATTAAGACGAGGGAAAAAAAACTGTGGCTTCTCTTATAGCAATTTGAGTTTGGCTCCAAAATTAATCAATGTGTGATTGACTTGTGGTATTTTAAAATGCCTAGCTTCAGCCATGAAAAGAACACCTGGCACAAAGAACAGATTTAGTCTACATAGCCAACTTCCTCCCCCATAATATCTGATTTTTTAATAGCTCACATTGACATTTTATTATAGCTTAAAACTGAAAGGCGTGCTAACATTAGCTACAGTGGATTTTGTGCAATACTTTACCTTCAGTACTCAACTGGACTAGACTGAACTTTTGAAGCATTTTTAATGTACTTATCTGATGAGTAATATGGCTTGCCAGGTGGCACAGCCCATCCGAAAAGTTTGATATTCAGTTTCAGTGACTGAAATTCAAGTATTATAATTCTGTTAATAAGCAGATACCCGTGTTTGTGCTTTGCTAGGATCAGCTGATGATTTAGCACCCCACCAACTGGCCTAAATATGGTCTCTACATCAACAAAGTCAACATACCAGCAGCTAAAACACAAATATTATGGCTTCAAAATGCAGGTTTAAGAAGCTAATAGATGATGCCACATTCTGTCCATCTTTTACTAACAGTCTACAGTCTACAGGCAAAATACAGTATCTTACCGGAGCAGTCTGAGATCGAGAGACTGGAGGCACAGGCATTTCTTCAGGTTCGGGCTGGTTCCAGTGGCGAGCATTGTACACAGCTTTAGCAGGAGACTGAAACACAGCAAGAACTTAAAAATTTGTCAGTTAACTAAACGGATACACATATTTAGTGATTACTAACAGCTGGCATAAGAAAATACTGATGGTGCTTTCAGATTGGTGCATTTCAGTGATGACAGTTTAAAAAAAATTAATTAAAAAAATTACAACAACAACCTATATGCCAATATTTTATTCTCTAAAGAATACCACGTTCCAGCTGTAAATGAGCAGAACTGAACCCATAAACACTGCATGCTGAATTCATGTTGATAGACTAAGACAACAGCAGCCTCAGTGTAGAACACAACAGTCCCCAAGCAGCACAAAACATTTCCTGAAAATGACAGATTGTGAAACTCAATTATATCGTACAAAGACAATGTAGGAAGTTTTGCTGAGGAAGTAGAAAGAATAACTACACAGAATTAGTAAGACAGACTACAAATAACCCAAAGCCACTTCAAAACATGATCTAGATAAAGAGAGAAAATGTGGGCATTACACAAAACAGCACAGCATTACAAATCAAAGCAGAGTTATGAGAAAATATGTGCCTGATGAAGAGGTAATATCCAAATCCCCTTCAAAGTGGAAACCCATGCATGCTACTGAACGCACATTTATGGGATTCAAATGAGACTGCTGTCAAAAGTTATTCCCTGGGCATCACAGTTCAATGCCTTAAGTCTCTGACTGTAGTTCTAACCTGCATCACTGCTGAATCACAGAATTGGATTACATAAAATGACAACCATATAAATTTAGTTTTCAGTCGAGCCTCTTACCCGCCCACTTGCTCTATTTTTCTCTGATGCTCTCCTCACTCTCGTTATCTCAGGCTATTTTCAGACAAGCTGGGCATTCTGTTATGTAAATCTCATCTAAACATCAATAAGCCAAGACGTGTCAGACCTGCTTTAAACCCTGGTCAGGAGTAAGGTCATCAAAAGTGCTAGATGACTTGTACTGAGACACTTAGATTGATCAGACTGCAGTTAAAAGGTTTGTGCCTATCCCTTGTCTATGCAGTTGTTAAAAAAAAAAAAAAAAAAAAAGTCTCATGGGCAAATATTCAAAGACACTGGATGGCACAGGACAAAGAAAACATTTGGTTGAAAAGCGAGCCAAGAAACACACGGCCAATTTTAAAACATGCTTAAATACCTTTTTGGGTCCACTGAAAATCTTTTTCAGTCCACTGCCGACGTCCTTGGATTTGTCACTTGGCTTCCCTGAGCGTGCTTTCTGGCCCTCGGTACCACCAGGACTTGAGTCATCGGAAAAGTCAAAGGCATCTGCTGGATAAACCAGATTGTTGATGATTAAAGGGAAAAAAAAAAAAAAAGCATGAGTTTGTAAATGGATGGAATATTAACCAAAGTGGGTCATCCAAGCACTTCTAATTTAAAGAGAGGTTTGAAGTTTATGTCGTTACATTGGATCATGCAATAAAATGACAATTACACCAACACCAGATCTGTTTTTAAGGACTGCTTTTACCTGTATTACTGCTAGCATGACTGTCTTGAGAGTCACTGGTATGAGGGCTATCCACGCTGGAGCTCAAAGCAGCTAAGGCTGCGGCTGCCTTCCTGGCCTTCTTTTCTTTGGCTTGGGAGCTCTCATCATCACTGTCACTCTCACTCAGGTCATCAAAGCCAAAGTACTTGATCTTGTAGCTACTCTTGCCAGCTTCTGAACCCTCCTCCCCCTCCTGGTCCTCTTTGTCCTCAAAGCCAAAGAACTCTAGCTTGGTCTCGGTCTTGGTCTTCTTGGTCTTTGTCTGTGTGGGTCTGAACCTACAAACAAGAAGAATATTTTTTTTTTTAGATTATTTTGTTTTGAAGTATTGTGCCTTATGGGATTTTTCAAAGGAGATAGAAACTGAAGCAGGACAAAGAAAAAACTCTTTTGTAGAAACAAAGAAAAGAAAATGGGATTTCAAAGTGGGTGCCTAAAATTACTTAGCTGAGTGAATAGAAAGCTTTTTTGTCAATAAATGTTACTGTTTAGAGACATCTAATAAACTGTAGACTTTAGAATATAGAACAAACACTGATGCACGTTTCTCCAAATAGTTGATGTCAATAGTTTAGTTTAAAAATAATTCTTATCAAGTTAATTCCGTATAAATGGCTGACATGAGATGAGATCACACACACAATGACACAGACAGAGCACACATTTTTGCCACCATCTGCCATTTTGACTTGTTAGAGGGGATTTAACATTAATCTAACAAACTAAAGGTTCACTCCCTGCTGCCTCTCTTGCCACTGGTGATTCAATCTGACCTGCCTCTCAAAAGCAATGAAATGAAAGCGCAAGAACATATCAAACTTCAAAGTATGACCCGAAACTTTGAATTTTAAAGCCAGGGACACATCAAGGTAAAGCACATTCTTTCAGAGCAAAAGTCTGGCCAATACTGTATAACAATACGATACATGAAAGCATAATCTAAGTGCCAATGAAATCTTTATTAAACCTGAACTTCAGTAGCGTCTGCACTTTGTTCCTCAGAATATGAATGAATGACATTTTTATAAGACCCAGTACTAGTGAGAGATAAAGCAAAGTGTGTATGAGCACACAATGAAGTAAGATATAAGGTAGTATGTATTATTATATTTAAATTACTAACCTACCACATGATGGCTGCCTTATGGTATCGTGTATACACGGTAATAAATATTTAACCTGAAAATATTTACTACAAAAACAAAATCTTGAATGACACAAGAAAATATACTCAAGTCACCCATCCATGTAATTAGCAATGGTGGATAGGCTACAATTGTTTAAATAAGAATTCAGAACATAGTATTTTGAGAATTCTCCCTGCAATGTGGCTTTTAAGACACAGAACTATCAGCCTTACCTAGTAGGTTTGGGTGGTGGTGTATCTGATTTCTTCTTCATCTGCCCTGCTTCTCCAAGGTCAGCTGGGGGAGCGAGGCTGACTAGTTCGTCAATGCTCCGCTCCATTGAGTCCTGGATGGTGACATTGCACACTGACAGGCAGGAAGGGTGGAGAACCGTGTAGTCCCGTACCCTCCCACCACCCCTTCCCACAGGCTTGGCTGCTGTTTTAGCACTGGCAGCAGTACTACTTGCACCAGCAGAAAGGGCACTGTTGGGCTTATCTTGGGCACTTGCACCATCAGTGGACTTGTTGCTGTTACTTTCTGCAAGTTCAGATGATGATTTGTCAGGACGGCCTGGCCGCTGGTATTTTTTGCAATTTGAGGCCCTCAGGGTAAATGGGGAAGCGGGAATATTGTCCACTGGCTCTGGTGGGGCCTCCGCTGAAGGCTCCACCTCTGCACCTTTCATTTCATCTGACAGCAAGCCATCACAAGAAGATGAGGATTGGAAGTCCCTGCTACCACCTGGCACATCAGTGAACAGTTTAACAGATGTGTCTATATTAGGAGAGGAGGAGGTGGACCTCTGGGAGAAGTTCTGATCATCAGAGAGGACTGTGCTTGACAAAGAGGTCCCCCATGCAGGTTTCTGGCTGCTCTGTGATTCACTTTTGTACCACGGCTGGTTATTTTTACCTACTTTCTCCTCTGTTTTTTGTTTGCCTTTGAACAAAAGAGAAGATAAATGCAGGTTTGTTTAAACAAAAGACAGGAACTACTATGCTTCTATAATAGTTAGAAATCACTGTAAAACTTAAATAAGCAGGTTAAAAGAAATTTGGATAAGGAGTTTAAAAAAGTGCATGGAAAAAAATGAAAACTTACTCGTGAATGTGGCTGTTGAACATGCAGAGGACTGTGCATAAGTCACAACAGCGGCTGTCCCAGTGCTTTGCACTGTGGTGGTCTTCATCACCTCCCCTTCAGCAACTTTTGCCTGCGACACGTTGTGGGAGGTTACAGTCTTGGACTCTTCATCACTGTCAAAGCCAAACGGGTCTTCCTCACTATCACTGTCCTCAAGCCTGGGCCTTTTGGGGACCTCAGAAACGTCAGGTTTTAACAAAGGCCGTTTGGCTCCGAGCTGAGCCTTGTAGGTGGTCTCCCCCCATTTGGTGGTCAGAGTGGGCTTTTTATTGGAAAAGACCTCCTCAAATTTCGAGTTAGCCTCCCCACCTTTGCGGTTGTACGTTTTGCCGAATCTGGATGTCATGTTGGCTGCTCTATGTTACATATTCCCTGTGAACAGCAGCAGAGACAATAAAACATTTACTATACCAATAGATCATCAAGAACATTATAATCTGCGCACTTAAATTGATACGAACGACTTAGCAAAGGAGTGTTTAAAAAAAACATAAAACAAAAACAGGCTGTAATCGTCATGAGTGGTTTGGGGAATGTTATTTATATTAATCCGGCTAAGTTATGTTTCAGCTGTTGGCTGGTAGCGCACAAAGTTAGCATAGCTAGCTCAAGCGGTATAGCTTTCCAAACCATCATCGGTAAATGTGAGCAACACGACAGAAAGCGTGAACGATTTAGAGCAACTTTAATACAATTTGAAACTCTTTACCTATCAGCACATACTTACAGGACAGCTAAGTACTGTGTTAACTCTAGCTCAGTCAGCCCTTGTTTGTAAAGTTAACTACTATAAAGTTAGCCACTAGCCATTAGCTTAACATGGCTAACTATGCTAACGTAAGTCTGTTTACATTTCTCACCTGGCTGCCTCAAATGTCAGAAACCTTGCGTTTGAAACAAGTTTTAGTCTTTTGACGTAATGGTCTGAATGGAAATACTATGGTGCAGAAATCGTCCGTAATTACAAATGAGTAATAATGCAGTGTTACCTTTTAACTCCAGCGAAAGGCTAACCGTCCGCTTGTTTTTTAGCCAGCCGGCTAGGCCTGATTTCCCACTCGCACACAAATCAAGCGGGTAAAGTCCGCTCAGCAGAGTACAAACACCATTACAAAGACATCTCTATTCCGAATATGTCCACGCAGCGATGCTTATCAACACAGAAATGCGTACTTAACGCATCGGTGCCTGTAACAGTCTATATATGGTAGATAATCCGGACTTTTTGCATTTTGTAGTGCTACGGACGGCCATTAAAATATCCCCTCCCTCCTCGATGCTTGGCAAGACCCTCATGTAAAGGGCTGGTCGAAGGCAATAGACCAACCAGCAACAGGAAAGGTTTCCTGTGCGTTGAGACTTTGTGAGCAAACGCGACTTCGATTGGTTTAAAAATTAAACCAAAACAAACAATAGGGGGCGCAAGAGGACCACATTACTTGGGTTGAACTTGAAGACGTGCCAAAGAGAAGCTAAATGAACGGCCGTGATCGGCATTAGTTCTATCCATAGACCTTCTTTGGGAAAGAACAGATGCAATATTAAAAAATGGTCACTCAATATTTGCATCGGTCCACTCAATTTATACATTTGTGAACAGCTTAAAGGGTCTAATTTCCGAATCTAATCTTCTAATGAAACCCTTTACACATGCAATACTGTGTAAATTCCACCTCTCATTTATATTTGTGTGTTTTTCCATGCAAGTATGTTTTACTACATTAGCAGTGAGTTTGGATTGTTTTTATGCTGCAAAATTAAACAGTTATTTTTCATTAAACAGATGCTTTTCAGTATTGCAAGGCAGGTCTGCATTCATATTGTGATACATTTTGACAAGATCATTAACACCGCCGGGTTGCTGTGTCTGGTCTTTGCTTAAATATTGTTTCCTATTTCTTAAGGACATGACTTTCAGTTACTGTTCATTTAATGTAGGCAGTTTTTAGGCCAGCTATTTCTTTTGTCCTCCACTTATCCAGCTTTATCAATTTTTTAGGACACCCTTGACACCATGTTGAGGTATGCAAAGTTTTCAGCAAATAGCTCTTTGAAAATGAACGTTATGGTTCAAAAATACAGTTTTATGTCTGTTGAACTGTGTTATCTTTCACAATTTTTAAAGGTTCTATAAAAAAAGGGAAACAAAAGATGTTTTTGTGACCCATTGCTCGTAACAAAATGCCCAAAGTTACAGTTTAAAATTATGTCTTGGCAAAATTGTCTAATATATGAAGATAAACACTGGCTGTTCCCTGCCCTTTTATGTTTGAAAGACCTTCAAATAGCCTGAAGAACTCATGAAGAAAAGAGTAGTGGCTCGAGACTTTTGCACAGCACTGCTGAGCCTTTTTAATTTTATTTTTTGGACCCAAATGTAAAAGTTCGTTGTGTTGAGGATGTGTTTTAATGGGGCCACTTGCAATTATGTCTCAAACAAAAAGGCACATGATGGCTACACACACTTAGATTTAAGTGAGAAAATTAAAAAATATATATTTGAAAGAGCCAATGCTTTAATCCAGGAAAAACAATCTTCTGTAATTACTTCAAATTAGGATACTTAAGGTAATACATCCAAACAGGAAGAATTCCAATTTTCACAGTATTTTTATCTTGATTTTCATATCAGACACATGGAAGAGTGTTATGTTACTTAAATTCTTCTAGTTGTTTTCTTAGCATAACATAATATCTTACACGATCAATATAAATGTTGTTGTATGCTGCCAAATCTGATTGTTCTATACCCAGTGGAGTGAATTTTTAAACACATCCAACATACTGTAAACAGAAATCATGTATATATCACCCACGCTGGCACTAGCCTGGGGCACAGATGGTGTCAAATGAATACATAGTTCGTTCCAACAGCCTGGGTCTTCAGGGCCAAGTGGTCCCAACTGTATCAACACTGAACTGAGCATTACTCATCCAGAACAAACCTCACAACATCTCCTTAAAAGCATGAAAATCTTTTGTGGAAATGGCTGGCCTCAGTTCAGAAACAGCAAGACACTAATTTCCCACAGGATCCGCCTGAAATGTTTGAATTTCAGATGGATCCCACCCATTTCACTTAATGAAAAAAGTAAATAACACAAATAGTGTTAATATAATATTGTGATTGGGAAACAGCTGTCACACTAATTAATCTCCTGATATAAACTACAAACTGTCAACATAATACACTGACATATTTTTTAGTTTATCGGAGGATTCATAGACCACAATTAGCCAAATGTTTAGTCACTTTGTTTCCCGTGATTATTTTTGTAACATTTGGACAAACATAACATGGTTGATCATTAAGAGGCTGATAGATGAAACCTAATTACAGTTAAACATACAAACATTTGTATGTATTTGGGCCAGAAAAGAGACAGTCAGTCCACATCAAAAGCCCAGAGGTGGTGAGGTAATACGACCATGTTTGACTGATGGTTCTGAGCTCAGGTCTTGGCAATCTGGCAGTCATGACTTCATTAACGAGCAAACTTTACAGCTCATTCAAATGCACCGTATGTATTCTGTAACCTCTGGATGTTTTGCAGTCTTGGAGCAAGTGAGTCACAAACCTGTGGCATCGCCAAGTGAAATGCAAACATTGAATTTCAATGCTGAGTGTAACATCTGTCCAAAATGTTCACAGCAAAGTTGGATTTTTAAACTAGAACGACAGACTGCAACACTGAGACAAATCCATGAGATGGCAGCAACACTGCTTAGTGCTTATAAATGTAGTATATGTCATTATCAAATGTATTAAAATGTCCATTATGTCATTTAAATAATGTTTAATTACGTTATACACCTTTGGGCTACTTGACATTTGAAAGGATGACTTTGTAATATAGCTTCCATGTGCTTTGTGTAAATGGAAAATTGGGCAGTTGGCGAGATAAAGCTCCACAAGCTATTGGACACATGGTCTGCAATTTAAAAGTAAAAACTAGGAAGCCGACCACTGCATGACAAAATATGTTCTACTGTCATTTAGACTTACTCGTAAAGCTGTTGAAGTGCAATTTTATCTTCTAATACATGCAGCATAATAGACGGTGCGTTTGACTTTGTATTGTATAGCTTGAAGCTGCAGTTGCAGGTCTCATGAGGTTTACTTCACTATATGTGGTAAACAAAAAATCTCCACCAAAACATTAAATGTATTTATGCGAGCCCCACATCTGTGACCACTGCATCATGGGTCGGATCTCAGTTTGGCTCGCACTCCTGTCTCTGAGGTCAGTCTGTGGAGACCCTGTCCCAACAATCACACCAGACCACTATCAAGCCCATATGAAGGCAATAAAAGCAAATTTAAACCAGATCCCAACACGCTCCATGTCCCTCTTTCTGTGTGCATATGCACGAGAGAAATTAGTTACTGATTACTTTTTTCAAGTAACTTGGCCAACACTGTTTATGTGTGTATTAAACTGAATGAAAGAGAGCTGGAAAGAGCATTTTTTAAAAGGCAGTAAGCAGAGTGTCAAAGCAAATGGAGGTAAAAAACCTTTATTTTCTTCTCCAGTATACATCACATAAACAACAAAGTATTTCTACAGTACTTTAAAAAAAAGGGGGGGGAGTTTAGAAAACAACAATTTTACAAATATGATTTGCTCAGCAAGTCGCTTAAAATTGCTTCAAATTTCAGTCAGCCTGACTGAGCAACAGTACATTAAAAAAACAACAACAACAACAAAACAAGTAAGCAGGTGAAAACACTATGCCAATGACTATTTTTTTAAGGTTTAAGAACACACAGTAGTAGCTTTGATCAAAGCATTAAAGTCTAAACATGAGAACACACAGGGAAAACATAGTACAGCGCTGCTTTTAAAGCATCCGTACAGTCATTCCTTTCAAGGCAATGCCAGAAATTTCCTGGATGTGAGGCACCACCGGCCTTTGGCCACAGGGAGAGGGTGCGTCAGTAAAAAACCCCTCCGATATAAGGTCCACTGGTGATAAGTAAAAGCTAGCTCCAGCAACTGTGGTGTGATTTCTGGAGGGTCAAGGGTCAATTTCAATGGGAACAACAGTGAGGATGGCATCTTCATTGCCACGGCGCACAACCACTTTTAAGGTGTCATCTCTCTTGATGGCGGCGCTGACATCGGTTGCTGTTGAAATCCTATGGCCGTTGATCGAGATGATGACATCATGCTCTTTGAGTCCAGCGCTGGAGGACAGAAGAAGAAAGAATGATTGAGGGGTTCATAAATGGAAAAACATGTGCGAATAGGATGATCTTTGTTTTCGGAGCCCGACTATTCTAGTTGAGTTTTATGACATCAAGGCACAGTTTTAGCCTCTGAGGAGGTGTACAGATGTTTATCAAGTCCAGCTGTTCCATGTCACCTTCTATCACTGTATACACTATTTTTTTGTATGTTGACTAACAGAGCACAAAATACTGTAAAATCATAGGAACGTAGGAAATAAAAATGTCAGTCCACTGGTTTTATCCTATTGTTAATAAATCCCATACCAATCACTGAACTGATTGTTATTCTTTATTTCCACGTATATGAACTGAAGCTTATATTTGGTCATCCTCCATTGTGTTACATTTTAAGAAAATCTGTGATGTTTTTAAATGAATTAAGCTATTAAAGTAATCTGAATGATCAAATGAAATAAATGTTCATGGGTGTAGATGCCTTAACACATTAGTGGTTTAGTTTTATGACAATTTATACATCTTCTTATGTAATTTAACTATAGTTCCCTCTTTAGATTTCAGTGGAAAGAAAATATAGAGGTGAAATACTCTTCATTTTACATAGCCATAATCAGCTATTGGTAGGATTGTTTCCAGGTCTGTGAGCCTCTAAATCAACAAAAAATAAAAACACATTGACTAAAAGCACACTTTCAATGTAAAAAACAAAGTAGTAAAATGGGGATCACGCACAGACTGAGGCAGTAACCAGCAGTGATATCAAAAGCAGACTCTTAAAACAACTGCTTAATCATAGCCACATGTAAACATAGACCACCACACCTTCACTTGCAACAGCATCAATTAACGGAGCTGAAACTGGGATTTCAGTGCACTCGGTCGCCACAGAAACAATCCCTTCCCTACAGAAGAATCAAGATTCCAAAGTCCATAAACCAACATAACACAGAGTGAGATCAAAAGTGAAAAAAGCAGAGCCTAGAAAAAACAAAACAGAGAATATAAAAGGAACCACAGAAATGTTATAATGCAAAAGGGTGGGTTATTTAAGCAATGAGTAAACACTGATGAAACCTTGTAGGACAGACCACTATATAGTGGGATGGGTGAGCAGGCGCAGGAAAACCACAGTTCAGCTACTAACCTCCCTGCATGAGGTTTGAAGGAAATAGCTGACCTCAGCGTCTCCCGCGCCCTACTCTGCTGGAGTTGTGGTGGTGGCTGATTGGAGTGGGCCGCAATTGTGGGAGGAGGGGGATATTTTAGAGGGCCAAGCACTCTAGACATGCTAGAGTGAGCCATTAATTCACATGCTAGTAGGACAGCTATGTAGGAAGCTCTGGGCATGTGTGCAACCTCTTGATGGTTAAACTAGGAAAAGAAAATTAAGAAAGGAAATGAAATATACTATCTATTTGCATTTCGAGAGGCGAGCAGGGGCTGCGTGGAGAGTGATGAGAGTCTTGTGTGAATTTAGTGTAGATGTATTGTATTACGAGCCAAAGACAATATCCCATAGCTAGAGTCAGATAGAACCTCAATTTGCACTTCACTGAGATCCATAAAGTTACAATCAAGTTAGCTTCTACAGAGCCACTGTCTTTGGAAACTTATAATATATTGCTTACATTGCAGCTGGTGTCTTTGCAATGACCTCCATAACATAAGCTCCCGAGGTGATGTCAGGGAAGTCGCGGAGTCGAGTCTTCAGCTCTTTGGCTAGCCTAATGGTAGGGGGAAAAAAGGAGAGAGTTAAACACAAAATTCTGCAATTCCCTGTGACCTGGGTATAATACAATGTTTCATTTATTGCATTCTGGGGATTGAACACAATGGCTATGTACATAAAAGTGTGCAACTTACCCTGGAGTGAGAGTCATCATCCTCACACCAATATACTTCTTCTTTGCTTCTGTTCTCCCTAAGGCTGGACATAGAATATTCAGTTATCTTCTAACCTGGGTCTCTAGCTACAAACCAGAGACCAAACAGCACTTTTCTGTGTTGGAGTCTGCAGTTTCATTGCCCAAAGGCAGTGCTTTAGTAAAGGAATATGACCAGGGGAATCATCATCATTTTTTCAAGCATTCAATGGGATGTGCACTGTGAATTCAGCTCGACCTCGAGGCTAAGACTGTCAAGTTGGAGTTATACTGCAACATCCTGGGGCCTCAGAGGGGAAACAAAGTGGCAGGGACTTTCCCAAAACTGTAGCATATGCACTTTATTGAAAAGACAGCACGTTTTCAGAAGGACTGAGACAATCTTCACCTTTCACCAGCCCTACTTGAGCCATATTTAGCTCCCAGTGTCTTTGTCCCTTTCATCCAACTAGAAGGTTCACTGTTTTTGACAAAGTGAGGGACAGCCAGCATACATTACAAGTGAGTGTCACAACAGGACTTCTAGAGAGCGATTCAAACGTAGCCGAATCTGTGAACAATCTCAAAGGGTATAAAGAAAATAAGAAATGCAGGTTTTGCGCTGTGAAATATGTTTCGAATCTTTGTTTGAGATCCTTTTCTCAGTACATCATTTAGAAAACCCGTGAGTAGCTTTCTGTTCTGGTTCACTGGTTTTACTTAGCGGAGGCATTAGTCATTTGTGTAACAAACAATTACATGAACTCACTTGTCCACCTCAGAATTGGTTCAGGGTATTGCATTCTCAAGGCAGTGGCCTCAGAACAGCATATGCTCAATACTGTCATCAGTGCCACCATGCTGCACCTGTGACCAAGGCAGGGATGCTGGCATGGTGGATGCTGGCATGCATGTCTGAGTTATTGCTGCAGCCTTGCATCTCCATATGAGCATCACCTCTGATCTGATTGGTCTTTCTGGAAATCTGGACAGAGATGCTGAGATAAGCTGTCCACCCTGCTAGTAGAACAATAGTAGAACAATGTCTGACACTGACACAGTAGTGCAGGACTTTCTGGATCAGGAGGATATTCATGCACTTTCTTGGCAAGCATTTAGTCCTGATATGTTTCCTACTAAACATGTCTGAGACAGGCTGGGTCTTCATGTCCACTGCACAGCTGCAGGCTGCACACATCTGGGAAAGGTGAACAATTTCTCAACAGCTTATCAGGACACTTTTGCAGACAGGCAACTGCTGTCAGAGGAATAGCTGTATTATCAAATGTACTTACTATATATGTATTATAGTGCTGGTCTATAAAAGCTTTTGAAAACACCAACTTGCATTTTCCTTTTTGATTTGCATGGATCAGGTGAAGTCTGCTTTATATAGGTAAGTTTCTGAATTTCATTTCTTATGAAACACTACTCAATGAAAAGGGCAAAAAGCATAAAATAAAAACAAACAAACCAATATGCACTGGCACAGATTTTTCTTTTTAGTTTATTGTAATGTCAAAATTCTATTAGGTAATGCTGGGCATGGATTCCCATAGCTCTAAATACAGTGAACATATCGCAAGAGATCACACAAAGATGAAAACGAAAAAAACTCCTGAACTAGTGAGCTGAATTATAGCTCATTTAACTGAGATCACGGTCCAGCTCTCTTGGCTTCTATACTAAAAGTGATTGAAGAGAGCCAGTAAAATGAGAACATTAATAATGTGTCAGTGAGAGCTCATACCTCTGGACTGCCTGTCGTATGACTCGGCCAGGAACTGTCGAATCTTGTCCGAGGGTATGGCAAAGGAGATGCCCGCTGTCACCTTCAGCGTGTTAATCCCAATCACTTCACCATCCTATGCCAGTAAACCTCAACTCAGTGACTGTAAATGGTGAATTGTAGAAGCATAAAAACATATATATAATTCTGGCTTACCAGATTGACCAGAGGCCCTCCAGAGTTGCCGTACTGTGAACCAAAAAAGTAAATAACTTATCTGTAGTAATCCGAGAAAAGAAATTCAGTGAGAAATGACAATTCAGCTTTATTTATTTACGTTGATGATGGCGTCAGTTTGAATGTAGTCCATGTCAGAGTTGCGAAGGCCTAGCTCTCTGCCCCCTCGCTGAGTAGTGCTAACAATTCCTGTAGTAACCGTATTCTGGAGGGAAAATGGGCTGCCAATAGCAACCACAAACTCTCCTGGCCTCAAATCTGACGAACGGCCCAGCAGAAGTACAGGAAGCTTGGTCTGCAAGTGGGACACAGAGGGTCAGTATGTTTATATTTGGAATCCAAGGCTTGCAGGTAAAGAAAGCATTTCTTTAGCATTGATAGGATAGGGTTTAGAGGCGCAACGTCAGCTCAACAGTATGGTCTGCAAACTAGTCCACTCATGTCTCAGAATAATTTGCATTCCTTTTAGTGATTACCTGACTTTATGGCCAAATATGCTGCAAAATCTAATAACACTTCCAGCACCTTTTGTGTTTTGTGCTAATATGCGTATTAGCATTTTAGCAGCAAACGTAAACATGCTAACGTTTCTGTCCAGTCTCTCTGCGCAATAAGCTTACTGTAGAGTTATAGTCTTGAACCCCCCTCCCCCCAACACACACACACAGACACACACACACACAGATATTTTTCTAGCCATTTGACAGACTCCATAAAAGGAATAGGGAATCATTTGTGAAACTAGCATCTACATTTAGCCTACGCTACTCTGTCATCTGCTATTTTTAACTTTTATCTTTGCATCTTTTCAGTTACAAGTTATGCACAGAATAACAGAAAACAAAACAAGTGATGCAGTTAAACTTATTCAGCTATTCTTATACTAACTTAATGCATTCACTTTAAAACTAAACTATATTTCTTTGCTCCCTCGACATCCTCCATGTAAAGTTAATTAATATGTAAAAAAGTAACTCTGAAAGAAAATCACAAGTTCAGTGTTGCTTCATTTGCAGTCGCTCTGCTGAGCATTTCTCGTGATCAGGTGTTTTATAAGTGGACAGCAGAAAAAGAATTACAGCTAAACTGCAAGTCTTCTAAACATAACCCACTCAATGCAGCATGGTCCTGCTCCCACACAAAAACAATTACCACTTTAAAACCACAGGGGAAGGGAAATTTATGCCAAACAATCTAAAATACTGATAATCACGATGAAAGGCTTATTTGAAAGTGCAGCTCGGCTGAGAAATGATTCCTAATGGCAAATGTGTGCCAACAGACCACAGATGCTAGAAAATGGATAGATATTACAGTCAATAATGAGTACCTTAAGCTATGGTTGGGCCTGTTACACTGGGTGGTAGAAACCAGGCTGCTGAGTGCTTGCCTCAGACACCGAAAGAATATATTTATCCATCCACAGTGACAATTTCCTTCTTTATATGAAATCATCTCTGCTGGATAGTCCATAGTCAAAGCATGTGTAATGCCACATCCACATGGGTCTGTATACAGTTGTACCCAATAACCTGCAGGGAGGCAACTTTCTTAGAGGGGAAAAAAGTACCTATCCCAAGAGTTCCTCTTGTGAATCCATTTTGTTTACTCAGGGTTATAAATAGGTGGCGTAGGAGGGTGAATGTTCACAGGGACAGTAGCACATGTTAGTGTACACAGACAAAGGGATCATATAGGAAGCAATTTGCAAAATTATATCATTCCCAGCATTATATCGGGGATACCTAACTGCCAACGCATGCAAACACTTTCTCTGCATCGATGCATGTTTGCAGATGTAGATTAAATAAAGACATGCGACTCATAAGCGAATTGAAATGCATTTAGAAAACTGAGCTGCAGGAAAATGTCAGAGACAAATCTTTTCAGTGATACCGTGTTAAAGCTTTCTGTAAATGATCTCAGTGCTCATGGTGAAGTTATTATTAGAACATGACAAAGATAGTGAGGATGAGAACCTTTCAATCTTACCTCACATGCTGACAGAGACACAGATATAGAAATACAAACACAACTACTATAAATGTCGCAGGATTAGTTCCCAATTAGTGTGAGTTTGTTTCAACATTGTAGGGTTTGTTACAAAAAAATATGGCAACACGCACAAGCTACATAACTGTACGCACAATCCAACAAACAAGCATTTGGCATGCACATTCACATACAGAAAGACACCTGACACAGGAGTAGCAGTCTGTTTAATCACTCCAGCTCCCCCCTCCCGTCACACTCCATGTGAGATAAGAGTATAACCAGATGGAGACAGGAAGAAAAAGAAACACACACGCTGCGGAGAGAGAGAGAGGACATTAGGTGGATTCAAGTCCCTGCTAAGGCATTTACCCACTGCCTGTCACCATGATTCTGATAACAGTTAGTGATACTGGTTGTGTCATGGTGACTGTTGCTACCTTACCACCTGATCTGACTTTATTAAATGCAAGCAGTTTGCGGCTTAAAAGTTTCTACCTAACCCTGGGTCTCACACACACTCATGCAAAAATCACACTGCATTCACAAAAAGCATGCACATGCAGGGCAAAATGCAGAAGTTGGCTGACATGCAAACAGCACCTAGGTGAGAGGGCAGAGCAAACACAGAGCGAGTGGACTCCCCAAAGTTTCGAGAGACCCCTAGCTTACATATCACTTACTAATTGTTACTAGTCAGCAATCTGGAATCACTTGTGGAAAATCATCTCGCCATGTGAGTCCGCCTCGTCTGACCACCCAAGTGACTCACCGTGCTATTTCAGATGCACTGGTACTTTACCCAAAGACACTATAGCCGCACTTAAAGGAAAGAGGCAAGGTGAAAGAAGGGAACAACAAACACCACAAACCACAGGAAGAGAGTCTGAGAATGTGAGACGAAAGAGTGAATCAAAGTTACGTCAGGAGCCAGCTTATTACCCCTAAAAATATTTTTGGCTTAAGATGTAGAAAAAATAAAAACGACAGCCACGGTAACATTTATAGAACAACAAAAAAAAAAAAGTCTGATCTGATGAGGTCTATGAGGATAGATTTTTTTTTCTTCTTAAATAAAGGGCTCTTGTTTTGTTAGGTTTGAGACCGTTTCATTACCTCATATTATGGCAATGATGCCATAGATTATCCTCTCTTTTCTTGCCCAAAAGAATCTGTGTTTTCCACATTCTTGAGTGTTTAGATAATAGAGAGAAGTGGGCCATCAGATTGAGGAAAGGAGATTTAAACAGCTTTGTTTATGTTACCCAAAGAGGCAGCTGTAAGCGACACATTACTGAGAAAAATTCAAAGCTTTCGTAAAATCTGCTGTCGCCTAGCAGAGTATTTGTTCAACCGCCTGCACACAGAGAGGTTTGGCGAAAGGACAGTGAGAAGAATATGCTGGTTGACAACCCCACAGAAAGACTTGAAAATAGCTGTAGAGTTGCTATAAAGGGATTTATCAATGTTTGATGTTAAAGCTTGGGTCGTTTGGAGCCTCATTTAAAAGCCATTACACTAACTACCTTTTTATGACTAGACCAGGTGCAAACTTTAACTCCAGGCAAACTAAGATGGACTGAGGCTTAATAGTGTCTAAGGCACATGTGGACACACATATAATCACTCAGAGAAAGGGAGGAGGTCGCCTAAGCGTGAACCCTCACAAACTGAAGTCTGTAAATTAAATCCCACACACCTGGCACTGCTTAGATATACAGCTAGACCACGTCAAAATACACATATTCAGAAACAGAAGCTCGGGTTGGGTCAGTGCATGACCTGAACTGTATTAAAGCTCATATGCAGTCACATGGCCTCTAATGTTTCCTTCATGCAGGTGTCTTCAAAGCAAGGTGGGCATATTTTACAAAGCTCTACTTTACAAAATTCATAAGTACACTAAGGTATAGGGTTTTACTTGCTGAACTTGCCCTCGAGGTTGTGCTGATGCAGTTAAAAATGTGGCAGGATTCAGCATGCTCATGCAGTACATAACATCAAATAAGGGAATAAGAAGATCACGCTCAGGAGACTGAAAGAGGCTATGCTGACTGTGTTTGTGTGCTTGTGAGCCTGAGTGGTTGCACGGTGTACAATGGACTCGTTTACATGAATGATAGCACAAGTACAAAATAAGTAAATAGGTAATTACTTCACTATTTATAGTTTGAGAAAATTTTGTAGAAGTATGTAAAGTCACAATCAGCACATAAAATAGGCATTTCCCACTTCGTAGGTGTCCACGTCACACTGGGTGAAACCATATCCTTGCTGACTCCAGTGCGGAAACCACTCCACTATAGGTTCCATATGTTCTTGAGAATAAGAGCAAACATATGTCTGCGAGATTTGGACACATTTCACTCTGTAGCATGAACGCTTACGAGCACTAAAGGACATCTCAGTTCTGGCTAGACACCGCAAAACTTCGAACTGTGCAAATCACAGTGATGAGAGCAGAGGAGAGGAGGTCTAGTGGGTTCGTTTGCTCCAGGGGAGAGATCTGACAGCATAATATGGTTCATTTCGCTTTTACTTGAAGTATTTACATGGCGCTCAAGATGTTTCTGTTCTTTTAAGGCTGGTAGCTACTTTGGGGTTGAGCCAACCTCTTGGCCAGTATGTGCTGGAATATGCCATACTTGTGCTGACCCTGAGTATAACAGGAGATATAAAAAATGGATCAAGTCCTCAAGCTTCATTTTTTTAACCATCTATCTGCCCCTAACATTCTCCCTGACCCTTTCCACATTTTCCGACACCGTGTCCGTGTTGTTACTGTTACGGCTCGGGTGCCAGTTTTGCCTTTTGTCTTTGGAGAAGCAATCTACATTTTGATTAGATCGACAAGCAACATTATATAGCATTATGTATCAAAAGCTGGGGTAAAAAAGACAGGAAAAAAATCATGGCAAAAAGAATCTGCAGGTCATTGGCAAATTAACCACGATGACACCTCCCAGAGCCACTGACATCAGTGTTTCCAACTTTGGGCTCACCCGTTTGATGGTAACGTGCAGGTGCTAGCAGTGCATGGAAATGGTTCCAATGAAAAAGAGGCCACTTTACTTCCTGTTTGCCTTTCATGCCAATTATTAGACCTATTAAAAGCCAATAAATAAAAGCCAGGAAAAACTAGCTAAAGGTAATGTGTCATCTATCCAGATTAAGAACCAAACAGTTATACCTAGATATATGATGCCTTAGCCTAATTTTGTACTGGATTTGAGATATCTGTCCCCGATAATGCAATAAATATGAGTGGTGTTTACATTTTGGAGCCTATAACAGTGCACTTTTAAAACCTTTTTTTTCTGGTTCAGAGAGGGCCTTTGTAAGGTGACAACACAAATCAGCACAATCAGTCTGTTACATGTTACATCTCTGTGTTAGTGGAGAGAACCGAAAGCTATGCATTTTCCTACAATTTCGGGCTTCTTATTAATTGCCTGATATATCTGAGGAAATGAAACAAACAAGCTAACAAAACTTGTAAAAAAGATTCAAAATGCAATCTGTAGATTCATTTGTTTCCCGGAAGATGTGTCACTGCTGATTTATGAATGTAAAAACTCTAATTACACTTAAACATAAGTAGCGAGTGTGCTTGGTTTCAGAGCAGGGTTTTAAACAGGGACAAAAGCCTGTGTCCTTGTTTATATGCCACTGGAGCAAATGTGACTTTTTAAAAAAAAAATCTGAGTGGACTAACCTTAAAACACGGGTTCACTCAGCTGCCTTTAAAATAGCTTGCAGTTGTCTCATAATTACATAGCTGAAGATGCATCATACCTTGTGTCATTAGGGAAACAATAAAGGTTATTGATAATCAGCACTGAGTCAAATATGCCGGTAATCCCGTGGGCAAGGCTGTTGCCAAGAAAACAATTACACATCAAAACAGTAGGCCAAGACAATGAGTGTCAACACCCAGTCGGGTAAAACTATGTGTGTCTATGTGTCCATTTTCCTTGGCTCTTTTCCCATACTACTGCATCTTTAGGCCTGGGAACCTTTTTGGTTACAGAGGAGAGAGATGAAGGAGAATAGATGGCTCAGGAAGGGAGGAGGAAGTGATTCATTTCCTTTTTGCCTGTCTCCAAAGGCGACACACAGTGTCTTTCCACTGGCAGAGGAGCGTGACCTCCACGTCCCCGCAGTGAGCTGTCTTACACCCATGTGGACAAATGCGGACTCATACACTTTCATAATGGTTTGAATAACTGCTTTTGTCTATCACCTCTGTTAATTGAGGGATTTCAAATGAAATGTGGGCATCTTCTGCAGAAATATTTACCCAGTGTTACTAATATAAACAGACAAAATAAACAGATCAGTGCAGGCTGCTTTATAGACATTCACATAACACAGACGCACACAAAATCCAGCCCTGTCCAAACCAACACCAGGCAAATTTCCCAGAGAGGCTGGTTAAAAATGTTGATCGCCAGTAAAAACAGTTCTATTGTTGCATGAGAACACATGGAGAATAAAAGACTTGTTTTACCACAATACAGCACTTGTAAAGCTGAGAAAAAGTTAATGACTCATTAACTTTGAATCTTTTTGAGTCACCTTATCTTCAAAAAGCTTTTTTTCACCCATTCTAGGATTGACACTTACAGTGATATTGATGGCACATTTATAGCTCATCATTTAGCCTCTCGGTGATTTCAGATGTAAGTGGGCAAAAGCAGATTTTAATTTAGTATGCAGGGGTCAGTTTGCACTATCTAAAATCATGACTGCTTGCTCTGTTGCCTACAAATAATACAAAATGTGATGGCCAGATTCAGTTACTTTGTTCACTTCTCTGGAGGCAGTGGCCTATTTTTCAAGGCCTAGGATATCCAGATAGGGGATAATGAATATCCCGCCAAGACTTTCTATTTCATGCCCTCGCCATTGTTAACAATTGCAGTTTAAATTTTAATATACCTGAATAAAAAGCTCAATCACTTTCACAACATCTTTAGAAGATGACTATCATTGAAAGTAAGGTAGAGTTCGGTAATTTTAACATTTTGTCCTCACTATTCCACCCCCTATGCAAAGCACTACCTTATCGTGGTGGAGGGGTTCGTGTGCCCCAGGGATCCCAGGAATTATGTTGTCCAGGGGCTTCTGCCCCCTGGTAGAGTCTCCCATGGCAAATTGATCCTGGGTGAGGGACCAGACAAAGAGCAATTCAGAACACCCCCATGAGTAGAACACCAAGGGAACAGTTCACTCTGCTCGGGATAGGGTTACCAGGGCCCCGGCGTGGAGCCAGGGCTAGGGAGCGTCTGTTGGCCAGGCCTTAGTCCATGGGGCCCGGTCGGGCACAGCCCAAAAAAGGGCCCCACTTTGACTGAGAAAATTGTTGGGCGGTGGAAGGAATACTTCAAGGACCTCCTTAAACCCACTGGCACATCTTCTGTGGAGGAAGCAGAGTCTGGGGACGAGGGGGATGATCGGCCAATCTCCGGGGGCGAGGTCACTGAGGCAGTTAAACAATGCCTTGGTGGCAGAGCCCCTGGGGGGGGATGAGGTCTGCCCTGAGTTCCTGAAGGCTCTGGATGTTGCTGGGCTGTCCTGGTTGACACGCCTCTCCAATGTTGAGTGGAGATCAGGGGCGGTACCTCTGGGAATGAGAATCAGCACCTACAAATCTGAGGCCATGGCCTCAGCTGGAAAAGGTTGCCCACTCTGGGTCAGGGACGAGTTCCTGCCCCAATGGATGGATGGATGTATGGATGTTCCTAACACACACATCACACACCACAGCCTTCCTGTGGTCAAGTAGAGCTCTCGCACTGGATTACTATACAGAGCTGTAGTCTTAAGGGACTTTGAAGTAAAGAGGTAAGAGGCTTTTTAGCTGCAGAGTCAAAGATAATGCATGGCAGTACATTTGCATTTCATTAAAGCAACCAAATCACTTTCTAATAACTGCACAGATTAAGCCATAAACTGAAACATTAAAAAATATGACATACTGCACGGGACATTTGGAACATTTTGAAGTTCTAACGAGGCAGTCTGTGTTGCTCTCTATCAGCCTAAGTAAACAAATGTCCAACAGGCTTTGGAATCACTTACAGGTATAAGTGAACAGGGGTCTGAAAGACTTAAAAACCTAAAGCTTGATGGGCTCCATCACGCGCATCACACAGTGCAATCATTAACCTATTAGCTCACAAAGTCCTTCAGACATGTGGATCCATTTTCCAGGCCTTGGCCACATCACCCTCTCATTCTCTGTCCCTCTTGCTTTCTCTTTCCCCCCATACTCTCTACACAGGAACAAGTGAGCACAGCACTTTTTCCCCCTCTTTCCGTCCCCCTCTGAAGTTCCAGCTGCTGTAGACAGACTAATGTGTTCCCCAGAGCTGAGGGGCAGACCACAGCCCCAGGAACAGACTGGGCCCTGCTACCAATAAACTCTAGTTTCACATAGAAAAAGAGAGAGAAAGAAAAGAGAAGAGATTCATTATACAGTCAGGGAAAACTTAACTTTAAACTTTCTCACTCATAAACAATTGTACCATTGTGGAGTTTTATTGATTATTTTTGGCTGCTTCTATACTGCTGACATTGTAAACAATTAGCTTTTATTTAACTGGAAGAACACTATTGGGGCTGGTAAGCAAAGGCAAATGATGACTGATGGGGGGGACGATGGAAGACTTTCAGCAACAAAATAGCTGAAAACTGACCTCTGTAGCTTTAAAAAATTAAAATCCCTCAAATCTTTCTGAACACAAAAAATAGAAAGCTTAAACAAGAGAATATTTGCTTTTTCTTACTTACTCTGAAAATGAATATGATATAGATATAGCCAACATCACTTTTTATTGATTTATTCATAGACAGTGAATAGGCATTGAATGAATTATTCTCTGCCAAATTCAGCTATTAACATCTTCAAAACTAAAAGATCGTGTCATTTTAATGATATGGATTACAGACTATATATAAAAGATGGATGTCGCTTTTGGATCTGAAAGTCAAACCATTCCTAACGTCCCTTTAAATCTTATTTTTAATAGCCAGCAGTGGATGATCCTCTAGTTACAAAAATGTGTGCTTTCAGAGGAGTCTAGGGGAAAACGATCCTTTGGCTACTTAGTCTGTGACCACAGACTCACCTTTACAGTAAAATGTAGTACAAAGTAGGATGTTCAACAGTATGAGTGGGAAGTCTTTGGTTTCACGGTCAGAACTGCCCCTTTACTCATAACATCCAGTTTGAAAACACTAAGATGCTGATGGTTAAGTTGCTGTGCTGGAGGCTTCACTAACCTTTGGCTACTATCACAATGGCTTATTTGAAGTCTTCCTATTCATACCTCAGATTTTATGTTGACATTACTCTGTCGTCTAAAACTGTGGTAATAAAAGAAGACTATTATGAAGTTGAAATATGTGGTTATTACACTTTAGGTGCTATAATTAAACAACCCGAGGTAATTATTCTGCATGGTTTCAATGTCCCTTTTAATGCAAACCAACTTTGCTTGCCCTCCCGCCCTCACATTATAACAGACTCATCGTCTAATTTTCCATCTAATAACTCTCACTAGTTCCACACGCTAAGTTCTGCACATTAACAGAAATCCGAGTTCCAAATAAAAATCTAAATAATGGTGCCTTTGCAAAGTGACCACAGGTCTTCTGGGGCTTCATCGCTGACA
Source organism: Astatotilapia calliptera (assembly GCF_964374335.1). Taxonomy (NCBI): domain Eukaryota; kingdom Metazoa; phylum Chordata; class Actinopteri; order Cichliformes; family Cichlidae; genus Astatotilapia; species Astatotilapia calliptera. The sequence continues at coordinate 21,856,499 of NC_137434.1, forward strand.
CATGGTCTGGATAACTCATTCTGGCTTCATATAAAACAAACACTTCATACTCATAGTGTTGAATGTCTTGAATTACAGCAAACCTACTCAAATTACCTGCTTCTTATTTTGCAGGCAATTTTTAGTAAAGCAGTTTGGTGTTTATCAAGAAAAAGTCTGATGCATCGAAATGTTTCAAATGCATGTGCAGTGAAAGGTTTCTATGATGATGAAGATTCTTAAACGGCCTATATCTTTATGTTACTACATGTTATAAGTACCAGTCATTCCTGAATCTGCACAGCCACTGACCATGTGCTGCAAACAAACAGGGGAAATCCCCCTCAATAAAGACCAGACTGACTGTCATCAACAGACTGAACAGGTTTTATCATAGAATGAACAAATACAAAGCACATGTCATTGCTCTTTTCTGCACTCCTTGCTCAATTTGTGCACCGAACAAAACCTGAATGCTTCAACCTCTTCAGACTTAAGGGTGGTTGGGGGGGGTCTTTGTAACACACCTCACTCTGCAATCGTGACCAACTTTTCAGCTGTGTCACAGAGCCATGAGAGTGAGCTCCCTAATGCAGCTCTGCTATGATTCGCAGTCAATAGGCCGTGGCTCTCTGCCACACATTCCTTCACATGACTGGCTGTGATTAACATGCAACGTGGATCCCTCTGGTCCAGTAGACAGACAAAAACGCAGACAGATAGGGACATTGAGAGAACTGGAGAGAAAATGCAACAAACATATGTGCTACAAAGCAATGCGTTTTCCTTTAAATATCAACACCATCCATAGATTTTTACCTGCCAGGAATAAGTGAGTGTCTCTGCAAATTGGTTGTGAAACGAGCATTGTAGTATCTGTTAGTTGTTTTTGCAGCTTGTTGTGTATGAACACTAACAAGATCTGGACTGACTGCAAGCCAGCTGTGTTTTAAAGACCCATCTGGTTGCACCTGCATGCTCACTTTGCTTCACTTGCACTCTGAGTACTAGGCTAAATTTGGAACACTGTCATTCCAGACTTGAATCGCCAAACCAACAAAATAGTTTTTTAACAGCAGTTTAATGGGAGAATTACAAAACCGTGAGTTAATATTTTTATTCTGTTGTGCTGGCTGTGACTTCAGAAAGCTTGGTCAAAAATACCTTTGCAGACTTTTTCACTTCAACTAACTCAGGACTCATTGGATAAATGCTTATTTGTCAAGCCTTAATTTGGCCAAATGAACTCAGTACAGTACTCAGTGAAACCAATTCAGAGACTTGTACATATATGGCAATAGACACACAAAGGTATGTCTGTAATTTTGTAAAAGCTGTTTCCCTTTACAGTCACTGCAGTATGGGACTAGATAAACAGATATGGTGGGACATTTATGTACAGTCATCAAGGGCATGGAAAACATGCTAATATAATGGTGGAATAATTGTACAGCATTTTAAAAAACAAGAATTGGTTCAGATTTTATCACTACAGTCAAAAGTCAAATATATACATAAATACATTTACTTAAATCATTTAATAAGTGACTGAAGGTTCTGAAGGATCTATTAACTTGAAAAGTTAAAGAAAAGGCCAAGGTCTACTAACTTCTCAGTGATCATGATTCATTGCAGCTGGTAGTTTGTCTTTGTCAGGATAAAAAGGATTTGTTTGACTCAATGATCAATGCTGACCAATACTCAGAACAAAAAAAAAAGAAAAAAGAACAATGGGAGAGTCCAACGAATTCAGCAAAGATGTAAGAAGACGAATTGCAGCTTTACACAAGTTATGAAGGTGTCTTGGAGCCATTTCTAAAATACTGGATATTCAAAGATCATCAGTTCAAACAAATGTATAAGTTAATCAGAATTGTGACAACTTTGCCAAAGTCTGCAAGAAGAGCCAAAGTGTCACCCTCAGATGAGAGAAAATTGGTTAAAATGCTTAAAAACAACCCAGGAAATACCAAGAAAACAAGCCTGCCATGAACTGGAAACTACTGCAACACCAGCTTTACTGTACATAGAAAAGAAAGTTTTACACCACCATGGACCAATAGGGGGCTGACCAGGAAAGAAGGCCCTGCAACAACAGTAAGCATGACTAAAATTTGCAGCTGCCAACATGCACTAACCACATGTCTTCTAGAGAAACGTTTTACAGTCAGACGAGACAAAGACTGATATTTGGCCACAGCAGCAAGAGAACAAAAGGTGAAACTTGCTAAGGGAAATTAACCACATATTAATAGGGGTGTTTGTATATAGTTGAGCCTGTATAATTCTGACCCTGTGTGGATGACATAAAATCCCAAATAAATTCAAACTTGTGCACCAAATTTAAAGTCATTAAACATGTACATGTACAGTCATTGCACCCTGCAAAACAGATAGTTCAAAGAAATCATTAAAAACTTACCATGAAATTTTAGAAAATACTTCTATAGCTGAAAATTAGATATTGTTAGAAGTTCAATAACACCCTCATGTCTGCATGCTAGCTAAGAATAAAAGCCAAAAGGCAATTAGCTTAGATGCGCATAAAGACTGTCAGAGAAATACTGAAAGCATACATTTGTCTCGTTTGTTTAATCAGTACATAAATAGAAATGTCAAATAACTATGAACAAGTAGTTAAATGCTCATATTATTTCTTGGCGAACAGAAGCCAAGTGTATGACTGCTTTGAGTCTCTACTGCCAAGTCTTTACACTGAAAACAAAGCTAATCAGCACATCTGGCTCTTGCTTAATGTTTAATGTAGACAGATGTATGGTCTTTTTGATCTTCTTATCTCACTCTTGGCAGGAAAGTGAATGAGGACTATTTCCAGTATTTAAAACTATTCCTTTTATGGTGTGCTTGCTTAGATACGAAGCAAGAAAAACAAAAGCGAACAAAAAATTAATGGTGTTCACTGAGAACACCTCTAACTACCACATCTTCTAAATTTTGCAAGGTTTCTAGAAGTCTGACACTTTAACTAACCGGTGCATCGATCTCAATGAGGGCGATGTCTGATTTCTCATCCACGTCTTTGATTTTGGCATCATAGGAGGCGCCGCTCTTTAGCTCCACTTTCACTCTGTGTTTATTGGCCACCACGTGGGCATTGGTCACAATTTGGCCATCTTCAGACACAACAAAACCAGAACCACTGGCCACTGCCACTTCACGCTTGGAATAAGTCATCCTGTGGAGGGAAGAAAGGGAGACATTAGGAAAGAGTAGGAAAAGGTTAGACTACTGGTATTCTTTCCTCTCCCCTTTAACAGTTTTTCCAGAATAGTAAAATAAAGCAGTACATGGTGTAATAGAAGTGTTAAATGCAAACCAAAAGTATGTATACTATATATATATATATAAACAGTAAGAAGGTGAGTATATAAAGCTAAGCTGGAGAGATGAATAAAACAAGAGACAGATCTAAGTGAAACAACGACAGATGAAGGAGAGACAGAAATCTGAAAATCAGAGGGTTTTGACCTTCAAAAAAACCACTTCACAAGTGATGGTGACAGACAGAAGAGAGATGAGACAGATGAAGAATCAAAGTGTCAAAGAACAAGAAGCAGAGATTAAAAAGCACAAAAATCTGGTCGGATGATTTTTAAAAAGAAGATGAAAGACTAAACTTGAGAATAAGGTGCTCTACCAACTGGTGCAGTGTGTTTAAGTACACAGGTAGGTTGTAAATTCTAGGGTTTTTCAGTCTGCCCCTCCCCAGCACCGAGCACAGACACACAGGTACGCAGCTCATACTTGCGGTAGAGTTCAATGTGAACCACAGACGGAGCAATTTTCTCCACCACGTCGGCAATGAAGTTGTATTTGTGCCTCGGGCTGTCTGGATTGTCTTGAGCTGGAAATACATCATGCACACACAAATACACAAATAGGATGTCAGCCTGGTAAAAACAAACAAAAGATGCATGGAAATACTGCATGATGTAAGAGCTGTGTGAGGATAGAGAACCAACACATTAAACTACCCTTCATCATAACACATCTGGGAAAAGAACAGATGACAGTTCATCTGCGGTTGAGACTGTCTAGGTCTAGGTCTGACACACATGTACTCACTCATTTACAGAGTCTGGTAATAAACCTTACAAATAAACACTTCACACTGACATTTACCCTTATCTTACCCCATGGTTAAGGGTGAAAACAGAGCAGTTCTAAAACCATCCGCAGCTCATTTGTCAAGTATAACACACAGACAGTGTGACACTGTATGTTAAGGGACTGCCAAATTCACTGAATCACCCATCCAGCTTTGGTAAGTCAGGAAATGCTGACTGACTTACCTGCTCATTAAATCCTACTCAAATGACAGTTTAAGCAAGGCTATGAATCAAGACGTCCCCAACCTTTCCCTCTTTGCTTTTCATCCTTCCATCCATAAGCTGTTATTTTGCCACGTACTTTGAACTATTTTGTCTCACAAGAACAATTTTCAGTCATTACTTTCTCCTAGATGACAGAAATTGCAAAAGTATAATCCCCTGGATATCAGTGATTGCACTGAAGGGTAAAGAAACAACAAAGAGACACTTGAGTTGCAGTTAAGCTAACACCAGCATTTAATGAGCATCATGCTGCTGTATGGAACACCATTAAAAAGTACAGTCCACAAACATTTGACAAACTGCAGGAAGTAAATTCTTCTGCATGTGGTTGAAGTCTTGGTGGTCGCAGTGAAGCACCAAAATTTGTTTAGCGGGAGTTTGTTAGCTGTGAAAGTGTTCTGTTAGCTAGCAACCGTATTTATAAACTGAAGATAAAAGATGGATACAGATCAGTTCTGTATCTGAAAAGCAACGCCAATTCAGAAGTGACTTAAACCAGATCTCTTTCTAGTGGACTGTTGCAGTGGGCCACACTGAAAAGTTAATGAAGACATAAAATTAACAATGAGCAGAACTGAGTTTAACTTATCGGAGAGGCCCTTCACTACAGCTCACAACAGTTTCTCATGAGGCCCCTTGGAAAAACGAATTACCAACCCCTGCTGGAAGAAGTCATAAGGAAAATTACTTGGATTAACACTTTCCTGATGAGTATGTGGTTTCCATGTTGGACCCACCCCTTCCAGCACTTCCAGTTCTAAAAGCTAAAATGCTCAGACACTTCACAATGGTAGCTCAGGAAAAAGTGGGCCTTGGTTATAAACTGTTATGTTTTTAACTGAATCATAAACACAGAAAGATGCATGCATGCACACCTGCGACAAGAAGCTCACAGTAGTAGTGATTCTGGTAATATTGTCCTCCCACTTTCCCTCAGCTGAGCTGTAATGTAATTCAAATTCCTTTACACTGGATGTGGACAGAAAACAGTTCTACATGAATTTACTTGCAGTAAGGTTTATGGATTTTTTGCTCATGTTATTAAATATTAACAACGGCAGTAAGGTCATGCTCTTTGGAAAGAGACACTGTTGTTGAGTTAAGCACAAGGAATATCATTTATTTCTAATAAATTAAAGTGAAGTGCCAATATGTCCGAAACTGGACACCAAAACAGTCTAGATGAATGAACAGTGCTACAGTCCGGAGGAAAACATATAAAGTACATTTTGAGGTGAAAATTCCTTCAAGATAAACCCTTTGAGCATCATGAATCAATAATCCAAATCAATAATTTTACTAGAAATTTTTTGAGTTGTGGAGTTTTTCACCTCACGGATGTATGTACTGAAATCCATTTCAGTCCTGCTAATAATTGTCAAGCTATTTCTCTAAAAAAATTCAGATGCCCACCTCATATTGTAATGAAAGGACAAACGAGGGGCTCACCAAAGTTAGCAGGTTTCTGGGCATCTGGCGATTAAGATTGCCTGTGCAGAATTTTACTATAATCCATCAAATGCTTGATGATTATTTCTGGGTATACGGTGTACCAAATGCTATTCTTAGAGCTAAAAGCCACTGAAAGAAAAAAGAAAACCAAGTTGCTCATAAATAAATGTAACCCCTTTTTTTCCCCCAACCCCGACATATATTTTCCTGAACTTTAAATCAAGTATTAAACATTATAAAGGCCAAACAACCTTCTTGCAATAGTATGAAGAAAAGATGGAAATGTTGGAGTAATTTCCTCCCTGCTAGCTTCAAACCCGGGGGGTTTCGTGGTCAGCTCTGATAGGATTACTGTGAGAGAAAGCAGGGCCCGGGGTCCAGAATCTGTGTTGTTTCTGGAGTGCACAAACAGGCTCCCAGTCTCTTCCACTTCACCATGTTATAATGAGTGAGGCCTCCTTGCACACATGCGGAAACCAGGAACACTCTGCTGCCACTACAATGCCAGTGTGATGATAGCAAACTTATAGGCCTAGTGGTGGTGATTTGGTAGAGACAGGATGTCATGAATCAGCCATTTTCTCCTGAGTTATATAGTGAGATAGATCATTTCATTGCTCAACTGAGCTTACAGCTGAAGCTTAGAAAGACTTTACTGTTGGAAAATTAAGTTGACTTATGAGCGAAACTGAAAAGAAGCGTCTAGATGCCAAAACGTGACTGATTCATCTTGATATGTGGAGAGAAAGTGGGATTTAAAGGCTTCTGATCACTGTCTCATCTAAGTATTGCTCACGAAAAACCTCTCCATCTGCTGAACTGCTGCTATAGTAAGATGGGATCTGTGATTGCAAGGTAATTTTCTAAACAGCTTATGTGTGTGTGACATTTATACATTTAATTAGAGTCATTATAAGGAAAGAAAAGAGGACATGCTTTTGATGGTGTGAAAAGTGGTGCGTTCAACTTCTTTTGAAAATGGGCTTGTTTAGGGTGTCACAGAGTACATTATAATAGACTCAGAAACTGCATGCAGTTTCAAAATAACTGCATGCAAATTTAATGGGCATAATTTGCCCGCAGGAGCTATTTGGAGATTACCTAAAGGCAATCATTTAGAAGCTAATGTAAAAGTAAGCTGTAGGTCACTAATAAACAAGGCAAATGGCTTTTTAGTTCAAAAAGCAGATTGAACTAGAAATCCAAGTAACATAGCGTTTTTCCTCATAGGCGACAAAACCAACATAAACACATATAATAGGCATATAATAACAGAATGACCAATGATAGACTGAAAAGCATTTTTCATGCAGATTGATCATATAGAGATATATACTCACTTGCCACTTTATTAGGTATACCTGTTTAAGTACTTGTTAATGCAAATATCTAACCAGTCGGTCACATATCACGTGCACATGGTGACACCAGCTGAAAGTAATTCAACTTGAATATAAAAATGGGGGGGGATTTAAGAGACTTTGTATGTGGCATAGTCATTGTCATCAAATGGAGTGGTCTGTTTATTTCAGAAACTGCAGAATCTGCTGGGAAAAAAGAAAAAGAAAAAATCCAGTTCTCTGGATGAAAACATCTTGTTGATGGCAAAGCACAGAGAATGGCCGGACTACTTTGAGCTGATAGGTAAGTCAACAATAACTCAAATAGCCACTTACTACAAACAGAGTATGCAGAAGAGCATCTCTGAATGCACAGCACATTGAACCTTGATGTAGCAGATGGACTAGGGGTGCCCAATCCCGGTCCTCGAGAGCTACCGTCCTGCAGCTTTTAGATGCATCCTTGTTCCCACACACCTGAATCAAATGAATGGCTTGTTATCAGGCCTTTGCCAAACATGATGGCATGCTGAAGAGATCAAACCATTTGATTCAGCTGTGTTGGAGTAGGGATGCATCTAAAAGCTGCAGGATAGTAGCTCTCGAGGACCGGGATTGGGCACCCCTGGACTAGAGCAACAGAAGACCACACCGGGTGCCACTCCTGTCAGCTAAGAACAGGAAACTTGAGTCTACGGTTCAAATCGGGTCTTCAAAATTGGACACTGAAAATTGGAAAAATGTTTCCTTATCCGATGACATGTGATTTCAACATGTGGATGGTAGGGTCAGAATTTGGTGTAAATACCATGAAATCATGGATCTACCCTGCTTTCTATCAGTAGTTCAGGCTGATGATGTAATGGTGTGGGGGATATTTTCTAGACACACTTTGGCCCCCTTCATACCAAGGGGGCATTGTTTAATTGCCACACACTATTTGAGCATTACTGCTGACTATGTCCAGCCCTTTATGCCCACAGTGTACCCATTTTTGTTCCGGGCGCTTCCGGCGGGATAATATGCCATGTCACAAAGCTCAAATCACTTCAAAGTGACTTCTTGAACATGACAATGAGTTCACTGTACTCAAATGGCCTCCACAGTCACTAGATCTCAGTCCAATAGAGCACCTTCGCAATGTGATGCAACATTATTGATGTGCAGCCTACAAATATGCAGCAACTATGTGATGCCATAAACCGAGGAATGTTTACAGCACCTTGTTGAGTCTGTGCCACAAAGAGTTTAGGCAGTTCTGAAAGAAAAATGAGGCCCAAACTTGTACTAACAAGTGTAATAAAGTGGCTGGTGACTATATCTGTGTGCACCAAAGACGCATAAACAACTTTATAGAAAGTAAACTGGAAGTGGAGTATTTCACACTTGGTAAATTAAGAAGCGATATATTTGGTGTAACAGCAAGTACACACTCTTGTTACTCCGACTCACCCTGTCAGACACTTAGTCTAATTGCTTCGGTTTATAGGAAAGCATTAGCAGAAATAACTACTGACTATAAAAGTAGTATGATAATATGATAAACAGTAATACTGTAAATGTTAATGATTAGCAGCACACCACAAAATATCACTTGAGTTTCAGGGCAATGGCAGACTGAGACTTATGAACAGTCTTGTCAATATCACAGACATTACGCTGCTATTCAGCAGATATTTTGGAGATGGCACTTAAGGTAAAAGTGGGGATGGGTCAAGTGAGTTGCATGTAATATAGAGTGGATGTGGTGTTTAGATTTTTAAGCAGTCCAAAAACAAAATTGTTCTTATGTGGGAGGGTGGCATTCCTACTAAGCAGTAACTTATCCTGACAGAGAAGCGTATACACACTCTCACCACACAATTTAAATGATATACTGACATAAAAACAGTAATAAACCTGCTTTAAGTTTCTGTGACCTGATGAAGTTAAGATTTCACCCATATGCAAGACATATTGAGAAGTGTGGTAACTGCTAATGAAAGCCTCATAATATTTAAGTATCTATTAACAATAATCAGATGTCGGAAAGAGTTTTTTGGAGTCAGTTCAAGCATTATGTGGGGAAAACCATTCAAAAACAACATTTATTAAAAGGAACCTAATTTAAAAGTACTCTCCCCTCCCAACATACACACTCAAAGCCCCCCCTAACCTCACAATCCCATACATCCATTACCCCTCCCCACTCAACACACGAGCTACAGGTCAGGGTGTCTTTTCTTCTTCAGCTTTCCCATGCATAGGACCCTTCGTTTTATTGGTTCCTGCAGACTAAAAGACGATTTGTGTTCTCCCAAGAAAAAACCTTAAGAAATGAAAAAACATAGATGTGAACAAAGTGGATTCAGTCCAGCTGGAATTAAGCTAATGCACTAGCAAATCTTTCAGATATGTTAAGAAGGAGGGGCAAAGGAAAGGATCGTTATCAGCATGGACATCCGGTCGGAATGCAAAGAACACAGCCATCAGTTATTCTCCGGAATTTTAGGTTTGTTTTCCTTTAGATCAAAGGTAATTTAACTAACCAAAGGGGAAACTCATATAAGCTCTGAAAGAGCCAAAATAAGTTTAGAGTAAATCATTAACTTAAAGATAGAAATGTTTAATAAATTAACTCTTTTCACTCCACATTAGCATGAGAATAGTGAGGGGAAGGGTGTATAGCCCGCATACAAGGTGTGCCAGGTGGAATAGAGGATTAAAGGAACCAGTCAGTGAAAAGAAAGTAAGGTCAGCAAGTAAAGCTACGTCAAATGGGTTGTTGTCAAAGGACAGTACTGATTGTTTAAAAAAAAGCCAATAAAATGTAAATAGTATGGCCCCTCTTTGGCCTTAAAAAGTATGGCAAGTATGCGCCTTAGTGCATATGTTATTATAAAATTACTTCCAGTAGGTCATTGATTTTGGCTCGCTGTACTTCTTCAATGATTCAGAACATATGAGCTTGCTACAGTGTTAAGACCATGAATCATTTTGTTTCGATGGGGCTTTTTTCCCCAGTTATGAAAGCATACAGTTGAGCTTTGCCGCTGTTTATAATACTACAATGACACACTGGCAGCTGTTTCAAATGACTCACTGAGTGATTATAATTAACCCAATTTTTCCATTCCCAATATTGATTCAATTTACCCTATTTTAATCCAGTGAACTTAATTTTTTCCATTGTGAACTCCATCTAAGGTTGAAAGCACATAATACAACCAGAAACACTCACACTGAGTTAGTAACAGGGCAGTTAGAGCAGCATGGAGAACCCATTCAAAACCATGTCCCATTTTATTGTTAGAAAATGATGTATGTCGATCAGTACAGCAGCTGCAAGAGCAGGTTTTAACCCTTTAAAAGATATTAAACCAATGCAATATTCAGTACAGTGTTTAATAACACTTATCGTGGCCCATAGACAAGAATGGAGGTACAGCAATTTGGTGTGGTGCAAAAGCATTACATTTCTCTAATTAGTGCAATTTAGGAAATTCGGACATACACAAATGTGCTTATGTTGCGGTCAGTATTAGATGACATTAAAAAGAGGCTGAGCACGGAAGAGGCTGCAGCAAATATAGTTTAGCAGAGACAGGAATGAAGGAAGCAGGAGAATTACAGACATCAAACAGGAAAAAGAACAGATGAGAAAAGCAGACAGGCAGACATTCAGAACCAAAAGCAGACACTGACAAGTAGAACAACAAAAACAAGTCACGTGCATGTGCCCAAAAATGATGTTTTAACATCATGAGTGGCTGAAACAAGTTGCTGAAGAATGTGCGTATTCAGCAGATGTCACTCGCTGGAGTCACAGAGTACATTCTGTCTGCAACATCAGCTCTGAATTATGAGCAGCACAAACGGTGTCGGGTTTTCAACTGGATTAAAGTCTAAACAGATTATAAGAAAGTCAGCCTCACCTTCACGTTCACACCTTCATGCAACCCCTCCATAGTTCTGGTTCACAGTTTGAGAGGCACCAAGTGATTCAGTTCTGATCTCCAATACTCTTCAGCGCTTTTCCTGTCAGTCTGTGTCACATTAGTGCTTTTAAACTGCCAAAAAGTTTTTTTTCTGCACTTTAAAAAAAAAAAAAAAAAAGATAATTTTTAACAACTATGACACCAAGGTCACAGTCAAATTTTGGCCTAGTTTTTTCTTTCTTTTTTCCCCCAAAATGAGCTACGCCTTTACTGTCCAGACACGAAATGACATCATGCAACTGCGCTCACATGTTTTCTTAACATGAGGCCAGGTTGCGGTGTATTTCAAGGCACTCAGAGGGGTTTAAGTTTCTTTTCAGTGTCAGCTCTTGACATTCTGAGTCAACAGACCTGTTCACAATTTATGTTAAAGTTGACATTTCTTTTTAAAATATGTGCTTCTGCTACAGTCTTAGTCAGCACCAGCCTGGACAGGGACAAATCTAATGCACGAAATAAAATGCAACTTCCAGCTATGGAAATTCTCACAGGGTGTCTTGGAAAATCAATAGCACTCACCACAGTCTTGCTCAGTTTCAGACATGGTTAGCTGCTCGGGAATGACTTAACCATTTAAGCTGCTTACATGACTGACAAACAAATGTGGCGATGCAGTCTGCCCTTCCACTGTGCCCACATGGTTTTTGATGTACATGTACAACTTTCCCGAAAATATGGGTTGCTAATTTTGTGTTTTCCTCAATGTCTCCTGCCTGTTTTAAACAGTCTTCAACAGAGGTGGAATTAGTGCCAGGAATTCCTTCATGTGACTGTTAAGTGTGATTTATGAGTGACAACACAGACCAGGAGTGAAAGACACTTCCACAGTCAAAAAGAGAAGAGAGGAAGAAGCTGGGGTGGTGGTGGGGGGCTGTGGCAGGGTGGATTCAGTAAGTTTCCAAGCCTTGAGGTAAGTTATAGATCTTTGATGCAACAGGTGTTGAATGTTGTCCTTTGTGTGTTTTTAAGTGCACATATGTTGCCAAATCTGAGGGGGAAAAAAGTACGTACACAGTAACAGTAAAAACCGTAAAGGACACAATGTTTTTACCACCTGCAGCATCACTAGTGATCGTTTTTTCATTCCTGGATGTTTTATGTCATGCATAAATTGTAAACAATTACACTACTAATGATGATATATGACTCATTGATTCATTTTGTACAGAATGTGCATTCTCATTTGGACTGTGCTGTTTCACAGAGCACCAGATGCAAAGAGTGAAGTCTCATTATAAGTGAGCTTCACTGATTAGCACAAAATACCTGTCACATGACACTATGACAAAATGCAGGTCCATACTGAAACACTTCCATTTATCATTATAAATATATCTCCAGTTATATTTAATAACAGTTTATATCATACATATCAGGTTTTGACATTCCATTCTATTCAGCTAATGCACATATTTCAGGCAAAGACCACACGGCATAAAGGAATCAACCAGATTATAGTCATGTGATTGCTGGTCATGCATGCCAGAGTAATCCTAAGGTTCACATCAAGCTTTACAACAGGGCATAACTCGTGGCTTCATTCAGCCATGGGGGGAAAAAAGAAAACAAAACAAAAGAAAAGCCCTCTCTGATCAAGTTTAATTGTAATGCAGGATCAAGGGCTGCACTTGAATGGCTGCTCTTGTGGTTCCAGACACATGGGGATTGTGTGCCACTGAATGCAGCGCTGAGCTACAACATCTGTGCGACCTTGAGACAATAAATGCCCAGTGAGGAATGATGGGATCACGTTCAACAACAAGTTGTAAATAATTAAGGTAAAACGGCCAAAAAATGACACCATGTTACAGAAAATGTGCAACGATTGATTTCAGCTGCAAAACTAATGTTTTTGGCTCACAACGCTCAAAAGAGAGTAGCCTATTCATGATTCTTGACACTATACTGTAATCAATTAACTTTAAACGTCGAATCTACTCCCTCCTATTTATTATCAATATCTCAGTGTGTTTTGGGTTAAGGGTGTCTTGATCAAAACAGTGTGAGTTCTACCTTTCCCGCAGGCTCCCCGCTGAATGAAAAGAACAGGTGGCTGTTGCAATTTCTGCGCCCGTCGACTGACCCTCTTCAGCTCGCAGATATTCCGGTAGGACACCCCATCGCTTCCACAAACCGCTTCGGTGGTTTTGCACACGCAAATCCCACTCTTGCTTCTCCTCCTCACCGTCACAGTGTATGCAATCCCGCCGGAGACCGAGCACTCCAGCTCCTCTCCGCACACTGGGTCGCCGAGCTTCCCACTGCCGCCGCAGGCTTCGCCTTCACCGGAGGCGCACACCGGGCAGCAGTGGCAGGCGTCGAGGGTTTGTCCTGTCGGACAGTCCGCTGGTAGCCGAGGACACATCGACTTATCACACCGGGAAGGACATCCGACAACATAACGGCTGGAGATTTGCGCATCCGCCGGCACGGCTGCAAAGGCTACGATTGCGCATAACAGCAACCAAAACATGTTTCAGACTGAAAAAGAAGCTCCCCTAAAAATTCACCAGAAACTTTTAAAGAGTTCCAAAAGGTCGCTCTGTGCTAGCAGTGTTATGGGATGACAGAGCTCAGTGCTGAGGGGGGAGTCATCCCAGCTGGAGAGGCATTTAACAGAAACTCCACTGCGTAACCAATTACGCGATTTTACGTTTTTGCTGGCACGGCATCAAACATGCAACTCACTTTCTAGATAATAACAACAAGCAGGGTGATTGGTGGCTTTACGTGACGTACTGAATCGGAAGAGTTAAATTACTGACATGTCTCCAAAAGCGTGAAGATAAATAATCAGAGGAAAGAGCAGAAAATTGCCATGACTGGTGGGAGGAAGTGATTTTAAATATATTAGTTTTATTTCAGCCTATTACAAAACTTTAAATATCAAGGTCAACTTGAAAACAAGCAAGAATATTGAGAATATCGAGACTATTTTAGTCCACCAGTGTTTCCTGTCGATGACTGATGAAATGAATAATAGCAGAATAAGGATGCATGTAGCCCAGATGTTTTACGCTATACAGCCTTCCACACATCCAGCGTCACTATTTCCTTATGCTGTAGTTATTTATTTTCCTGTTCTAATGCTTCCTTGTGAGTCACTCCTGGCACCCGCACAAGCCTCATGGCTAATTAAAAAAATCAGTGGTGGAACAATAATTGCGTGGATTGTGGGTTTTATGCGTTCATGTACACTTAATAAACAGCCAACTTTGCTCCAGTTGGAAGACTGCATGAAGACATAACTTATCTAGGCCTGTTTATCATGATGCAGGGTTAAGCACCCAGCAAGTAGGGGCATAACAAGTCTAGTACAGGTATCCAAATAAAGAATGCACTCAATTCAAGAGCAATCAACATCGTTTTGTACAACTAATCACTCAAAATATTTGTAAACATCAACTCTTGACACATTTCCAGCATCAGAGTAGCACATTTTAATTTTGGCAAACAGCAAACCGTTGTTAGATTAAGATGTCTGTGGTGAGCTGTAAGAGTCCAGTAAACTCTATAAATCAGCCTCATAAAATACCCAACACAGTTTGATAGACTGTGTTAAGACAGGCTTGTTTTTTCTCTTTTTTATGTGCCTCTTGGTTTAAATGTGGTCGACAAATACAGCAGAATATTTGTCCATGCCCCTGCTTGGGACCCTGTGGTGTGCTGGGGCTCAGGAAACCCAAATCTCTTGTATCTTTGGGGCAATTAGAAGGGGGGCATAACGGAAACAGACTGGACTCTTGTATAGCACAGGAAACAGAGTCTACAATGTAGACTGTAACCCAGAGCTGATGTTAAGAGTTAAATGACAGGGTTCATTCATTTTTTTCGCAGAAAAAACAAAAAAAAAACAGAGCTGAAGCTGAACGCTCTTTAATTTCAGTCCAAGACAACACACATTGTTGGCTGATGCAAAAACGGCCAAAACCCACGCAACATCATCAGCTCCGTTATGTGGCACTACGTAGGCGAGAAACGGTGGGAAAACTTGCAGATGAAAGCAACCTCATTTATAAGGAACACCCATCCTCCAGCCGAGGACAGTGAACGTAGCCAATGATGGACGCCACTGAGGTCTGTGTGATCTCGCCTCCCAAGTTTGTCCAGGCTGTGAGTGAGGCCATTGAAGGACCAAAATGGAGCTGTACTTCCACATCTGAAGCCACACCAAAGTCTGGCATCCTCCAATGAGCATAGGAGCTATGGTATATATGGAATATCAAAGAGCTGTACATCCAAGCTCATACTTAAACACACCAGCTAATTATAAATGATTTTGCTTCTTCCAATGACACCATCCACATGTACTTTAAAATGTCCACACATGCAGCATTCACAATTAACTGCACACATAGAGACGAAGCCCCTGAATATGCCATAACTCATTATCCAGCTGATTAAAGAGGCTTTAAATATTCAGTCCACACGTACCATATCAAGCTCAAGGCTGAATATGTAAGGAGCACCTCACTAAGAGATGACAAACGATGCTCATACATACGCTTTATCATCGATGTTGGAGTGGAAATACTTGCTCCATGTACAACACCAACTGTTCTACATTGCCAAGTTGGCTTACTTGTACAGTTTCCATTCATACTTTTGGTCCTCGATGAAGATGATTGTCTCTTTTTACTCAGCTGTAGTGTAGATTAGGTTTTATCATCAAGCTGTGAGGAAGAATTTAAATATCACGCACAATTTCAAATTCAATTTTAACTAGCAAATAGGAAAGGCCCACCTTAGTCAGATATAACGGCAAACACATTTTATAGGATTATAACAAAAAAAAAGTTGAATTATGTTTGCAAAAGTTCTGATACTTTGTGTATTTATATTTTATTATATAAATTGTTAATGCAGGGCTTTTATATGGAGTGTGGAGTTGATGGCTTTTATTCAAGGATCCAAAAATGGTCAGTTTCTTATTTATTGTAATTATTTTGATGGCTTGTTCTGGTTGAGGCTAATATTTCTGTAAACATGGAATTAGGGGAAGCTCACAGACACACCCTCTTTTGTTAATGTGGCTTTTTGCATGCTTCTTACATGATTCTTGTTATGATTCTTGGCTGGGTCTGTGCTGAAACATCTGTTTCATGCTTCTCGTGTGTGGTGCTTTGCACTCCATCAACTGAAACCTTTGCAGTCATCCGTGATGAAAACATAACTGGTGGTTTATAGAGCACAGGAATGTTTTCAATGACAAAGTGAAGATTTTTCTCTTGCCGCAAGAGGGCAGAGGAAACTCTCTACAATCACATCAAACACTCAAATCAAACTGTGGATGCTGCCAAAAGTTTCTCTCTTTGCAGACTTTGTAAACCTCTTATATTCCACCAGACTCATGCTCTCCTGGATAAAGATAAGCACAATACTGAAACATGAGCACATTTTCAGTGTTTATTTCTTTCAAGTCATCCACATAATAAATAGAGACAATTCAAACCAATTACACTAGACTGAAAAGAGGGTGAAATAGCTTGGCTTTGCTAGGCTCTAATGCGGCAGGCACTTAAAAAAGATTAGTGTGTATTATTTAGAAGGATTACAGTGGGACTTTTTTTTTTTTTTTAAATAACACCATGAGGCAGCTTCCTGCTACTAGGCTGTCAACACAAAAGTGAACAGGAACAGGACATGCCTAAAAGCATATAAAAAATAAATCTGTTTCTAGTCTGCAAACACGCAACAACCAAAACATCTGTAGATTAGAAAAAAATAATACAATTTTAGGTATTATTAAAACCTTAGCATGCAACATAAGTGGCTGAGCTTGAATACTTTTTCTGTTAAACTATGAATTAAAACGTATGCACTTGATCAATTCAGTATTATCTTCAAACTAGTAAACACAGGTTTAAGCAAATATGTCTTTCAGGACCGAGCTAAATCTCACTCTGCCATATTGTTGTTGCTTTTCTTTTTAAATCAATATTAATTACAAAATGCATAGAAGCATAGTCCTCATCGTCTTCTTGTTCACTTGCTACTTTAAGCCGTCATCAAGACTCCAGTAATACAGAGAAATATGATTCACCAGAAAGAGTGACTTGGGTTGTGACATGGTGCACACGCTGTGAAAGCTTTCAGTTTTTCTTTTTTCATCTGCACGGCACTTTGCCTTTACTACCACAAGTGGATTATTGGTTAAAACTATTTACTGTCGTAGTAGTAGTAGTAGTACACAGAAGACTACTTTATTTTGTCAGTAACATCAACTCAATCAACCAAAACGTTGTTGAGGAAACAGTTGCAAAAAGAACAGACCTTAACCCTCCCCGTATATTTAAAAACAGATTCAAGTCAGTGGCTTGGCCACTGTAAAAAAAAAAAAAAAAAAAAAAAAAAAAGACTCAATACATTTCACCTTGCATGATTACACACATCGGATTGTACATAACTATTTCCATTTTTTATATATATATATTTTTTAAGTCTAGCCCAGTCCAGAATTGTCAACTTTTAATTTGCATTAAAGTGAGGATTTGATCTCTGACTTGGCCTGCTCCAAAAAATAAACACTGGCGATAGTACACAAATCCAGTGTTACAATAATGAGTATGAATGGATCACACAGTTTAGTACAAGTAGATCTGAGAGGTGACAAAATGCCAGTGCTCACTTTGAACACTCTTTTCAGATGTGAGGAATTAGCTAGCACCCTTAAAAGCTCCCTTATTTTCTTGGCACAAAGTGGTTTGCAAAATTCCTCAACACTTAAATGCTTTTAACACCTCTTTATGCCTGTACAGATTAAAATAAAGCTGTTATTGAGTGCTAATTGACACAAGTTAAGTAGAAGGTGTAAATTAACTCTTGGTAAATAATAACATCATTTGAACTATGACAGCAGGCGGGAAGGGGGGGGGGGGGGGGGGGAGCTGGGTGGGTAGAGCCTGGGTTGACTTTGGCACAAGAGTGCAGTTCAGAGGTGAGCCAACTTGTTTCTCCTGTACACCGATGGAGTAGTTCCAAAGAGTTTGTGACAGAGCTTTGACTGGGAAAAAAAATTATTGTTGCTCACAGGATTTCTTCTTTATCTGAGGATCTCAGTCAACTTCCGCTTGACTTTTAATGTCCAGTTAAACGGGTTAGACCTCACTCACTGGCAGAACAGCATCCTCTAGGTTCAGGGGTGTTTCAGGCATGTGGGGCTCAAAGCTGCTCCGCCGGCGCCACGGTGACTCCTCAGAGCTGGCGACGTTGGTCACGGGAGCGTCGCAGGTCACTTTGCCAGGCGTGTTTCCTGCAGGGACAGGCGTGCTGGCGTGTGGCTGTGACTGGGGCGTGGCAGCAGGCTCATGAAGTGCTCGCTGTCCCATGCCAGACTGTGAGCGTGTGCCGCACGTGACAGCACTCCCCCACTCTGGGTAGCATGGTGGCACTGCAGATATGGGCGAGCGAGGGACGGGGGGACCCGTGGGGGTGCGGTAGAAAGTGGAACGGCTGCCGTGTTCCTGCAGCAGAAAAAGCACGAGGAAAGAAAGAGCAAGAATGAAGGAGACAAGAGGAGTTGTTGTTAGTGAGATGAGTCAAATCCTGACGTGTGTACTTCATGTGAGAAGAGCCAAAGTTAGTTACAGACTTGGAATTAGCGCCCGCATTTGAGGCCTGATGCAGCTTGAAGTTGTAGGTGCTCAAGAATGAAGCATTGCTAGAATATGGAGATGACGGCAGTAGGAGTGGTAGCAGTAGAAGTAGAGGTAGCAGGAAAAGTAGTGTCAGGAGGTTTTAGTTTTGGTAGTCTCAATAGGTTGCAGTAGAAGTTCAAACAGAGTGCAGTGGTTGGTTGTTGCTCATTATTTCACAGCTTTTCAGATTTCAATCTCTGAGAAAAAAAAGATGTATCAGAAGAAAGAAAAAAACTCAGTACAGGTAGGAAAAAAAAGGGTCAGCAGGAGGTGAAATGTAGGTTAGACAAACACTCTGCAATGCTCTGTAATGCACCAAAATGTGCACATGAAAGCACCACCTTTATGGCTGTATATTTTTAAACATAGCCTCTTCACCAAGATGCTTATTCACGGTAACACCATATGACATTGCAGGCCTGTGCAACTTCCTAACTATCACTTACGCGTCATAAAATTTAAGAGTAAAATTGTAGCACAAACATGACAGAAAACCACAGTAAGCATCACAAGTGTATTAAAAGTTCTTGTTTTGTTCTCGTCGTTGAATCCAAATGTCCAAAATCAAGCTCATGTCGAAATTTAGCGGACAGTGGGAGGGGAAAGATTAGACAATCTCACAGTATGAAGGGTTGGGAAAACCCAAACCTTTACTGCAGTGCCAGTTGTCATCCATTGTAGGCATTTAAAGCTAACCTGCTCTAAATTTGACTTTTTTTTTTTGTTAAGAGTCAAGCCCAACCGAAACAGGATATTAAAGCCTGATGTTTTGTGATTTAAAAATTCCATATAGCCGCCGATATTTTCTTTTCATTCAGACACACAAAACAAACACTATTTATTCTTTTATGTGTCATTATTTATGATTACATACCAACATAATAAAACAAGATTATTTTTAAACGGCATCATTGCAACAAGTGTTGATTGACCTGTGTTTGTGTGAATCCGCTTTGCCTACTGGGAAGTTGCAGAGTGCCTTCTGGTGGACAAACTATGTAACAACATGCCACAGTTGAAGGGTGTTTCCTTCTGTCCCTTTATTACTTCCCTTGTTTTCATCAACAGTCACAAATGCCAATACTGATATATCAACAAATAGCTAATATAGGCCAATATATCAGCCCAACCGATAGCTGTTTAAGAAAAAAGCCCCAACATGTCACTATGAAAACTGAGTTTGTGACTCTGGACCTGTGGATTCAGCTTTGGTGAGTTGTTGTTACACATTCACAACATTCAGAGATGTGCTTTCGGAAGTCAAGATGAAAACAAGGATTTTGTTGTATGGGAACATATGAGAAAGATAAAATAAACATACAGGCAGCGAACAGGAGGGAGGAGAAGAGACAAGCAGGATGTCACACATCTAAGACAGGTACACAGCTGCAGCAGACTGCAGAGATAACAGAGCACGGAGGGAAGAGAAACAGAAGGTGTGAAAGATGCAGTAATAAAGACACAGATACAGTTAGGCTTAAACTATTCATAGCTAAGCTGGTCAGACAGTTCATGCAGTCAGAGCATATTTGTGCATGAATACTTCCAACTTTGCACTGAAATGTCATCAGCAACAAAGAAAACATAAGAAAGCTGTGGATGAAGATGAAGGCTGCAGGGCCTTGTGATGGTCAGTTTAGAGTCATTTTGTACTGTGGCAGAAAAAAACCCTTCATTTTTAGCATTTGAAAGACTTGAAGTATGCTTGATTTGCACTGCCATGCCTGTGACAACAGCCATCACATGCAAGAGAAGCAAGCACACCTCGACTCTTAAAACACCTGACGCACAAATTGCATCCCTTTAGCTGCAAATATTCTAAATGCAAAACCCCTAAACTTTATGCTAAGCTTGATATCAGAGAGCTGCAAAACAAAACAAACAATAAAAAAAAAAAGCAAAGGAGATTGAGGGGTGAAGATAAGCAGCGAGAATGAGGATGTGAAGGGAGGAGGAGCAGTTGTTGGGTAATCACAGCCATACGTAGGGTGTGGTTGGTTCAAAGCAACAAAAAAGAAAAAAGAAAAGCGCATCAGATGTGCAGTCGGATCTGATCTGTTCCCCTTCGTCCACAAACAAAAGGACCAGCCAATAAGTGAAAAAAAAAAAAAGTATTAAAAAGCTGAACCCAGAGCTTAAAAAAGGGGGAGGGAGTGGGATTTAGACGAGCTGACATACGTGCTGCTGCACTCCCCGATTCGGGACGTATACCTCTGTATACAAGGGTTCGACAGCCGTCTGGCCTGCCGCATCTGCAACAACACAGTGCAAAGCAGGATTAGAGCAGATGGGCCATCTGCCCACTGGGAAAGGAGAAGAAGAGGTGGAAAGAATGTGAAAGGAAGAAAGGGAGAAACGGATCGAGAAAAGAGGCACAGGGAAGGAAAGACAAGCTAGAGAGAAAGACACAGAAGGCAAGAAAGGAAACCACAGAGAAACAGACGCTTGCGGATAATGACTTCAGTCTAACCAAAAGGGCCCAAATGTGGCAGAGGCTGGTTTTCATCTGCAGTGAGGACAATGGAAGTGGTTTATTTCACTGCTCACCTACCGGGTCAAGCTGCTCGGCTCCCTGCACGTAGACTTCTGAAAAGTAACTAATGCTCAACAAGTGGTGACAGCTGGTTATCCATTACCCACTTTAGCTAAATCAGTTCAGGGGCAACCCAATGGGACTGGAATTAAGTGGTAGCCATGAACTTCAGTGTCCACAGTTTGTTTCCAACTGAAGACTTTTTGCATGCCATCAGTCTCTCTATCGCTCTCACTTTGATGCAAATACATTTAAAGAAAATAATTTCAAAAAAGTAGTATTAAAAATAAAAATCAATCCCGTTTGTAGGTGGTAATGAAGAGGCTTGAGGAACATTCAGAACCGTTTTGAGCAAAGTTCAAGCTATAATTTGCCCCCCGATTATAAACATCACAATCCCCTTTACAGGTCCATAGCTCAGGAGTTAGAAATTACAAGTCTATGCCATTCTGTACTATGCAACTACAACACAATATTGTTAAAATACTATTATAGGATGAACCAATGTCATGCGGAAAAAACGGCACAGCCAATTCTCCTATTATGCATTTGTTTACAAAGAAGTAAAAGAAAAAAAAGAAAAAGATTGCCACTGAAATTGCGTGAGGACGTGTAAGAATAAGAAAAAACAAGCGGCACAAGTGAAACAACACACAAATCAACCATATCATCTTGACTACTACAAACCACGTCACTCAGTAAGTCTCCCACTCTACTCATGCAAGTAAAATTCAGGGCTGACGTTACTTTCGATGTTAAACTTTAACCTAATTGCAGTGACTTATGTTCCCTCCCATGGTGGATTTGTGTTGTACCGTAGTAGAAGATACTTACCGTGGCAGCTGACCTCCCAGGGCCCCGCTGGGCCACAATGGCCCCTGACACAGCCTTGATCCAGCTGTGCATCTCCTCTGGACTGTCCGCCTAGTGGAGACAGACATGAAAAGAGGCAGAACGAAATGAAGGAAAGAATGAGAACATAAGGAGTGGAAATCAGGATCAGAAGTGGCGGGAAGGGTAACATGTAGTTGGTAAAGATGCAGACAGACAAGACTGAATACCAGATTCATCAACATTAGTAAGCACTCACGTCTGAGCCATTCTTTTCATCACAGAGAGTCGCATACCTGTATGTAAAACGTCCTTGATGTGGTGACAACTTCAAATAGATTATCTCTCATCATAATGTCACTACAATGAAGCAGAAAAAAAACAGGATCAAATTGATCTCATCTCTATCTTTATCAGAAAAGGTAAGCACAAACCACCGAGACAAAGACATTTTTCTGTACAATGGAAAAATGTTGGGACTTGTTAGATACCTCTGCTTGCACTCCTGGACTTTGTGAACTTCTTTTAGTGGGATCATTCTGAGAGGCTCTTTCTCCTAAAAACAAAGAATTAACTTTTCATAACACAGGACAAATATTATTTATAATGCATTCACATTTAAAATGCTGTATCTAATGGGATAGCTAGAAAAGGTGCAGAGTTTCTGGTTCACAGGGGAAGAAGGAGGTTAACTTTCCAAGAAGTAGCAAACTGCAAACACTAATGGTTGCAACTTTCTTGACACAGCACTTTGATACAGCAGACAGAGAGTCTGTGTCCTTGAGGCCTGTTGATAGCCAAATAGACAGATAAAGTTGTCAAATAAGGGCAGACCTAGACAAGGACAGGGTAAGGGACGTACAGTATTATCCAGAGGAGTCTGTGTGTGTGTGTGTGTGTGTGTGCGTGTGAGTGTGTGTGTGCAAGTAAGAAAACCCGGAGGGAAGAAGGCATGATCGGACATGTACAGTGAAGGCATTGAATTCCACAGGCTATGAATAAAGCATGTTGGAACTCGGGGTTGTGTTTGCAGATACTTCCCCCTCGGATTCTGGAGGAAAATCAAATGTGTGTGTACTACAAATCTAAACATTCCATAAAAGCTTCATGTAACTTAATCACAGTTAATTACCAAATCTGACTTAAAGTAACTCATTGAATTCTCTTCGAGAAGAAAATATCGCCGTTTCCAGTTCCTCATCTGGGGAGAAAAAAAAAGAAAAAAAGAAGCACATCTTTTTATACTTCTTACACATTTTACTTTACTTTTGGGTCTTTCTAAAAGTATAGAATTGTACACATAGGAGGAACTGAATTTTCTTAGATTATCATTATATTAATTGTAATGGAGCTTACCTACTTTATTTTTTAATTGGGTCCCTGAGCAGAACTACTGCACAGGGGAACCCATCTGAACACCAACACAAGGACAAATTAAATTAACTGATTTTAAGCAAAAAATAAATAAATAACCAAAAACAGTGTCAGTGGTTGTGTCAGTGCTCACCACAGCTCCTTGCTTGACGCAGTAGCCTGACTTGATGACATTGTGGTCCTGAGCTGGCCTCCCCAGGAAGTAAGGCAGCTGGCTGTGGGAACGCTGCATGGCCTCACGCTCAGCTCTATCTGCGCCATCACCTCCTTCATGCTGGAGGGTGAAGGACATAAAATAATGTCAATTTGAAGTTCATTGTGAAAAGCAAACACCACAAATTGCCACTTTGGATTCTGTGATGACAAACGATCAGACAATGATCCTAGTTAACTGAATTTTGAGAAAAAGACATTGGTCAAGAAATAAAAATATTCACCAGTCACTTTGTTAGGTACACCTGTTCAACTGTTAACACTCATATCTAATCAGCCAGTAACATGGCAGCATGCATTTAGTCCTGAAGACACAGTCAAATCGAGCATCACATTTAAGTAACTTTGAACGTGGCTTTGACAGGCTGGTCTGAGTGTTTTAGAAAGTGCTTATCTACTGAGATTTTCCCACACAACCACTTCTATAGGGTTTACATAGAATGATCAGAAAAGAGAAAATATCCAGTGAGTGACATTTCTCAGAGGACAATGGCCAGAGTACCTGGAGCTGATAGGAAGGCAACAGTAAATTAAATAACCACTTGTTACAACCAAGGCCTGCTGTGAATACTTAGCTCAACTAACCATAAAGCAGGTGTGCTAAAGCAGCAAAAGTAGTCATGGATTCATCCCATTTTACATCAATGATCCAGGATGCTTCTGGCGGTGTAATGGTGTGGGTGATATTTTATTGCCCCATTTTGGGTTCCAGCATTTTCATATCACAGCCTACCTGAGTATTTTGGCTGACCATGTCCATCCCTTTATCTTTTAATGGTTACTCCTAAGATAACATCTTTTGAATATGCCAACGAGTTCACTGTACTCAAATCAACTCCAAAGTCCCCAAATCACAATCCAACAGAGCACCCTTGGGATGTGGTGGAATGGGAGATTCGTATCACGGATGTGTAGCAGACAAATCTGCATCTTTGATCCTATCACGTCAATGAAAACCTCTGAGGAATGTTTCCAGCACCATGTTAAATCTCTAACACAAAGAATTAAAGCAGTTTTGAAGGTAAAAGGGCATCTAAAGTTGTACTAGCATGGTGTATTTGGTGACCTGACTGGTGAATGCATAATCACTGTTAAAAAAACAACAACCTGTGATTAACATTACGACGACTGTTGCACAGATATTAAGATAATGCAGTAGTTTCAACATCAGAAATTAAGGATCATTTCCTTTATCAATAAATTATGGATTAAAGTAGTTATCAAATGTTATTAATCATTTATTGGTTCAACAATAGTTTTGCACTTTAGAACATAGAGATATCAGTTTCTCCAAGATCAAAGTGAGGTCTTTAAATTGGTCGATTTATCTGACAGGTTAAAACTGTAGAAAAACTGTTCTGTGTTTGAAGCAGAAAATTTCACACGTTTGAGAGCCTGAACGCAGCTCTCTTTGGGCACTTTTGCTAGGTGAAAACTAATGATCTAACAGTTGGAAATAGCTTGACTAAATCTTTCTAACAGATACAATATAAAAGCAGCATTTTGGGAATAGTCTAGTTTAAAAACAAATTTACACATTTTCTTTTGAAGGATTTCCCAAAGGTGGGATAAATAAAGTACATGTTATCATATGTATACATGCAAATGTAATCAAATACAATATGTGGTTCACTGCATTCACGGGTAAAGTTTACCTGTGTTTGGGTGACTATGGGCACTCCTCCAATTATCTCAGTCTTATAGGAGACTTGTTTTTTGGGCCCTGCAACATCTGGCAAAGCCTTTTGGTTCTCTGAGTTCTGCTGGCCATCAGACAACTTTGGAACCTTAAAAACAAACAAACAAACAAACAAACACATACACACACACACACACACACAAAAGCTTTAGGTATAAATAGCCTCTTTTTTACAAACTTCAAGCCAAGCTTCATGAAACTTTATGCATGCAAACTCTGACAAGCCTTTTATCCCCATTTCCCCTCCACATGCCCAAAACTTCATTGTCCTTTATCCCAGAACTCTGTACAAAGCAGCATCCTGTTAGTCATGCTCTGACTAACTTCCATCTAGTTCCTTGAAAGAGGAAGAAATAAAAGTTTTTCCAAGTGATAAAACATAAACCAGAAAGAGCAGATTAGAAAAACTGAATCTGAGATGTGTGTGTGTGTGTCTTTTGTTTATCATCTCACAGTGATCTTGGTGGCTTTATTGAGAGCGTTGACCCAGTCGACAAGGTCCTGCTGATCATTGGCCTGCAGGAAGAACTTCCTCATCCCAGCATTGATGACTTACAGGTGACAAAAAAAAAAAAAAAAAAAAAAGAGCATTGGGAACAAAAGAAAAAGTGAAAGTACATTCTTCTGTCACAATCAGGCTACAATACACCCTCTGAATTACAAACAAATACACATACAAAGACATATTGAAGAGTGTATTCAGCCCTTTCTTGTATCAGTGTCAGGACACATCCACCGCCACAGATTTCTCTGGAAGTGAAAAACAACTGAGCCAAGGGACTCTCCCACACACACCCAGCAGCATTTTCTCTGCATGGCGATGATGACCCAGCTAGACTCAGCTGTCTCCGTCTGCCACCACCTACCCACGTCTAACCATGACGGGGGGGGGGGGGTGTACCAACAACCAAATATTCTCACACGGTTTTACAGCCATGAACATGAGAAAACTGCATTTCAATCATGAAGAAATTTTTGGGTCAAATGCTGATTAGCTATGGATCAGGATTTAGATGCTGAAAGAAATAAAGTCTCTTTTCTCTCTGGCTTTGCCATAAATCCTTCAGTTCTGCAGCTCAAACCGTCCCTGTGTCTCCTCTATTTCCTTCTGACACCATAGCAATAAATTACATTAAAGCTGGCCTGGTAAATCAGGCGGGGGAGAGCTGTGAAAAGGCAAAAGGCAAACTGTGTCACAATGAAGATCATTCTTCCCCGTTCTGTGTATTTATTCCAGATCTTGGACACCTCAATACACTATTCCACTACTTTCCTGCAAAATAATTCTGTCTATCTGGCCTCAAGCAGATGACCAGGAGGAAATTGTCCAACAGTCTTGAGCTAAAATCTGTCCACTTTTTGTGGGAGTGATAAACTATTCGGCAGTAGTGGAATTGCAGTGGTATCTTTGGCGCTGGAATGAAATCTGGGAGAAGGGGTATCAGATCTGACTCATAGTTACACATAACAAAACAATGCATGCTGCTGGGAAATGCAGACAAAAGCCAAAGTTCACACAGTTGCTCTTAATCTTTCTCCATCGCATATGAGCTGCAAACAAAAGTCTGTTTGAGTTTTTTTAAACTATAAATTAAATGTCAACATTGCTTCACCCTATATCATGCCTTGGCTTGCTGGACACAGGAAAAGGGGAGGAGCACGATTCATGGATATCAGACAAAATTTAAAAATAGCTTCTCACGTCTGCGAATCAGGTTCTGATTAGGATGTCGGCATCCTGTCATAACTTCAACAAGGCAACTGCTGTGTACACAGCCAGATATACACATGCAGTGTGAACATATTGTCACACACTAGTATTTCCTGCTATTGAACTGGACAGATGAAGACTTAGGCTAGTAAACAAACACTGCGATGAAGATTTACTCTTAAAAAATAAATACATCTGACAGTAGTTAATAGTTTTTATTAAATATTTTTTCCCATCTTGGCCACATGAGGTAAGAAGACAAGTACAAATAGGGCTTTATGTATTTCTTTGTTGAAGGACATTGCAAAGAGGACATCAAACAATATTAAAAAGCTATCAACACCCCATAAATTATACCCAGTCCAGGTAAAATACAAAGATTATATAATTCACTCATACAAAATGAGTGTCTTTATTACCCTTTTATTTTAACATATAAAATTAATTACCGTATACCATTACCAGAAGTGTTCATATTACACAAAGTTTCAATTAATAAGATCAACGTATGGAGAAGTAAAAGCTCAGGCTACAGACTGCTCTATACACTCATTTTCAGTTTCTTTTGTGAAGTTATTCCAAACAGGGTCATCTCAGTCACTAAACTGAGCACTGAAGCCCCACACATTCACTGTTAAAACCTTCTGCCTGCAAGAGGCAGCCAATCAGCTTGCTTAAAGGAAGGATGGCTTTAAAGCAAAAGGATAGAAATGGAATAACTCTGGAGTTGTACGGAGGCCCAGAATTAGACAAATAAAGAATATTTTGTACTATAAATCATGCAAAACAACTCTAGTCTTCTTCTTTCCGCTGCTGCATATTCACAAGGGGTCGTCACAGCGGATGGATCCACATTTTTGATTTGGCACAGATGTTTACGCTGGATGCCCTTCCTAACACAACCCTCCCAGGGATTTCTAGACAAACGTGTTACCCACTACACTAGCTGCTAAAGCTACTCTTGTCAAGTCAAAAAATAAAACTATGGAGTTGGAAAAGAGCACAGTAGGTCCATTTTAAAGATAGTAAGTAAGAAAGTTCTTGCATAAGAGTCAGTTTTCTAATCACAGGGACCCACAAGCACAGAGTAATGCGACTCATTTCTAAAGACTGCAGAATCAATGTGCATCAAGATTAGCTAACAACGCACCAGAAGAAGACACCAGCAACTTATGCCTTTATAAAATGTTTTACTTATTGTAGTCAGCAATAGGTAATGCCCCGGGATATCCTTATTAACTAGTAGGTGAGAAGAATGAGGCAAAACCTTAGCAATACACAAAAGACTGTTTTAAAATAGGACAGATAATAAATTCTACTTATAGAATAGTTCAACGTGGTCAAAAAAAACCCCAGGCCATTAACTGCTGGAGCATCGTGCATTTTTCTACATTAACAAACCACGCAACGCTGAACAATGCTGCTTGATCAGTGGTGGAAAAAACCTGAGAAAAGCTGTGCTTGACCATGTTGAGAGAGCAGACAAGGACAAAAAAATAGTCCTCCCTTAGGTTATATTAAGGGTATCCAGCTTAGTCAACATGTGGTTAAACTCACCATCATTGCTCATGTTTTCAAAGCAGTTCAGACATTTGTCAAGTTGTATTTTTATAAAGACGCAAGATGTTTTCCTGTTTAGTATGAATAATACTATGAATCATATTATCCAAGGCTCATTAGTGACATCATTGGAAAATGTGTTCAAAATAATATTTGAAATGCAAGATGTTAAAAACAAGAGTGAAGTCTTCTGTGCTTTTATTATGCTAATATCCTGACTGGAAGAACAGATTTGATGACGTGCATTTTCTTACCGAAGCAGAATTCTGCTTTAGGCCTCAGCTTGGTGGCATCGCTGACCTAAATAAGAACAAATCCCACAGACGTTAGTGTTCAAGCTCAACTAAAAAAATGTGAAGTCTTCCAGTTGTATATAACCTTGTAGCTCATTTGATGATCTAGCTTACCTTAGAGATGTATGTGAGCTTGAGGGAACCAACACAGACCGTACCAACAGGCAAGTTCTGTGAGAAAAGGTGGAAAAGAAAAATACTTGCAATAAAAAGGAAGCTCAAGCTAATGATGCAATTACGCAATACAATACACAATACAAGTGCCAGTAAGGCAGGCCTTTAGCCGTAGAAGATCAAATGTGATCTGGTCTGGGGGTGAGGTTCTGCAAAGCCAGTCGATATTATAGAGTAAGTACAGCATGTGTTGGCTGCACTCCATCCAGTTAATGTCAGTGCCTTCCTGTGTTTCTGAAACTGGGAGATCCAGATTTAACGTCATTAAAATTTAACTTTTTTCAATCTATAAAAAGAAAGAGACTTATTCAATTATTTACAATTTTTTTCCTGCTCTACATCATTTATGAATACTTGATGTAACAGGGCACTTAACAAATACAGCAAATCTAAATCAGATTATGTGCCAACAGAGGACATATTACACTATATAAAAAGTGACACTATGGGGCACAGAGTAGACACTGATGGCCAACCACTACGGTCAGTGCAAATATTACTGTAGTCTCTTTGGGCCCCTCTCAACAACATGAGTACATTCTATTCCCTATTTAAATGGATGAATACCTGCAGCCTGCACGACTGCTGCAAAACACACCAACCTCAAAACATGCTGATACTGATGCTGCACATGCGTGCTGGTTAACATCAGTTAGGCTTACGCTGGGCATGTGTGAGCCACACAGCTTCTGCTGCAGGTAAGAAAAGCACCAAACACACCTCCAGCTACAAGTTACTCCCCTGTGTTGCAGTCCACAGACAGCCCTTTCTGACATGATTTACAGGAGTGTCTGCCAATAGTTACAACACAGACACCGCATTAGATCTGAGATCCTCCTTTGTCTGTAAAATGTGCTTTCCAAGCATGTTAGAATATAATTTTTAAAAAACATAATTTATAGAGGAGGCTCTGCTATCAGTGGCTCACAGTCAAGATACACCTGCATGAAAGCCAATCATCTATATGATAACTAAAATTTGCAGCATGTAGTTTCCCAGTTTGCCTGTACGGTTGCCCTGAGGCCACCCTCCAGTAAAGCTAAGAGCTAAGCTAACACATCTCTGTGTCTTTACCTGTGGGTTGTCCATGTACCACACCAAGCTTCCCTGTTGTGTGTCCAGTATGAAGTAACGGCGCAGGAACTTGCCGCTGTTCTCATTCTCTTCGATGTCCAGAAAGCCACAGATGCGGTTCTGTCGGTCCACGTAAGGCATCGCGCCACCGGGACATTCCCTAGCCCGCTTAGGCCGGGAAGGGAGAGAGAGGAGCGGGAGAAGAGAAGGGAAAAGCGGGACGGAGGAATTCCTTAAGGACACATTGAAAAGAGAGGAAAGAAAAATGAGTGAAGAGGGTGCGTGGTGAATGGGGAATTTTAAGTTTTCTTTGTGCAGAGTCTTGCTCTCCCTTTCTTTTGCTGTCTTCATCTACTGCATCTATGGTGTCTCTGCCACCTGGATCTCACTAGGTTACAACCAGTGAGGGGATCATGTGACACAAACCACAACCCCGCCTTTATCCTTTTATATCAGCCTCACCCGCTCTCTCTTCCTCTTTTTTCCCCCTGTAAAACATACTCGACACTGTCACTCTCTCTTCCACCCAGCCTAGCTTGCCCCCCACCCCTTATCCCTCTTCCCTTGGTGTCTCTCTTTTCTCACTTTCTCAGTCATCTCCTCCCAAATTCTCTCTCATCCGATTTGGCAAGCCTCTGGCCAACCCCTTCTATCCCCTCCCTTCAACCCGCCTCCCTGCCTCCGCAGCTAAGCACCGCTTGAGTATTGCCAAAAAATACCAGTGAGCTCAGTCATGTTCGACACAAAGGAGAGACGAGAGGGGAGAAAAAAAAAAAAACAAACACCTAAAGGACCCACACAGGAGAGAGTGTGCAATATTTAACCTGCTGAGTGCTGGCACATCCCTGCTGCTCTCCTTTAATGAACTGAAAAGTAAATGTTTAGACCAACACGTCTGAATGTGCGCATCTCAATGTCAGCACTCGCGTGGGTGGGTGCAGTGTTACTGTGGGGATATAGTCACATTAGCCTGTTTAAGCTGCTGTCTTTCTGAACCAATCCTACAATATGTGAGATGAGTCTGTGGAAGGCCGAGATAAAGCGCTCTTTTTCCAGAACATTATGAGCACTGTGTGGGTGGATGAGGGCAAGGAGGGGACAAAAGGCCCGCTTGTTGTGCAGGGAGTCTAGGCTGTTAGCATCTCAGTTAGTTTCTGGATCTACCCGTAAAATATGCATCTACCCATAAAAGTCAGCTTCTGAGTCATCCTATTTCACACACAGGCTACAGAAAGGAGCAGCAGTGTCAGAGACAACCATCTTAATGCTACGTACACACCGAAGGTCAAGTGAGAGACGTTTCTGTGGAGACTGGCGACACTGTAAATAAAGTACTTTGCAAAAGTTCAGCTGAAAGCATGCTCATCCATTTTCGTGATGCAGAGAAGAATTTGACAAAAGATGAAATTAAATACACTTAAAGATAGGGAAGAGAAAAGGAGGATTATATCAAAAGTCTTAATGCAAACTAGATATAATAATAATAATAATAATAATAATAATAATAATAATAAAAATTAAATATGGATAACAGCTTTGTTAGCCAAGATATGTACTAAGTAGGGAATAAGGGAAATTTTTAAAAATGTATGTTTTTTTTCCTCCATACTATAACAATATAACATTAAAAAAATGATCACTCCCCTAGACTTTGTTTGACCCAAAGTGCCTTTCAATGGGGGGTTTTAACATATTTAAATACATCATGTGGATTTATTTTGTCATCACAGCATCAGGTAGAAAAATGCTTTTCATTATTCTTAGTTCCTAGCTTCTGCTGAACAGGGTTGTTTTTTTTGTTTTTTTACACTAGTAATTAGGGCTGCACGATTTTGCATAAAATGAGAATCACGATTTTTTGGCTTAGAATTGAGATCACGATTCTCTCACGATTTTCTTTTCCAGTATAAATATTTATTGCACTTATTAACTGCACATCAACTTCGTAACAGTTGAGACTGAACATAAAAACAATAAATAAACATAAAAACAACAAATGTCTCACGTTTTGTTGTTGCTGCAAAATGTTGTACTGCTTGAAATTCCGTCTCCACCGTTGCTCGACACTGCGTGTATAGAGCAGGTAGTGCCACAATAGAAAAAATAGTTGCGGGACAGCACAGTGTAGCATTTGTCTAGGGTGTTGATCATTTTCCTAAGTCCCTCGTTTTGCACAGTGTTGATGGGAGCCATATCTTTGGTCAGGTGATAAGTAATAGCCTCCGTAATTTCTTTGTGCCTGCGGGAGTTCGACGTGTATAGGGAAGCGCTGTATAAGGTTCCCATTATTGATGTTTGGGTGGTTGACCGGGACCGATTTTCTCCTGTCACTTCTCGTCATCCCTGACGTGCTCTCCGTTGTTTTTTCCTGCTAATTTTAGCATCACACGGCACAGCTTCTGTATCAGTGGTATAAGGCTCCGCCCTTGTCATTTGTTGAGCAGGAAGAGTGAGCGCTTGTTTTCATGCAGATTACGTCCCGGATCAAAATGCGGTACAATCGTCATCTTTTTTTTTTTCTTAAATCGTTGTCATTTGGAAATGAGATCGCACATAAGTATGAATCGAGATCGCGATTTTCTAACGATTAATCGTGCAGCTCTACTAGTAATACTTTTTTTTAAAACCCATTTTTGGCATCTTCCTTTAGCTCCTACTTGAACATAGATATCCTCTGCAAAAAGATGTAAGAAAACACTGACTGATGAACCCATGGCAAGTACCATTAAAAACATGTAATCAGCAGCCAAAAGATTATAGATATAAAAACAAAAAGTGCAGTAAAGTCCAAAATAATTTATCAGCCACATATGACCAACAAAAAGCAAACCAATTTTGACTCGTCTAACAAAAGCTTTGCTAGCACTTCATTTCCTCACAATTACTTAGGGAACCCAAACAGCCGAAGTGAATCTGCATCAGTATGGCTGATGCTGGTATAGATGTGGGAACATGAAACATACAAAGAAAATACAGACTGGGTATGCAGCTTAAGCTCACAGCATTGTTTTGTTTAGTTTTTGGAAGAATCAGGTAGATATTTGAGAGAATCTAATTTCCATGCTTTCTCAAATATCATCACAGGATTAACTTTCAATCAATCAGGTGAGTCCAAGGTTAATACATTTATTTAACCCCTAATGAAATGTAAAAACTCACAAGGGACTAGATAAATAATTGTTTATGTTTTATATTATAAATAACTCTGTGAAATACAGCATTTCCTTCCGTTCTAAAAATTGCTGTAGGAACTCCTTTATACAAGGCAGGTGACAGACAGGAAGAAAACAATTCGACCTGTGCGCTTGCTTCTGTTTGCAAAGTTGCTGAAAAGTTTGCAAATGACCAGTTGGTAGAACACCTGAAAAGCACAGCCTACTCTACCCTATTTGAATTCTAACAACCATAGTTGTTAGGGCAAATTTAGAAAAAGGTGGGGTAGTGAGATGATTGCTTCTGGATCTACATAAAATCTATGACACAGATAATATTATTTTAATTCCAACACACACAAGAACTTGTAACACGGGGGTCGTGCAAGGATCAATATTAGGGCACTGTTATTCAGCTTGGGCATCAATGATATTCCATCTGTGTGTGATGATGTAAATGGTAAATGGACTGGTTCTTCTATGGTGCTCATTTACTCTACTTGAGCACTCGAAGTGCTTTATACAACATGTCTCATTCACACACATTTATAACAGTACTTTTTTTCGACAGTGCACGTGTATTCACAGCATAGTTTTTTTTAATTTTTTAATACATCTGCAAGAATCTCAAGCAAACCCTTTTCACTTTGTAATTATAGGTAATGTGTGTAGAATTTTAAAGTGAAAAATGAATTTAGTCCATTTTGCAATAACATTGCAATATGACAAAATGTGGAACAAGTGAAGTGCAGAGAATACTTTCCAGACACACATGTCCAAGTGCTTTCTGACATTCACACTCCGGTGAACACATGAGGAGGAACTTAGGGTTTTATATCTTGCCCAAGGATACGTTGGCCAACCACCTATCTTCCAATTAGCAGGTGACCTGATCTATGTCCTGAGCCATTGCCATCCCATAAAAAAGGCCTGAGCAAGACTGCAGAGCTTGTAGTCAAGCCTTTAAATATAATGCAAAAACATTTCATATTGGTTTAAATCATGCCTTACACTCAGTATTGAGAAATCTACATTTCATTTACAGTTCGCATTTCACTAAGAAGTGTAAATAAACAGCAATATTGTTGATTAAATAAACAGTGTAGAGGAAGCATATATCTAGGTGTCACTTGAGTTCACATCAAGAAGGTGAGTAATACCAAGGCCTATTAAAACTTACTCACTGAAAGCAGGAGGGACCTGAATGCACCCACTCTTCCTGTTATCTATTGGTTTATCTCTTGTTGGATCAGGTGAGACAAC
Source organism: Astatotilapia calliptera (assembly GCF_964374335.1). Classification (NCBI taxonomy): domain Eukaryota; kingdom Metazoa; phylum Chordata; class Actinopteri; order Cichliformes; family Cichlidae; genus Astatotilapia; species Astatotilapia calliptera. Next base: position 21,891,116 of record NC_137434.1, read on the forward strand.
CTTGAAACCAATGAGATCATATCCTCAGTAAACACAGCAAATATCCAGTTCTCATGATCAATTAACAACTTTGAACTTTATGGTAGTTTACAAAATTGCACTTTCATCGATAAAAAGATTTGTACAACTTTGCTCAGGACAGAGAAGCGGCGCCTCAAGGTCAACTGTTTAAGTGTTTATAGTTCTTTTTTATAAAAAAAAAAGTTTTTCACTACCACTGTTTTTAAAGTCAACATACATACTCTTAACATCAAACATTGAAGCAACAGTGGACATTTTATCAGTTCAACTAATCACATCGTATATGAAATAAAAACTGTATTTTGGTGTATAGCAGTAAGCATGACCCCCCCAAAAAAGACTGTTTTGTAAAATGGCTGATTAAAAACATGTATATGTCACAGGTCACCTGTCAATCTAGTGGGTCAACATTTAAAAACAAAACAAACAAACAACAAAAAAAACAAAAAACGCACACACAATAACAACACAGACTAAATTCCAATGCTGTTAACCCAAGTTCTCATGGGGTCTGTAGACAAGTAATAGAGGTGGTGTAGCAAAGGTAGCACTATCAGACAGGGCTCGGACTGAAGATAGCTACATCCCTAACATCTCCTGCAGAGGAAAAATGTGCATGATTATTTATTAAAATGAGCCTTCTCCTTAAATACAGATGAAATTATTTACACCAACACATTTATGGGACTGAATCTGAACTATGTGGGCCCCCAGAAGAAATTTGTTAATGTAGACAATAATTTTTCTTTTTTTTACTTCAGTTTCATTTGACTTCTTGACTTCTTTTCATTAATAGTTATCACATCTTGAATTTGATTGACAATGTTTCTTAAAGGAGAATGCAGAGAGCTAGATCTAGGTCTGAGACTGCGGTTTGGGGAAGGCCTCGGTGAGGACTGGTGGCAGCTCCCGAGCCAAGTGTTTCCCAAAGAAGGCATTCCCCAGAAGCAGTGATGACTGACCGTTACAAAGATCTTGATGAATCTGTGATGAAGAGCTGGATTTAATATGGTCAAATATATTGCACTCCTTTCTACTTTCAGCTGCTCCCTTGTCAAAAGGGCTCATCACAGTGAGTATGTCTGCATATGGGGGGATATATAATCCCCCGCTGGGGATTATACAGGACATATATAGAACATAACAACACATCAGTAATTCAACTGTCAAAATAACAAATATAAGTTCATATGAACTCACCGGAGGTGGCTGTAAGCTACTATATGTTACAGTGCAAGCTACCTCTTGTGCTTAGGTAAGAGCAAATACAGAATGGACAGAGTGCAGTTTTTGCACAGTAGGTATTTTTGTGTCCAGGGTCAATGGTCATAATATCCTTACGATAATTCAGCTCCCTCGCAAGTAAATCTTTGAAAATTTTCCTTACAGGACACGCATAATTGTGCCAAGGAAAGCAATCCACACATGGCAAGCAGTGATCAGTAACCCAGCCTCTATTTGAGTAGCATATCTGGGTTTCTCTAGTAAGGATTCAAAACAGATCACTACCAGGATACTTAGAAACGCAAAAATTCTGTATGGGATCACACAGCACGGTTTTCACTGTAAATTAAATTTAGGAAAGATACAAGGAAACATTACAATAAATTGTTGAAAGTGCTAACCAGACTACAGTGAAGATTTACAAGTTTAAAGGTCAACCTCTTAAGATAAGATGGTGATAACAGCCCACTTCTTTCTAGGTCAAACATTTCCCAGGTAGACTGACTCTTTACATTTGCTGGAAGGCCTCACTAACCCAAGTCATAAGTCAACATTTAGGACTGGACAGTCAGTATTTTGTTTTCATGGTCCTAAACTGCTGCTGTAACATCTAAAGTACCACAGCAACTGGAAATAGTAACTGCAGAGTAAAGGTTTATGCTGCTTGTGTCAGGATGTGGATTGAAAAAACGCAACAAATGAAATAAATAAAAGGGAGAGAAAACAATGGTAAGGGATTAAAGGTAATTAACTAAAGGGGCAGGGGACTTCACTTGCTCTTTGTGGGTCAGGCCATTCTAGTTCAAATAAAACAAATAATTTCTCACCAGAAACCTTTAAATAGAGCCCGGTTTCAGCCTTAACAGTTACTTGGTCACCCAGGTTTCTCGCACCACAGCAATGCCTAGTCTAGATTTTTCTATTTCCAAAGTAAGGCAAAACGAAGATGCTCAGTGGGTTTAGTCTACTAGCTGAGTCCTGCGCGTCTAAACCAAAGGATTTAGGAAACAAGAGTCCATAATCCCATCGTAAATATAACATCACAACCAAAAACTGTTAGCTAACGTTGGGTATTCCAGCTTACCACAACACGCTGAAAACGGCTGTGTTAGCAGCATCAGCAGCTGTGGCTGTGGCTCCCTGGCCTCAACTTAACTGAGAACGATATGGTTCATGTTAGCTTGTACTTAGCGTGCCGCAAACTTGTAAAACGATTCGCAAGACACGGATAATTACAATATATCTCCCCTAATACTGCTTTTTCTTTACTGCTCGACCGTTTATAACTAGCTGGGAGAAAGAAGTTTTGTCACAAACGTTAACCTAACCCCGAGCTAACACTGGCGGCTCCTGCTAGCCCGCTTCGTTAAATATTAAACGGACAACTTCAAGTGTATGAAACAACAAAGTTATTAGCTTAATTCATTTAGTTTAACGACCCATGTCAGCTTACCCAAGTCGTCCCTCCTGTAAGTGGTGCGCTGAACCGCCGTGGATCTCGGTTGCTGTTGGGTCTGTGCTCTATACCTCAGCCCATCTCCTCCGATTCAGGACAGGGATCCAACACTGCTACTGCTGAGCGACGACCGCAGATCGTCTATTATGCAGATGATCACTCTGACGCTTAACAAAAACATCGATAGAGCTATGTCGTTTAGATTTGTATTTGTGTTTTTTTTTTTACTATAATTTTTATATGAATCCATGTGTAATAGGAGTATAATACAGTACAATTCGTCATATATTATTATTTCGATTAAATAATAAATAAAAACTAACACTAAATACTTAGTTTGCATCAGACGTTTGAGCAAGTATTTTTTCAATAACATGTAAATATATGTGTATGTTTATAGGTTTGATTTAATTGCAATCTGCTCAGTATAAATGTCAGGGTGACCAGATGTCCCTCTTTATGTGGGACTGGACAGTATTTTTAAGCCTTGTCCACTCGTCAGAAATCTTGGCACAATGTCCCATATTTTGACCACTTTGCGGGACTAGCGTTGGCACTTACCCCAGTCAGGGAAGGCTTTTTATTACAGCCTCAGCCTGTCTAATGCTATGCACAACAGGGAAAGTGACAAGGTACCAAAAAAGTCAAGTTTGACAGATTTTAGTAAAAATGATGAAAAATATGATAAATAATATGAAGAGGCAGTACTGAAACTCAGAGACTGTAAGCTGGCAGTACAGCAGCTGAAATAACAGTGTAAATGGGAACATAAAAAGATTATCACATGTAACCACAATAAAAAAAAAACATCTTTCTTTTCAATTATTGTTGGAGGAGCTGGGAGAGTTAGATTCAAATATAATATATCTGACTATAGCATTGTGCTAGCATTGTGTACCACTTTCTGCCACACAAACACTGTCAAACCAGTCATATTTAAAGATTATCAAAATATTTGGTGCTTGAAAAATGAGTGCAGAGTAAGAGATCTCACATAATAATGTGAAAATGAAGCACTGGGTGTAAACCTGGACGGAAATCAGCAGAGTAGTGATTTAGCGACATCTTACGTTTAAAGCCTGCATCGACCGAGTCCTGCGATAATCCCGTGGTGATAAATAGAAATTTGTTATTGCGTAAGATGTGTAACAAATGTGTAGAGGAAGCATATATACTATGTGTAACAAAGAAACCTTTTTTTTATGCAAAAGCGCCTCATATTTTCTGTTTTTAGTTTATCTTTAATAAATATAACTGTCTGCTGCTATCTGTCCATACGGTTCACTCATGCAGGAGAAAATGCATGCAACTCGCAGGTCCTGCATCCAGATGCAGTTTCGGTAAATGTCTTATGTATGATTGTAATGGAGTTTCTGTGCACTAAAGATATTTATTTTCCATGCATGCCGCCTTAAGTTACAGCTAAGAGCTGTGTGACGCAAATGCATGCAATAATGTGCATTGCTTAAACTCCGTCTTCTTCTTTTAAGTCATGCAAAATGGAAACAGCTTCAGCAGTGAGTGGGATAATGGGTAGGCAGCTGCCACTGCCTTTCACAATTGCTCTTAGTCATAACAGCAAGCCAACCTGTTTGCAGCGACAGATGATGGGCGTGAACAAACACAGGAACACGTACTGTCTGCGGGCTAAGAAAACTTTGAAGAGGAGGAGCAGGCGGTGTGCTGATGTTCAGCAGGTTCCTGTGAGGTTTCTCGCTTTCTCTTCACTGTGAACTTGTTACTCCCCTCGCCTGGCGGGTTGACAGACGAGGCGACAATGGCCGACGAAGAGGAGGGGGATACCTACCGGGAGATGAAGCTTTTTCCACAGCTGTGGCCCCGCCACAGGTGCCGCTCTCAGAGTGATACCTCCGGATTTCGAGCTAGAGTTTTGTTCAAGCTCCGGGGAGCCCGCTCAGGTAGGAGAGACCTCTCACGAGTGGGCCAAGAAAAAAAAAAGAATAAGGAAGTTTGAGACAAAGGTGCTTAATAAGCACAAAACAGGCTTCAGCTAGCTTTCTTTAATCAACAGTTAAGGTTATGCAAGTTATAGCAGTTACGTCTTGCTAGACAACATCTCCAAATTGCTTCCTCTGATTTCCTGTTCTCCAACCCAAAATAGTCGTCGTATCTCTTCCTCTCACATTTTGGGCTGAATTAAAAAAAAAAAAAGCAAATAAAGAAGCCAGTTTTTGTTTGTTTGTTTTGTTTTATACTTAATTCTGCTTTCTTGTTCATACAATTCATACAGTTCATACATAGAACACAATAATTACCGTAGTAATTCATTGCTTTGTTGTGACACACTTGTAATTCATAACCATATAGTGGATACACCTATTTTTTTTTCTCAAAGTTACACAATAAATTGCATGGAGATCGTCTTTGTCACGTCAGGGTGTGACACATAATTAAATTCACCAGTAACTGAAGTTAGCAAGTGTGCAGTTTCAGTATAATAACAATATCGGTTATTTCTTTGGGTATTAGATATCGAAAGGTCTCAGAGGTAAAATGTAAAACCAATACTCGGGGACAGGGTGTTAAAATGATGCAGTGTGAGACCTCTTTCACTGTGTTAACCATGTGTCCGCGGTGACTTTCTTAAATGTCACTGTCAGGGTTTTGCTGCCTGAAGCCCGTGGCTTGCAGGCCTATATACTGCTTTAGTGGTTTGAACCACTTCCTATCAGTCATCTACACTGTTTTAACTCGGGCCGTGCTGTTTGACCAATTCACACGCCTCCCTCTGCTCTGACACAGTTTGCAGACATAACATTTATTAATTCACTGTCTTTTGGTGAGGACTTTTTTTCTTCTTAAATGGGATCAATTCATTATAGCATACAAATAACATTTGCGTTAATAGTTAATAGTTATATTGCTTGTCTACAGTTGCCACAGTAAGTGTCCTGTGTTTACCGTTAGGCTGTAATTACAGGAAATGATTGTGGAGTGGAGCCGTTAGGAAAATAGATGCCCAAAGTTATTTATGTCTCCTGCCAGTTTGCATTTTGAACTTCACCAGTTGCAAGATTATTAAATATTTCTTATAAGTGCCCGTACATATGTAATCTTCACTCAAATCTGTTAAACATATGTAAGGTTCCAAACAACCGGTTTAGACTATACAATGACTGTAATGTGTACAAAACACACTATATTGTAAACTGAACGATTTGTAGCAACAGGGGGCGCTATTTCACCTTTCCTAACAATTAAAAACAGCACACATCAACTCAAACGTATTACGTCACCCAGGTGTGGACTGATGGTGGGAGGCTGGGTTTATTTTGACTGAGATGATGTGAGATTAGAAATAGTGTAGTACACATCGCAAATGACACAGACCATATCTGTCATTTTACAGAATCATATTTTTTTCTTTTCTTTTTTTTTTGACTAGAAGGGATGAAGTTGATCGAGCTTCTGAGAAATGTCCCTTCCCAATATAAAATTGCTCCGGTGGGGAATATTAGCATGATTAATGGCAGAAGGGAGGGATGTTCTTTTCATGCTAAGTATGGTTTGTTTATAAAATATATGAGAATAAAAAGGAAATGCCGCCCACATACTTGAGAACATGCAAGGCAACAGGAAGCATAATTAAATGATAAAACAAAATAGGCTCTTTTAAGTAAAAGTGAATTATCTAAGCATTCCCTTTAAAAATGAATAAGAAACCACAGTCTTGTGAGATATTATGTGGCTAAATTGTAACCGGAGCAAAATCAAGGCAGAACGTTTTTGAGTAAAGTGGGTCTGAATAAAGACTGACAAAAGATTCAGTTTAATTTTTGGTGTAATTTTCTATCACTTCCTGAATGTGCATAAGAATAACAAAGCATGTACACCAATGCACTTCACGGCTCTTAGGTTATATGTGGATAATGCGCATGCTAAGATGGCCTTTGATGTACTTTGTAAATAATATGTTGTCCTCCAGATGGGTACTGTTTCGCTGTCCTAATTGGAGAGGGATAAAGTAGAGGAGGAGATAAAATGGTACAAGAGGCCAGAAAATAGAGGAGAAAGATAGAAGGAAAGGCCAAGAACAAAAAGTACGAATTAAGACAAAGAAGAGCAACAGTGAACAAACAGACCAAAGAGTGGAAAGCAAGTGAGGCATTTGAATGCAGACAAGGGAACATTATGAAATCAGCGAAGAGCAGAGAGGAGGCAGAAAGGGATGCGAGGACTGGATGATTAAGGAGGAGGAGAGGACCAAAGCAAAGAAGACAACAGAGGAGTGTCAGCTTTCTGGTAGCTTGGCTTCTTGCGGGTACTTGCCTCGAAATTACATTGATTACAGACCCTTTTAGCCTGCGATAACTGCTTGTTAAAATGTACTGAAATGCAGTGAGCTGCCCTTCCCCCTTCACTGCCCACACATCTTTAGCTACCGATGTGGCTTCTGCAGCAGCCACTGACATACCCCAAAAAAGTTATGGTTTTTGTTTTTGGAGCGAATAAAAACACCATCTATGTTGCAGTGTTCACTTATTATAACCACATTCGACTTTTTCTTTTCAAAAGTCTCATATGGAATTGGAAATCACTAAATCATTAATTTTTAATAGATTTTGTTGAGAGCTCAATTTCTAAATCCTGGAGATAGACGATTCAGAGAAAGGATTTTTGGTTTAATATTTGCTGTGTCAATTGAAAGCTTCTAAAAAGAAAATATTTAATGTGAAATGTATTTTTTTTTTATTCCAATTACAACGGATAGATGTAGCGATGTCATGAAATGTGTGCCAAGTGATGGGGCAGCAGAGGAATCCGTCTGTAACCAAATGTAGACCACAGTTTAGGATCTATTAACTTATTTGACTATGGCTAGTATGTAGCAAAATACAACCACCTTGTTTCAGCTACATTTATGATGATATATGTTTTTTACATAATACCATCACATTTGAATTTATCAATGACCCTGCTGTGAGGCAGTAATTCCACCCCTAAAAATAACACGTCAGCGAGCTCTCAAAGGGTCATTGTGATTATACCTGTTTTGAGCAAAGCAAGACATTAGGTAATGGTTAACTCTGGTTTCTGGCGTCAAAGTTTAAAAATATTGAAAACCTAGCCTACAGCTCTGGAACCAGGCTTTATTTTAACATATGATATCAGTGGCAGATTTTTAAGAACAAATTTATATCTTTTATAACTTAAGATGCCTTTTGACCCATTTTCAACAAGCCCCCCAGGTGTGACATCCAGTTCAAGCGGTGAAACAGTTTAAATTTGTTCAGAAAAGTCACATAGGCAATACTCCCATACCAAGGATTGCAATGAATGTTAATCTTGGAATATTAAAAATAAAAATAAAAGATTACATTAGCTAACATGCTAGCAGAAGAGAAGCTAGTTGTATTGCCTATATACAAGCTCTCCATAGAAGCCAATACAGAGAATGGATCTACAGAACATACTATTTTAACTAACAGTCAGTGTTTGCTTTTAACAGTATCAATCACTGACATTTGGCCCACCCTTTTACTAATAATTTATTACCAAATCACCAAGCTTGCCTAATCCCTGATCAACTTGAGTTTGTGTTTAAATCTAACCAAAACTTGACTGCAGCGATGTCAGATGCACAACCTATTTCATTTTCAGTAGTGAAGTGTGAGTAAGCCATACGTTCAGTAAACTCTCCTATGTGTTGCTCTACAGGGACATTCCGAACGCAATTCATCAGAACCTGTCGGCCTGCTGTTGCTGCATTTTAAATGACCTCATGATTATGCCAGCAGACAAACAAAAGGCAACTCCAAATCCAATAATTATTCTGGATCAGCTCTGTTGTCTTGGTTTTTTAATACACTCCCTGAAATCTTCATGAACACTCTTTGAATGCTAATTCTAAGAAACTGATTTTCTTTCCTTTTTAATAATCACACTCAGCCTTGGTAAGGTTTTGGATGGACTTTATGTGTTGCTCTCACATTAAACTGTGAAAAAGAGAATAAGACTGCATCTCTTTTTGATTATCTTGTTAGATACTGGCACTTTAATGCTTTTTTAATCTATTCGCTTCTTTTCCGTGTGATCATGCGTGTGCCTGTGTGGGTGGGTGTTACTGGAGTTGATGAGCCAGTTTCTGTTCTTCTCGCTTATTGGGAGCCCTTTCATTGGACTGAATCAAAAGTCAAAGTCTCACTTTCTCTGTTTCTTACTCCCCCTCCATCTGTCTAACAGTAACTTTGTGCAGTTACTTAATAAGCCTTTAACTTTATTAATATATGTTGAAACGCCTCGGCTGAAAACGAGCAGGATGATTACTCTGCACAGCCTCTAATAATGATGTTTACATACAGCAAGTGTATGTTTAAGCGTGAAGTGGGAATTACATAATCACTCTGTATGTTAATTAAAAAATCCAGCAGAAGAGAGACACTAGTGATTAAAAAATACAGATATAAGATAGATAAATTATATGTATGTATAAAAAAAAATCATTTGAGAACAGAATTAAATAATAATAAGAGAGTCAAATACAATAATACAGGAAAATACTGACACTTGACACGTAGCACTAATGTTTGTGTGTGGACACCATATTTGTTCTCAGTCCACTTAACTTACATTGTTTACACTGGCTTACACACACACATGCACACACACACACATGCACACATGCACACACGCATATCTGTTATTCTCAGTCCATCAGCACATTTTATCGTGCTCTGACCCATTTTTTCTTTCCACAGATTGGACTTTAATGTGAAATAGATATGCTTTATAATAAACAGAAAATTAAAAATCACCTGTGCTTAGTAGACGTGCACAGCCAACATAAATATGCAGCAGATATCTAAAGGAGACACGCAATAATCCTAACTTTTGTTGATATAAAACTTATTTAATTATTTAGTGCGCGCGCCTGTGTGTGTGTGTGTAAATGGGAGAAACGAAGAGAGAGGAAATAACCATCTATCTGGCTCTTAGTACCACAGAAAGCGATGAGGAAAGGACCCAAGCAGGCTTGGCAACAAAAGGCTGATAAGAAACTTGAACATTAACAAAGTCCCAAAAGGCACAAATAGAACCAAAGATGAGCACAGAGACAGAGCACACCGAGGAGCATAACAGATGAACTAGCAGACAAAGGAGGAACACAGGGCTATATATAAACACAGAGCACTAATTGGGGGAGCAGGCAGAACACTAGAGGAAACCATTAACAGCAGGTACAAACAGTCAGGGAAAGAGAGAACTAACCTTCAAAGTAAAACAGGAAATAGCCAAACACAAAATTTAATAGAAACATTTAATAAGAAGGGCAGCACGGTGGCACAGTGGTTAGCACTGTTGCCTCACAGCAAGAAGGTCAATTCCAACATCAGGCCGGGGTCTTTCTGTGTGGAGTTTGCATGTTCTCCCCGTGTTTGCGTGGGTTCTCTCCGGGTACTCCGGCTTCCTCCCACCGTCCAAAGACATGCAGCTTGTGGGGATAGGTTAATTGGATAATCCAAATTGCCACTAGGTGTGAATGTGCGAGTGAATGTGAGTGTGAATGGTTGTCTGTCCCTGTGTGTTAGCCCTGCGACAGACTGGCAACCTGTCCAGGGTGTACCCCGCCTTTCGCCCTATGACAGCTGGGATAGGCTCCAGCGCCCCCCGCGACCCTGAAAAGGATAAGCGGAAGCGAATGGATGGATGGAATTTAATAAGAAGTCAGGAACAAAGGCACACAGAGGGAGGCATAAACATAGACACTAGGGAGACTACTACTAATAATAATAATGATAATAATCTAGATGAAATAAAACTTAGACTCCTCAGTGGAATACAGCAAATACACAAAACAAAGATAAAGAAATGTTGAATTTAGATAAAAATCAAAGCAAGAATCAAGAGCACACAATGAAAAATGTAAAGCGCTAGAACAAGAGTGAAAACAACAAAACCACCCAAAAACCTTGTAACCAGACCAGAGGCCATGGCACTTCATCTTTCTTGCATTTTTTATTCTACCTGCCCTCACCTGACTCTCTCTCATTGTGTGAGAGTATGTTTGTTGATTTTTATAGAGATATGATTCTCACAAATGTTATGTTTATATTCTTGTCGTTGGGCCACAGTCTTCAGCTGTCTTCTTAACTGTAATATTCAATAAGCCATAAATGGGGTTAAAACGAGGAGGGGGAAAAGGCCACTAGACAGCTGCAGTTTACGTCCGTGTCTTTTCAGACTCAGTGTGTGTACTTAATACTTAGTAATTAATTAAATTAAGAGGTGGACAGTAAAAATTCAGTATCTGAAAACCTTGTGAAATATGACCACATCTGTCTTTCCATTCCTCCGTTATAGTGTGGAATTTTTTTTTCCATTTTTAAGGGGATTATAACAGTGTGTCATGGTCACGGTCCCTGTTCATTTAACTGAAATCCATTCTTGGGTTTCTGGTTTTCATATTTTCCTAATGTGTCCTGGTGTGTTTCCTGATTTTTGTCTAACTGTTTATGTGTCTGTTTGTTTTCTTGTTTTTAATCATTCTCAGTTCCTGTTTTATTTTGGTAAAGAGTTTTTTGTGCATCGCTGATATTTTTGCTTCCTTTTTGATTTCTCATTAGTTTCACCTATGCCCTAAGACTTGTGTGTTTGGACTCCTCTTTCCCCTTTCAGGTTTCATATGTGAGTTCAGTTGTGACTTTCGTGTATTAATGTTTTGCTTTAGGCTTTACTGTATGATTTCTTGAGTTATGGCCATGGTGGTTAAGCTGGTATGAGGAAGTGTTTTTTTCTTATTGTTTTTTGTTTTTATGGGTAGCACATGACGTGTGCTTGAGCTATGCAATTTGTGGCTTTTATGATGCTTTATATCACTGCATTTGAGACATATTTATATACACAATACATTACCTTTTGTTTATTTTTCTCTTATTTTCCTTTCAATTCAACCATTTATTATATTAACTACTCGTTCAACTCAGAGTCACAAGCATTGGAGCCTCTCCAAGCTGATATTGGGGCACACACTGGTTCATCATCATGAAGCTAAAACGGAGAGACTGACAACCACACACTTACAACTTACAATCACCAGGAAATTCATTTTCCCAAGGGGCCACGTAAAAAAAAAAAACTGGGAGGAGTGCACCCATTTGGTCAATCCAATTTTGCGTAATATCAATTAAGCAGAACTGAGTTACCTTATTCTGCTTAATACTAATTTTATCTCTTATAAACATATAGGCGCCCTCCAAAACAACCCCAGTTTCTTATGTGACCCCTTGAGAAAATTAATTGCCCACCCCTGAGTTCAGCTCTTGCAGTTCATGTCTTTGACCTGCAGGAGGAACCTAGAGAAAACCCATGCAGGTATTCAGTTCATATTTTATTTTTTATTTTTTATTTATTTTTTATTCCTATTCATTCTATTTATCCCCTTCGTATATTTTATTTATATTGTGTGTGTGTGTGTGTGTGTGTGTGTGTGTGTGTGTGTGTGTGTGTGTGTGTGTGTGTGTGTGTGTGTGTGTGTGTGTGTGTATATAATATTCTGTAACTCTGTAACTTCTGTCGGTGCTGTGCTTTTTTGGAAATCGAATTTCCCAGAGGAACCCACCCGAGGGATTAATAAAGTTCTATCTAATCTAATCTAATCTAATCATATTGGTTTGATTTACTAGCATGGAAGTTTAGGTATGCAACTGCCAAAGCATTAGCAATTTCAACAAACAGCATACAACAGTAAAAATGCATTCGATTATTAGGACTGGCGTGTATGAATTCTATGTAGTTTTTCTACTATGCGAGTGTGTGTTTGAATGATTGCATCTGCTGTGCCATATTTTTCTTCTGCTTCTTCTTTTTCTTTCTTCCTCTTTACGTCACTGTGGGATTTTAACCCATGGGGATGGGGTAGAGTTAAAAAAAAAATAGATGAGCATGGAGCCAGACTGGGTAGCCGTAAGAAGAAGGAAAAACTTGACTGACAGTTTGATGGAGATAAACGCAGGATGGGACTGGGAGAGAGAACGAGGACCTGAGATGGAAACAAACATTAACTTTTAATGGTCTTTTCTGGAGCGAAGGGATGCAGATGGGAGGGAGGAAGGGAGGAGGAGCAAGTGAGTAGCAGACAGTGTAGAGAGACTGAGAGAGAGAGGCAGAGAGGGTAATACAGGAACAGAGAGAGAGAGAGAGAAAGAGAGAAAGAATAGGAAAAGCAGGCAGACGGTGAGAAAGAGGGAGGGGGAACTGGCAAGGGGGAGGGCTGGAGGCAGAGAGGCTGTGTGTCTGGAAGAGGCAAGGATCAACTCAAACTGCTGATAATATTCCCTGGGTCAAGTCATGGAACATGACGGTAAGTTTCCTCCTTATATAATAAGCTGTACTTCCTTGTATATCTTTCTATTTTTTAAATGATCCAGTGTCTCTCTGACTTTGTGTGTCTGTGCAGCAGTAGCAGAAGCTACTGGGTCTTCACCTAACATGCTGTCCTTTGCTTTGGTTGTCACCTGTTAGCCTAGGATTGCTTTACATGTTAAGTGTAGGCATAGGCTGTAAATCCTGGGTCTGTATCACCTGAGTTATGAAACACTCTGGTTAAAATGCTCGTGTTTAGCCGGAAGAAAGAAATGAGCACACAGTGGGGGAAATAAATGTGTGCTTTAATGTCCCCATTATTAAAGCCTTTAATTATTTTGCAACTTTTGTATGAGAGTCTGACTTTCTTCAGGCTCGAGCAGTTTTTCTGGTAACGCTTTGCATTGTTTCATTATTTAAAATAAATATGCAGCGCATACCAGTGACAACACCCAGTCATGCAGTATATGCTTGAAAACTTGAGACTCAAGCATCTGTTTGGAATATTAATAAGATCCTATTGTTATTGAGTGTTGTAGAGGACTAAATGACATTAAGGGTTTCCATATCTTCACTTAACTATACCTCTAGTGTCCTGGTAGGTTCAGATTTGTTGATGACAGAAAGAGTTTTTGGCAGTGTTCATGAAGCACCGATCGTTGTGTACTTAATGTAAAAAGAAATGATTGCTTTTGAAGTCTGTTCACAGTTGCATTATAGCATTAGGGTTTCTCATATGACTGAGTGAAGACTGCATCTAATGGCTGTAACTTTGTTATAAATATTTCTATAGAGAATAGAAAACTTATTAAGGATAATAATTCCTAATGTGCTTGGCTGGAAGCCATCTTGGGTGTGCTAGCCAACATGACAATGGTAAGTCTGTACATTGGTTGGTGTCACACACAACACGAGGGGGCAGGCAGGCTATATCAGTCCCATGTTATCTAATGTAGTTTAATTACTGTTTGCTGAGGTTGTCATAACATATCACAGTGTTTAATAGCCAAAGCCTCTGCTGTCATGCGTCAATAAATCAAGACAAAAATTTTGAACAAAGATGATTGTTGCTGTCCTAGGTAAGCTTTACAATAAACTGCTTTAACCATCCTTTAATTGTGTGATTTTGCCTTCACTGGCAGACTTGTGCTGAGACCCAAATGAGTACACAAAATATTATTGCTGCGGTGAATTTGTAAAACAGTGTTTTGCAATGCAAAGCAGCATCTGCGTGTGTGCGTGCATTCATATGCATATGTTTGCACAGACCATAGTTGGTCATAGTGCTACTGTGTGGATATATTTCCTCTGCCCACTCTTGAATGCATGTGTTTTAGAGAAAACACAAGGTCAGTCTGCAGATTTGCACACGCTTGTATAACATGAGTCATTTACTACTGCGTCTGCAGTCTGCACTATATCGATGCAGGTTAGACTCCTACAGACTGTTGATAACACAACAACCTCTGCACTCAGCTGCTAAAGTTGTGATGACCTTTCTGAGGGGGGAAACCACACACACCTAACTTCAGTTATGCCACAAATGCCACTGTGCTTGTTTGTGTTTCTCTCTCAAACATGAATATTTAAATGACAGAGGAGACTTGACCTGGTAAAACAGCATAGTTTCAGACTGACAGATTGACGTACTTGTTTGACAGGTACACCAGATAAATCAGTACAACTCTCTTAAGTTTTTAAAGAGAATGATCCTCATGTCACTCTTTGAGCCACTAAGATATCATCATAGGGGAGAAGATGTTTTATTATTTATTCTGTATTTTAAACCTAAACTGTTTTATGGTATCTAACCTTTTTAAGTAACCCTTTTCAAAACAGCTCTTACTGTCAGTAAGAGCTAGCATGACAATGGCCAAAGGATCATCATCAAGCGGCGAGTCTACTCTAAAACAAATCATGTTTAGCCTTCAAAAGAGAAGCAATGTCCTGACTAACAGCCACACAACACAACTGAGCAAACATGACTGACGTGCTTAGGACAGCTGTTTTTGTAATTAACAGCAGCTCTTGGGTAAATCTAGCCTTATATAGTTAGACTATTGTGTCCTCTTAAGCCTTCACATCACACACTTTTAAAACAGTCGTGCCATTGCCATTTTCTCTTATGTGCAGTTGCTCTTACATTTTCCTGCCACGGTGGCCATTATTTTATGGCTATTATTAAAGACCCCACAGGACATTAATGGTCTTTCCTTCAGCTCTTTTGGTCCTCATCTGTGCCTCTTTCTCAGCCTTTCTCGCTCTCTTTCACCTCTCTCAAGCTCACGTTCTTTTAAGCTCTCCGGCTGCCTGTCTGGCAGGATGTCAACTATTGATTTATACAGGCAACATTTTAACAGTGATGGCGGCTTATGGGTTGTGCCAAACAGAATACAACAAACAAGAGATCAGATTTCAGACAAGCCTGCTGGCAGATGGAAAGAGGGATGACAGTAGCCTTTACTGTATTGTTGCATTATAATATTATACAGTTAATATTACCAGTTAAAAATGCTTTTATTAGGTACATAAGAGGGTTGAGAGTGGAGAGAATAGGCAAACTTGTGTTTATAACACTGGATATTAGTTAGATTCAGATACTGTATTGAGACTTACATCCCTTGTGTAGAGATGAGATGATCATGAGCAGAACTACATTTGTCCAATATTAAACTATGATTTTTTTATTATCAGCAGGAAAAAACTATAAAACTGGAAATTCTTTCTCAGTACTTAGTGGCTATGTACTGTAAAAACCTAATGAAAGAAGAAGTAAGTTTGAAGTGAAAGTTCACTAAAGGCCTCCCTCTACCGACACTAAAACTGTATCCACACTTGGTGCTGACCAAAAAGTTGGCATATTGATGGAATCAAAATGTGTTACAGTGCAATGGAAATAGTCTTAATGGGTAAATGCTGACATACACGAAACACGTGACTCAAAAGTCCAGCTTCCGCTGCACCAAACTGATGAGGCAAAGGCTTTCTCAAGTTATTACATGAAACAAACGCAATTACCAAGTTTCTTCTTAACCACTTCTACTTTGTTTTCAACATTGATGTATTAGAGAGAACTGTTTTCCATCATTTGAGGTTTGACTGGCACTTATTCAATCAACAATGAGATCTTATCACACTGTCAGTTTCTGTAATGTTTTAACGATCCATTTGGAAAATAAGTGTGCCCAACCCTTAATATTATTATACAGCAGAGCTGCACAGTATTTGTTCAATAATTGAGACTATCTTTCATGTTTTTTCTGGAAATTTTATTTAAAAAAATTCTAATTATGCATGAAAATCTGGCTATAGTAATATGCTGAATGAGAAAATGATTTAAGGTGGTTTAATACTGCAATATCTCCTAGTCTATGCAAAAAAAAAAATGCTGATTTACTGAATTCTACTGAACATTATCAAACCTGGCAAAGATGAATAAGATACTGTAAGTGTTGCTGATCATATATTTTACAGACACTATTTTAAATGAATGAAACATCACAGAACTACAGAGAATGACTAGTTTTATACTGAGACCATTTAAAATAAGTTCCTCTCTTCTCAGCTTAGTTTGCTTGTATAACAGGGCCTGTTCCTTGCTGAGTCACACCTGACTGTTATGACAGTTTGCAGTCTGAATCATGATCCTGGTTCAGACAAGTCCCGTCACTGACTCTTAAAAAGGTTAGTTAGTTCATAACACAGAAAATCCATTAGGTGAACTTCACATAGACCTCCTTAAACTGGTTGTGCTGTGCATATAAAGGACAGCCACACATACAGAGTTATGAAAGCGCAAAATAATATTAGGTTAGGACAATTTTCTTAGACTGTGCTCTGGGGGAAAAAAAACTTTGTTTAATAAATAAATCAAGGGGAGGGGAGAAAGGCTCTGAAAAGAAGCACTTAAACAATTATTATCTCTTGTTCTGCTGAGGCTACTACTTAATATTTGATGACTCTCTTCCTTTCCTCTGGCCCCTTGCCCCCTTCACCTCTCTTGTCTCTCCTTTTGCTGTTCCGGTTAGAGAATTGGTCAATCTCCCTCTGTTAGTCTCAGTTATTTAGTGTCAGGACAAGCAGAGTCCATTTCCTGAGGCGTTACCTTGAGAGATTCATTCTCATACTCAAAGCTGAGTACTCTTGATTTCAAATAAATCCCTAAAAATCTTGCACAGATTTACAGCACAAGTATTAATTTCATCTAATCAAAATCTTGCGTCTGATCAGTAATCGGTTTTTCAGGTAGTTTACATGTGAAATGTGGTGATGCTGCTTTCATGGCATGTTTTGGTCGTTTCACTGCTCAGTTCAGTTCATTTTATGTTCACAGCAAGGCCCTTTATATTGTAAAATAAAGGCCTTACAATAACAGAGAGAAAACACCAACAATTAGACAAATCCCCAATGACTAAGCGATTGGCAACAGTGGGAAGGAAAAACTCCCTTCTAAGAGGAAGAAACCACCAGGAGAACCAGAGGGACAGACATCTGACGTAAGCAGTTGGGGTGAGGAGAGGGAAACAGGACAAAAGACATGCTGTGGAGGAGAGCAAGAGATTGATAATAACTAATGATTAAATGCAAAGTGGTGTATGAATAGAGAGTGGAAAGAGTTCGATGAGGAAGAAGCGCTGTGTCATGGGAAGCCCCCAGGAGACGAGGCTGATGGCAGAATAACTACGGGTGAAAAAAGGAACAGTATGCATGCGGGCGTTTATGGGATGCTCAGATTAAGCCAGCAGTTTGGAAACAAGTTACAGGAACGCAGTCTGATTGAGATCTGGTTACTGACACTTTGACTTGATAGTGATACTTGCATAAAACCAAACATTAAAGCAAAGAAACCCCACACTTAAAGCTGAAGAACTGAAAGTGGCAGCACTGAAGGCCTAGCATTAACAGAAAAAGTACAAATATAGCCACCAGGCCAGAGAAGTGAAGCCCCTGCAGAGGTGCCTCGCAATCCCTTGAAATAGAGTCACTAAAAAAATCAGTTTTCATGAAACACTAAATCAATATAATGTAAAAAAAAAAAAATCTATATAATCTCATTGTCTGAACTCACTCCTTCAGTGAACTTGTGATCCTTTTGAAATGAATCCCATCAGTAAGTGTGTATTAAACTGCAAAGAAAGGTATATACTTCGAATCAGGTTTCCAGGGTCACCAGCTCCACCTTATCCAAATACGGTCACTTCTGACTCCAGAATTCAAGTGCACATGGTAGTCAATAAACCAGCTGGTGTGACATCAGGATGAGGGCATCTCTATTGGAAACATACATAATGTCTGCTATTGTCAGCTGATATTTGTCTGTCTGGTTCTAGAGGCAACACAAGCTCTACTCTTTGTCATCATGGTGTCTTAATTGTACTTGATGGTTTCAGGCAGGGTCAAGGCTCTGTGCATCAATATAAATGATACCCAAGTAGTGTGTGAGCGCACGTATGTGCGTGTGTGTGTTTTAAGGCAGATGGGCAGTGAATGATAAAGCTCATGAAATTCAAAAATGAAAATTGTCCTGCACTGAGAACAGAGACACCCATTTGAAAATATAGCATTAAAAATAACTATACATAAAAATGCATAAAGGTGTACATTAAAATATAATATCCCACCATACATGCTAACATTAATCTATGTAACCTTGTGTGTAACCATAAAACCACGCACATACAATAAACTCAGTAGTCAATGTTTAAAATGACATCATCTTTATCCTTTTAGACCTCTCATGTCTTTTTGTTGGGATGAGCTGAAATCAAGCTTGTTTCGGGTAAGGATTCATTATCTTCAAATCTTTTTTGGCTCAGTTTTCATTCTTTCTTTTTTTAGCTAATTAGCTAATGCATGTCTGACTCTGATCCATTTTGGACAGAGTCCATATATGTGCATCTCTGTGCATTATTTCAGTTATTCTGAATCTATGTGGATGGCTCCACTGGTGGAGCATAGAGCCTCTGTGGGTGGATGACCAAAGGGAAAATACTAAGTTCAATGAATATCATTTATCTATGGAAAAAAGTTACCTCATGCTATTGTGCTGACATTTAACTGAAATGCAACACGGATCTTTTTCACTGTTAATAATTAATTTAAAAAATGTGGTGTAGGCAAAAACATAAGAATCTTTGGATTATGGTAACCAAAGGAACCGGTGAAAATACCCTCTGAGACTGAATGTTGTGCTGTCTTGTCTGGAAATCAGTGTGTGTGTTCTCAGTGGTATTATCTCTGTCCTTTAACACGTGTAAATGTGCTCCAAATTCAGTATGTGTTGTGGGTACATTGTGTAAATGACATTACCTCCCAGTAAGTGCTAACATAGTCATATTCTGCTGTTAACCTCTCTAAGTACTTCCATTCTCATTCTCAGTTTTTATCCTCCCACCTCTTTACCGGCTTCCTTCCTGTTCAATTATCCATTTCCATCTGATTCGCTAATGACAGCCCCATAACTGTGTGGTTGACTTGGCAGCTCCAAAGCTAAATGTATATTGAATGGTAACACTGCATGTTACCAGCACAAAAGCAATTGAAAGGGGTCATTTGTTAATATGATGGATCAAGAAAATGTCACATATTCTTTGGACTTGATGGCATCCGTGTCACCTTAAGAATTGAGTTAGAGTTAGGTTGAAATAAGCCACAATCAAGGGGCAGGTAATTGGGTTTTATCAAATCAGAGCAGACAAGAAGTGGTGAGTGAGTCTGCACACACACACAAAATCCATACACTGCTTCATTTTTGTAACAAAACTTCCAAAATTAGTTTTGTTTAAAGGTCAGTGTTGGCTTTATTTCTCATTCTGCCACAATCCTTAAGAACAATGTTCTCTGTGCTGTGGCTGCTTAAATGCCAGGACTGCATGTGGCTTCCTGATGTTTAATGACTTATGGGGAAATAGAAACAGAATTATGAATGGAACAAGAACAACTTTGTGACAAATCATCTCCCAGTTAACCTGAAGTCAGTTTGCTTATGCTTACTTTGCTTAACACTAGATGGCAGTCTTGGCCCAAATGGTAAGTCGTTTCGTGTGCAGATCAGGCAAGTTTAATTTGCTCATGCTTGCTGCTGTGTGTGTCTGTGTGTGTTTGTGTGTGTAGAGAGTGGGAGGGAGCGTGTGTACTAATGGCTTATTTCTGTCAAGCCCTGTTCTGCAAGGTCTCAACTGACACTGTGTTGACAGTAATGATAGCCAAAGCTCTCTTTCTCTTGCGCTTTCTCTTCTATAAACACACACACACACACAAAGACAGACACACACAGTCACACATGCATGCACACACACACACACACACACACGTTAGTTGACTCTCGTGTTGAGAGTCAGTGGCAGCGTTTGACTCAGTTTGCCACAGTTTGCCACAGTTGTCACTGAGCAGTGATGTGTGCTCTTGTGTCTAATATTAAACAGATATTACTTGTGCGTGCTGCAAGTAGAGCACCTAATGACAACACTAGACTGACTTTGCGCTCTTTTGAATGACTCACTGCTGGGTTGGTTCAAGATTCACTACTGTCATCTTCCTTTTTAATAATAAATTGCCTGCAGGGTAAAGCCTACTGCTTTTCCTCTGGAGCTGGACTGTAAACTCATTTATGTATTAATTATAGGCTGTAAGCTAAATATATTGTCATTTCCCAAGCCTGGTTTCTGAGATAGGCTCTCAGATGTTTAATTATTGGGCTAGATGGTACTATTGGGCTGCTGGAATGTCAATAAAATAATATTTAGTGTGACTATAAATTCACTGAGTGGATTTGTTGCTAAGGAGGACCTTAAATTTGGTCTAAAAACAACTGATATGCACTGCCACACAGGTTTTAAATGACACTGTATGACGTATTGTGCAGTAAGTACACTACATATCATATTAGCAATGCAGCAACTTATTAATGCCATTATTATCATCTTTTTGTTTCTTGTTATATATTTTTAATATTGGGTAATATTGTAAAAGACCCATCACAAGTTCCAGAAACACTGTACTTGCTTAAAATTCACAGGCACATCCAGTAGAAAGAAAATCTGTCATAACTCTTTGGAATTACCTGGTTTTCTAGATTCATTGGTTCATGAAATGTGATCCTTGAGTTACTAACACACACAATTTATACATATTTATAGAGCACACTCATTTGAGGTCAAAAGATAATTTAACCCTTGGATTTAATACCTGCTTCAGCCCCCTTTGTAACCTCAAACCTCAGGCTTTAGAGGAACCTGCAGGTCAGAGATGGCTGATGATCACAGGGGGAATTTTGGACCATTTTGTACTTACAGGACTCCTTCAGCGGAGTCAAATTTCAGGATGTGAAAGGCTCTAATGAGGTCATGCCACCACATCACCCATTTATGGGAAGTACTCTAGGTTGAAATAAATTGGATTTAATATTTAAGGTAAATGTCCTGCTGCAACACACAACTTATTGTGCACGCCCAGACATAATTTTGCATGATACCAGCTTTTCCCACCCCTGACTCTAATTGCTTTCTGTTGCTGTCATTAGCTTAGCATTAGCTGGAGACGTTTTCCAGCCTGCTCTGTGAAGAATTCACAGATGGAGAAACAAGTTAAAATATTTATATTCAAATACACAACATACACAAACGTACTGGGCCTCCTACACATTACACCTTACACCTATTCAGCTCAGCTTATTGGACTAAGAAAGTGTAATGGGTTTCCGTGATTGTTTGTCCACGGAAACCTATGCCATGAAGCTCCTGGTGCACAGTTATTGTGCTCATGTTAATGCCAAGGGAGGTTTGTAACACTACAGTTATTGAGGAAGCAGTGTTTGCAACTTTTACGCATAGCTCTCGGTAATCCCACTCTGTAACTTTACGTGGTATGCCAATCTGTGGCTGAATTGCTATGGTTCCGAAAGACTTTCACTTTGATAAAGTAACACTTACAAGTGATTGCGGAATAGCTAGGATGGAAGAAATCTCACAAACGGACTTGTTGTGACAGTAGAATGATAACTCAAAGTCAGGGAGCTCTTTAAAACTATGTCTTCTTCCACAAATGTCTGAAAAACAGACCAAGGGCTGAACATACAGAAATTGTGAAATTGCATCCAGGAACTTGTTATGCAACAGTGCTAACCACCATGACACCCTGCTGCCCAATGATAATTATAATACTCTATAAAATTGCAATTAAAAAACTTAATTTTGTATTTACTGGCGTTATTTTTTTTCTCTAATATTAAAATTTGTTTGATGATATGAAACATAAGTGTGACAAGGATACATGTGTGATAATACTGCAAATGACTGCATAATGTGTTTTTTAAAAAAAGAGAAGACAATACACAAAAGTTAGATAGATACAATAGTTACAATATGAATTTTAACAAAAGCTGTGTAATGCACTAAGGCTACAATATTGGTTTGTGAAAATAGTTATGTAATTGAGTCACATTCACCTCAAGTTTCACTGGAGCGCAGTTCTAGGTTAGTGCCATCATTTCGTGATCTGGGCCGATGTAAACCAGCGGCTGAGAGTGTCGGACCCCTTCGCCCTTTGACCCCAGCAGCGTCCCTAATCTGCATAGAGGAATGAGAGGCATTTTCAGCCGCTCACAGGAGGAGGAGGAGGCGGGGAGGAGGAGGAGGTGGTGGAGGAGGGGAGGGGAAGTTACGACGTAGTAGAGAGTGAGTGAGAGAGTGAACCAAGTTTCCAGTGACTGAGCCATCACGGCGTAAAAACTTCTTTTTTTGAAATGAACTCGCTTGGCGGTGGAGGACGGGGTTTATGCGGAGATAGAGAGCCGTGATAGCGGGTTAGGGGGCCCGGTCCGGCCCGGTGCTCAAGCCGAATATGGGTCAGACCGCCGTGTCTGCCGTGTCTCAGACTGCAAGCGGTGAGTGTGTGTGTGTGTGTGTGTGTGTGTGTGTGTGTGTGTGTGTGTGTGTGTGTGTGTGTGTGTGTGTGTGTGTGTGTGTGCAGTCTCCCTTCCTCTTGTCTCTCTCACACACAATCCGCTATCTTTATTCAGGAAGTCTTCTCGTTTTTTGTTTTCGTTCTTTCACATTTCTGTCGCATAACTTCGACACAGTTCAAACAAAGCGCAGCGCTAAATACCGTTAACGTCAGTGGAAGTTTGCTAAATAGATGTGTGTTCATTTTATTCTTGCATCATTTTACGCCGTGTGTGTGTGTGTGTGTGTGTGTGTGTAGGGGGTTTCTAAATTTATCGCTGGCTCTGCCAACCAACTGTTGTATAGCAGAAAGAAAAACTAGTGAAACAGCCTGTCTTAAAACAGGATGCAGTGTTGTATAACCCAAGAGCTGTTTAAAAGGCTGGCTTGTTGTAACTAGGTAATGAAGACTTTATGTATTTAGCAGCCAACTTGACATTGGTCGAGATGATCGGAAGGAGCGCAGATTAAACTTGTAACCATTTGCCCCTACAGTAGACCCCAGATCGAGCTGTCTATCTGAGCACAGTAAATACAGTCACGAAGCTGTTGAGCAGCACTCAGTGAGTCAACAAGTAGGCCTGGTCATTTTTATGAAGAGCAGCAGGAAATGCAATATTACAGAAGATATTAATTTTGGATAAATGAGAAGTGCTGGAGTTCTGAGCTACGTTTAAACCTGTTATTATTTAAATTATGGATTAATGTAACTCCTTAGTGAGTTAATTATCTCCTTAATGAAGACTTCTTCAGATTTCTTTCTAGTTTTTTAGGTGCACCATGCTAGTACTGGATTTGACCGCCTTTTGCATTTATAGCTACCTTAAGTCTTCGTAGCATAAATTCAGCGAGGTGCTGGAAACATATCTTTGGTGCATAATGACATGACAGCATCATGCAGTCATCATGAAGATTTGCCAGTGATGTGGATCTCCTGCTTCACTGTGTCCCAAGACCTCAGTTGGGTTGAGATATGGTGACTGTGGAGGCCATTTGACAGTGTCATTGCCATGTTCAAGAAATCATCTTGAGATGATCTGAACTTTGCAGCGGGGCATGCTTACACTTTGGTTATAAAGGGATGTACATGGTCAGCAACTATATTCAGGTAGGCTGTGGCATCTAGATAGCGCTATATAAATACAGGCCATTTACCATTTAAATGGCGCTCAGAGACCCAAAGTATGGACTGACATTATACCACACACTATTAGACCTCTGTCACTAGCCTGAACTATTAATACAAGACAGGCTGTATCCACGCTTTCAAAGTTTTTAAGTTCTAACCCTGCAATCAGAATCAAAACGTCTTCAGACCAGTTAATGTGTGTCCGATCTTCTCTTGGTGAGCTTGTGCAAACTGGAGCCTAATTTTTCTGTTCTTAGCTGGTAAGAGTGGCACCCCGTGTGGTTTTGTGCTGCTGTAGCCCATCTGCTGCAAGGTTGCATATGTTGTACTTTTAGAGATGCTCTTTTAGATACTTGAAGTTAAAACAAGTGGTCATTTGGGTTATTCTTGCCTTCCTGTCAGCTCAAAGCAGTCTGAGGGGCAACACCAAAGTGTTATCATTTCAAACTAGGAATCATGCAGATTTTGAAGATTATGAAGCTGAAGCTAATAGAAAGAAAAGGAAAAAATACTCTTAAATGAAACAGTCTAACCATCAAGTGTTTATCAGCTTTATAATGACATTGAAGCTTATTATGAGCTACAGATTGAACAAAAAGAGTAGTTTGTGTTCTTTCATCTGCATACTAAACTGCAGCACTGATTGTTCATTGGTTAATCTGTTGGAGTTCTTTGTGTATCTAATTCCCAGAGTCATTTTAATCAGCTTTTTTCATATGCAACACTGGCAAATACTGAACCCGAATGCTTTGTTTTTACAATCAAAGCCTTTTTTTCCCCATCTGTAGTCCTTGGTCGGTTCGTTGAGCCATAAAGGTAGGCACTTCACGTTCAATCACACTTTTTATGGGAAGGCTTAAAGGCAGTGAGGTAGAGGATGAGACACATGACTCTGGATGAAAACAAAACTAAATCTGTTTTATGGCTCTGTCAGCATTTAAACTAAAACTCAGACTCAACTGTAATGCACTTTAGTCAACATGCAAAGGAACCTGGTGGCTATAATAATGATCTATACGTCCTGCATGGTTACATTACGACTTCATAATGATGCGGTGGGCTTTAAATGCTGAATCTACAGCACTAAGAGCAGAAGTGGAATTCTTTCTCTCAGGGTCTTATTGAAAGATCATTAACATAAAATTGAGATCTCTGAGCTTCTCTACCGAAGTTAAAACATGGTCGGTTTCCTGTTTGACTGCTTTTTGCTCTGTTACTCCAGACTTAGCCAGAGCTTTGAAGTCGTGCAAGTATCATGAGTTGAGCTCTATAATGCTTGTCCAGCCTTTGCTGGAGAAAGATTTGGAAGAAATGACCCAAGTGTTAAAACTGCAGAGCCCAGCGCCGCCCCTCCCTCCACTCTTGTCCAGCACCTCTTGTAGCCTTGTCTTCTTCTCTTCCTTTCCCTGTTCCTTCTTTCTTTAATCCCACATTTTCTCATGCCCCACCTCAGTGTCCCTTTTCCCCTGTGTTTCCCCTCTTTCATCTTTTCTTCTTCCCTTTGTTTCTTTTTGCCTCTTTCTCCCCCTCCATCCCTCTTCCTCTGTTTGTGACGCTTGCTTCTTCCCTCCCCGGTGACTTGGAGTGAAGGAAGGAAGCCTCTCCCTTTTCCCTCCTCCTTAACACATGTTCAGGCAATAATGTCTGAAAAGAGTTTGCTGGCTCTGTCACAATACATCTCTTTTACCCTTAAATATTATATCAGGCGATACATATAAGACTTTGCAGTTTGTCAAGGCAACTGGCAACTGAAGTCTCTTTTATTTGGTCGTCTGCTGTCTCTGAAGTTGTTTCTAATTATCCCACCCAGCTGCAAAATATCCAAGTCCTGACTCACCCATTTTGCATGACATTGCATTTCAGCTGTTTCAGTGTAAAATTCATTGTGGCACAATGGAGTCGAGTCAGCATCTGTAATGTGTAACAACGTCCCAGAATTAAACTGAGATTTAGAGGTACACAGTTTAATTTCAAGAGATCAAATACAGCACTATTTTAAAGCAACTGTCAGTTACAACAAATACTGACAGCATAACATATGTTGCTGTTAAACAGCAGATTGATGAACTGAAGATCTTAATTCCTCTGATTTGGTTTCCTAAAACCTGATTTTGTTGATTTATGATGGTGTATATTTTTCTTAATAGATACAATAGATTAAGGCCTGGCAAGATCGACTTTAAAAAAAACAAACAAAAAAATTTTTTTAGTTGAAAAGAAGTCAACATGTTTAAAGCTGTTATCTGTTAGTACTTACCTTGTTGACAGTGTTCGATCTATTGGCAAATAAGATTGGCAGTGGTGTTTATCTGTTTGTGTAATGTAATGAACAGCTGAAACGTTTGCTGTGTTTGATGTAGCAGTCGTTGAGCATTATTTCTGCACATACAGTAAACTAACATTGTCTGCCTCAAGGTATTATATTTGTCACCGTTATATTTGACTATGTAGACGTGTCAGTGGGCTTGAACAGGAATGGGACAACTGTGGTGTTCACCACAAAGAGGAACAAGCGCGAAATAAACAATCAAACATTTAAAAAGTAGCAAAAGAAGCACATACAGTGGGTGCAGTGGAGAGTTTTCATATTGTTTCATATATTGTTTTCATTTTACCCAGTGTCACTTCACAATAAAGAAGTTTTTTATATATATATATTGTGTCTTCTGGGGCATAGGCTAAGCTAAAAAAAGCAGCACTAACACAAGCGATAGAGTCCCAAAGACTGGTTATTCCAACTATTTTTAATCCTGCCTCCCCAGTTTACAGTATACAGTATAGTACAGCGGTCCCCAACCCCCGGGCCTCGGACCGGTACCGGTCCGTGAGTCGTTTGGTACCGGGCCGCGAGAGTTGAGGCTCAGGCGTGAAATGTATGGTTTTCAGGGTTTTTATCGGTTTTCAGTGTTATTTTGTTATTGTTTTTATCGTTAACTCTGTTTCCTGGGTCTTTTCACGTGTGTTATGAATAAATCTTCTTTTTTTGGTACCGGTACTAGTTTTATTTTGTTGTATTTATCCGCGACACCTTAAAGGCCGGTCCGTGAAAATATTGTCGGGCATAAACTGGTCCGTGGCGCAAAAAAGGTTGGGGACCGCTGGTATAGTATACATCGCTAGTCCCATAAGGTACCGTCACAGTGTTCACAAACCTAGAAATTTTCAAACTGTGCTGAAATGAGACAAGTACAGATAAATGAGATCGTCCTCTTTTTTTTTTAGTTGTTTTATTTAGAAGTTGCCAAATCAGCTCACTGACAGATTATCAGATCCATCTCGCACACAAGCGAGCAACTTCTTCTGTCACACTAACACTGTATGTCCTCCTTCACTACACCCATGACTCTTCTGAGGTTTTCCTCTTTTCTGTCTGCATGGCAGCTCCATATTCAACAGGCTTTGTCCAGTGTCCCTTCCCTGCACGTGTCAGGTCCATCTTGTCCACAAACAGCTCAAGCTGGATTGTCCCTCTGATATACTACTTTCTAATCATTTCCCTCTTAGCCACTCCCAGTAAAAATCTTAGCATTTTCAACACCGCCAAGTCCAGCTCCACCTCTAGCGCCACCTCTGTCTTTTTGTTAGTGACATCTAACCGGAACAGTGCACCCTTAGGACTGGTTCCTATACATTTTGAATCCCAGTGAAAACATAAACTAATCAACCATCATGCAATCTCTCACTAAAGAACAAACAACAACCCTGCAGCTGCAGGTTCAATTACTGTGGAGAAATTGTTAAAGTAGCTAATATCGACCGTATATTCACTATTTTCTGTTCCACTACAATGTAGCTACAGTAAATCGGCAAGTTTTTTTTTTTCTTTAAATGTCGATAATAGTCGTATACATAAAGATGGAAATCAAGAGTTAATTAACGGTTGCCCGCCTCCAAGCATCAGCCTCTGGTCAGTTGTTTGGGGGACGGAATGATTGGAATTTCTGCAGAGTGAGGTGAGAACAATAAATTAACTGTAGGTGTAATTTTCTCGGAAAAGATGACTTATTGTTGTACTTGTGAGATCTCTGCCGTTGAACACATTCGGTGTAAGTGTAAGCACCTCATGCATGTGTCACAGCAATGCAGGCTTTAGATTTCCTGCATTGCTACACGACACAGCATGAATCTCAAATCTTCCCCTTTCCCTATGATAATTACATAACTGTGAAACCAGGAATTTGAAAAGACTGTATTACAATCGGTTCCGAAAAATGGGAAGCAGATGAATCTCTTTTGATGATTTGCTTTGTTTCTTCTCTAAACTAAGCAGTGAGTTTTCTTTTGCCTCTTCGTTTCATTTTCTTTTCTCAGCAAGTAGTCAGTCAATCCATTGTCCCTGTTTGGTTCCCACTGGAAGTTTGATAGTTGGCCTAATGGTGATGATAATCGCTGTTACCGATTTTCCCATCGTTAGCGGTACAGAGTAGCTGCTGAAATGCACCTATTGTTGTGATTTGATATCAACACAGGAACAGGAAATGAGTGTGTGTATGCAAAGTATGTGTGTGTGTGTGCAAAAAGAGGGTGCTACATTGGTCTGAGGGGAGTTGTAGGGGGCTCTGTGCTGCACTTCTCCATGTCTTCACTCTTTACTGCCATTGTTTTTATGTACATGTTTGTCCTTGAGCACTCGATGTGATAAAGGTGATCACAATACTGTTGGGAGCAATAATGAAACTATGATTTTACGAGCATTCTTTAACAAAGCAGAGTGCTTTGTTATGGTTATATTGCTCTAGTTATATTACTTCTTACTATCTGACCCTCATTTTACACTTTAGGCTAATGACACATCAGTTTTTTGTTATAATAATCCTACTTTATTTAGTTTAGATCTGCTAAAGACCACCAAATGTTTTAAAACCTGCAAAACTGTCTTTAAATTTATAGACAGAATAAGAAGATTCGATATTATTTGTTAGATATTAAGAGTTTGTTAGTTGTAAACCTGTGTGAATTTGGTTTAATCATATTTAATTGACAGTGTTCCAACAAATATTTTGATCGATGCACATTTACTTTAGCTTCAGTAATGCAGGGGAAAAAGAGAGACTTTCTCATCACCGTGGAAAATAAACAACACTAGTAGAAAAAAAATGTACACTTATGTAGACTTTAATTACTCACAGCGTGTGAATAAACAATGCATTGATCCTTCATCAGCAGTAAGCAGCAGTCAGAGATAGTTTACACTCATCAGTTTTAGCCCATGTCCATCTGTGCAGAGTGCGAATCAGCTATCTGCCAATGCTGGTGAGAGCCAACCAATCATCAGGCTATTGATAGTTTTCAATTGAGCTGAAGGTTATGAAATGGATTTGACCCACTAGATCTGCTTAGCCAGGAAATGCTTGACTGAGTGACTTTAGTTGCTGTTAGGCAAATGGTTACTTAACTTCTTTACTGCCAAAATGAACATCTGGATCATCTGGTCAGCTAAGCTGAGTGTTTTTTAAGCTTTGGTCTGGTGGAAATCTGGCAGATTTCTTTTTTTTTTTTTGCTGACAATGGGGCTGCATAAGCATCTTAAACAGTACTGACACTGCACTGTTCTGTTTTCAACCAACTTTTATTGTTTTCTTGTCGGCAAGTATTTAGAGTGACATGAGCTGAGTGGGAATGCATTATTATTTTTATTGAGCAGGCATAGTGATTCCCTCCATGTGTAGCTAGCATTTGCAAATTTAGGAGTTCTCTAAGAATGCACTTGAAAGAATGAATTAATGAATTCCCTTAAATCGTCTCCCTTGAATAATTGCGTTTATCTCAGTTTGCAGATGACATGAGAGTCCCTGGCCTTCGGCTATTGAGGTTTTGCGATGATTGTTAATTTTTTTTTTAGTTTTTTAAACCAGGCTGCTACCATGTCAACAAATGTAGGTTGCGCTCATGAGTATATTTCCTCTTGCCAATCAGAATACAAATTGTTATGGATTAGTGTAACCAGGATCCTGGATCGTGCACTTGATCTTGCATCTTTTAAAGTTTTGTTTTCAGAATTAATTGAAGCTGTCCACATAATTGGAGAAAACAACCACCATGACTTCATGTGAAAAACATCCAAGTATTGTGTTGAAGACATATCAGCTGAAGTTGAACTTGAGCCAGGCTTTTTATGTAATGCAAATTGTAGGTGTGATGTTTTGTAATTACTTTTAATTTCTGCACATGGCTGATTAATGTTCCAAACATCTATTATTACTTAGTCTGACTGCATTTAAATATATTAATATAATAAAAATAAAGTGTTCAGCACAGTGTCTGTGAAGGCTCTCAGTCATCCAGGTCATCTTAGTCTGAGGAGCTTGGAAAGAAAAGCGTCTGGACCTCTTTAAATTGCTTGAAGAAGTTTCACCTCTCATCCGAGAAGCTTCTTCAGTTCTAAGAGTCAAATGATGGAGAGTCCCAGATTTAAGCTCTGTGGGAGTGTCCCTGAGAGGGTCATGGACCCCCTATTGATCCTCGACCTAATCACACGAGCCAAGGTGTGAAAACGAGTGTAGGTCACAATCAGCCGAGGTTTCGGGTGAGCTCATCGTGAAACTTAACCCCACCCTATCACGTGATTTCCTGAGGTCAAATGGCACAGGATGTGAATGGTCGTCAAGGCGTCTGGGAAGGGATCTCAGAACTGGATTGAGATGGCAGTCAGTTGGTGTCATAAACCACCACCTCTATTCAAAGATGGTCGTTCACAGTGGACATAGATGGCTTCTTTCACTCCTCATTTAAACTGTCCAAAATGTGAACATTGGTATCTTCAAAAAAGTGACCATTTCCCTTTAGATGCAGAAGGACGGCCGAGTTAGTCCCGTGGAGCCGGCTCTTCTATGTTGCGCCATGCGTTCATAAAGGCATGGTTTTGGGGCTGTTCTGTCATTTAAGAGCACTTCTGTGCTAAAAGCACACAGCTCCTTCAATATTTCCACATCGCTGAACTTCATTTCCTACAAGCAGCAATAACTTGACCTTTTCTTCGGGAGTGCAAATATGAAAAAAGACATAAATTACTCAAAAGTTTTTTGCGGAAAAAATGATACACATTTGCCGCTAGCTGGGCTCCACAGAGTCAGCGGTGATTCAGCAGTGTTACGTAGCTGCAAAAACAAAAGCCTTCCTCTGCTTAAATCTGAGGAATCACACACACCACCTCTCTTTCCTCTGTAAGCTTCCTGCACACACACACACACACGCACTTGCACACACTGTCGACATTATCCCAGAAGTTTCACAGCTCTTCTAATCTTTCAGCAGGAAGAGGAGGAGCTGTGGGAGGACAAGGATCTCGCCAAGACACACACACAAGCGCACGCACTGCAAATACTGTTAAAAACAAATATTCGCCCCTGACTGACCTGTAGAGCGCGACAAATATGACTATTTCTCAGCTTTTTTTTAACACTTGCTGACTCCATCTTAAAAACGTGTGTGGATCTGTCTTCATTTAAAGCTTTTAGTTGATAATATAGGCGGGCGTTATCGGGAAACTAACAGGAACAAGCCTTCGGCAGTAAACACCAGTAATCACTTGTTAAAGAGATGTGTATAATACTAAATAACACTACACTATTAAAATATAAACACAATTCCAGTAAATACAGACTGAAAATATAAACACCGCTATAATCCTGCACATAAAAAATGCAAACTATAGAGCCAGATAAAGTGCACTGTGGTTTGTGGAAGCTTCCATTATGTTAAGAGAGCCATTTTTCCTGTCGTCCTTTAAATGGCTACAGGAATAAAAATGAATCTTAAGTGCTATGACTCTATTTTGAGCATCATGTTGCTGTGACCTGAAGGAAGGGGGTCAGATGATTGCATATGTTTGAGAGCACTTTAAGTAAAGAGGGTCCTTCACCTTCTCGGATCATTTCAGTTGAGTAATTTGAAGGGTGGGATTCAGGCTGTTCAGTATATCACAGAAGAAGAAGAAGTATTAGAAAGGCAGAAAAATCTGTTTTATAACATATAACACATGTGTACATCGTAGATGGCCTATACTTGTAGTATTGTGCAGTATGAAGGAGTTAAAATAAACTAGTTTGACTGAAATTAAGGTCCAGTATTATTATTTTTATTTAAATTGGAAGTGTTGGTCTTGAGAATAAGAATCTCCTGTGCTCAGATGGCAGGATTATCTTTGCATATCCGTTGTAGGAGAGACCAGCTCTCCTAGAGAAAGGCTGCAAAGGCTTATGGATAATATGCAAATATAAGGGCCCTGCCTGGGTTGCACGCTGATATTGCTTTTCTCTTATTTATATGCATTTCTGCTTTCGTGTCTTCTAGTTGAGGGACTGGAGAAATCAACATCTCTGGCCAGCTGCGACGTGGCGGTGGACAGCTCTGCCAATGCCCAGAATGCCCATGCATCACGGCAGCAGCGAGGCAAGCTGTCAACCCTGGGCAAACTTTTCAAACCCTGGAAGTGGAGGAAGAAGAAGACCAGCGACAAGTTCCAGGATCTTTCAAAAGGTAGGACGTCTTGTGTGTCCGTGTGTGGATGTGTATGTTAATGACACTGTATCAACAAGCTGATGAGTCGCTTCTGATTTGTTCTCCTCAATCAAGTGTCTGGTCAATATCTCAGATTGCATTTTTGGATTTGTGTGGAACATTACGCGTGAAATGGAGCACTGTTGCTCCCAGAAGAGCTTTAAAAGGAAAAGAGTGAATGGTTTGTTTGTAGTTCTTGCTGATTGATTCCTCAGGGGTTTGGCTGGGAAATAAAGAGAGACAGAGGTAAATACAAAAACCAGAGACTCTTTTTCCTGAAAGCTGCTAGGTTTTATCTTTTGCTTTTCCTGTGTTTATATGAAAGTTGTGTTCCTCTATGTCCCTTTAATGCTAGCGCTCAGGCAGTTTAGATATATAGGATATATAAGGTGCTAACTGGGAAGTAGAACGTCTTTCTTTATAATTAGATTATTTATTGGTGTCAAAGTTTTCAGGGGGGAGGGGTCTGAGATCAGTACACAACCACATTTCCATGTCAGTAAAAGCAGATTGTGGTGATTTACAAGTAATTTAAACACCACATTTATTAGAAAACAGTATAAAATATATTCACACAGTTGTTTATATATAGGATTTCGTTTACTTAACATTATGTGGTCTCCTTTGTCACATTTTTCTTTTCTTAATGTGCAAAATGTTTACATGGGGTGACAGGTCTGGATTGTAGGCAGGCCCGTTCGTCACCCCGTCTCTTATTTCAACGTCATGCAGTTGCAAACTGTGTAAAATGTGGTTTGGCATTGTGTTGTTGATGTGTTCGAATAAATATATTGAACTTGAGCTTGTTGGTCTTTCAGTTCTAGAGAGAAAAATCTCCACTAGACAAACGAGGGAGGAGCTCATCAAGAAAGGAGTTCTCATCCCAGACCAAGGTTTGTCCTATGTCTCAGTCAAATCCATGCTCAAGAACACATTGAATGCCACACCTCTTCTTCCCCAAATTATGACATTTACTTATTACAAAGCAAAGCAATTCACCTTGTAAGACACATCTTAACATGTTTTTTATTGTTCTTTACACTTCAAAGCCTTTTTACTTTGTCACATGTTGTTTGTGTCATATCAGGAGATGGAGAAAATGACTAAAAAGCAGCTTTTATTTCTTCTCCCCTAGATGAACCAGTCATCAGTGAAAATCTGAACGGCCATGCCACATCCAGTTTGACGCCAGAGGAAGTCAAAGTCGACATTGAGTCTCAAGAAACACTGCGGGAGGAACAGGCAACTGGCCCGGTCAGAACTGAGGAGAAACCAGGTAACCTTTGGACCAGTCACAATATAACCTTTGTCATACTTTGGCCTGTAATCCAGGGCTGGTTGGAGTCTCTAACCATCAGATTCCTGTACTAGTTGAAGTTACAAGCCCAGGGTAACAGTCTTCCACCTGCATATATTGAAGAATTATATATAGATGCATTGTCGTTATTTGTTTGAAAATTAAAGCAAGAAACGGTTGTCGCTAGAGACGTGCTAAATGCTGAGAAAACTTTACTCTTCTACAGAGAACTCACATTTTGTGGAATGTGGGGCTTTTTCGGCCCTTGAACTGTTCCATTTTTATATACTGGATCTAAATATTGTAGCTTTTTTTAGGTGCTTTGATGTCTTTTCCTCTGGGCTGTGGAATGCATTAGTATCTGCAGCAGCTTTCTGGTTGACATTGAACTCACTGTGGGATCAATGAGCGGGTCTAATGTGTTCAGATAGATATTCCCATTATATCAGCCTGCAATAGGCATTCACAGTTTGAACAGAGCTGTATCTTCTCCTCCTAATGCCTCTCTCTCCCTGAGGAGACAGGCCACTGTTCTTGTGTCTGATGCTGCTTAAGTGTTGTGCTGTTTTCAACTCAACCCTGTTAGCATTGAACTTGTAGCCATTTGTTTGTTCATTTGTCAATAATCAGAAAGGCAAAGGCAACAAACTCTGTAAGTACAGCAACTGAACACACATACTATCGCCTACCCTGGAGCCTGGGAAGGTTAATGGGTACATATTATCTATCAGTTCTCTGGAAAAGCTGTACAAGAGCCCTTCATCATCAGCTCTGTCATACACTTTCTGTATCATTCATTTTCTCCTCTGTCTCTGCTTGTCCACCTCTCTATTTGTGCATCAGTTTGCACAGATCAGCAACTTTTATCTTCCTTCCAGCCTTTATATTAACCTGTAACTGCTGCACTTTTCCTTCCTACTCCCTCTCATCTATTTAGAAAGGTCTGATACTAAACCTAACAC
Source organism: Astatotilapia calliptera (assembly GCF_964374335.1). Taxonomy (NCBI): domain Eukaryota; kingdom Metazoa; phylum Chordata; class Actinopteri; order Cichliformes; family Cichlidae; genus Astatotilapia; species Astatotilapia calliptera. The sequence goes on from NC_137434.1 coordinate 21,925,968, forward strand.
CCGGGCAAATCAGGCGCGACCTCGAGAGACTCAAGCTAAAAAACAGCCAAGCGCCACTCCGCCCGCATCATCCAAACCTGCCGGTGGCACCGCAGCCACGGCAAAGCACAAGGATGGTGCCTCTGGGGCTAAAAAGACAACTAAAACCACTGTCAAGACTGGGTCGTCCACACAGGCTAAAGCTAACCCCCCACGGAACACTAACACAACTGGTCGCGGGACTGGTAAGTTCAGATAGTTAGAACCGAAACCAGCTGGCCTGTCAGTGTTCATCCCTTCCCTCATTCCCGCATGGAGAATGCCCTTCTCTCACTGTTGGAAGGAAAATAGGAGTCACTATTAAGCAGTTTGTTCCTTCTAAGCATGGCTGTATGTGCACACTCGTGCAAATGTTATTGAAGTTTCTGTCAAGTGGTTAGTATTTCCCCTTTTCTCCCTCTTCACGATGTGCTTTCCTTATAAAAAGCATGTCATTTACAATATCTGCCTGTTTTCCAAGAAAGCAGAAGTAAAGATTTATCTGTGAACCTCTAGAAATGTCTGCAGTGTTTGTGTGTGTGTCAGAGGGGCTGAGCAAGAAAAGTGAGTGAGGTCAGTGTAGCATCGCCACTTTAACAAGAAAGAGAGAGAGCAATCTGACGAGCTTGTGTGGTTTCACTAGCATGACACCAGGGCATGATCATCCCCCTGCTTCCTGTGTATATGTGTGTGTGTCTGTGCTGCAATATATAGCATGGTTAAACAAAACTTAGAACACTGCATGTGATGTTCATGCAGTCCTTTCAGAGGATATTTGTGTCTTTTGTGGTGTGTTCAGGAAAGTGGCACAAACGTTGCTTCATTAATGTTTGAATAACTTCGAAATCCTAAGTTCACCCCCTCTCCTAAGGGTGTTTTTACCAGCACACAAAGACACTTCACATAGACTTGAAAACATACTTTAGTAGTCAGTATATCCTTAGGTATTCTGTGTTTGTCACAGTTTTAATGGAGAAGATATGTTTAGATAGTTACTCTATTATGTTTAAGTTTAAGAGTTGGTAAATATTGGAATCCATATGTGCTGCATACACTTGGATTATGTATTAATCAAAAATGGTTACGTTTTCTGGCATTGCACAGCCTAGACAAAAAACGTGATGCATTTGAAAAATAAAATTCAAGGCCGATCATACTTTAGGTGAAACTACTTTGATTGAAATAGAGAGCAAAAGTGAGACATCGCGTTTTATACGCTTCAGTTTTATCCATGCAGCCAATCAAAATGTTTCACTTGAACAGAAGGTGTAAGACTACTAGCAATAGTTCCCTGGGTTAAGTAGCCAACAGCCATTAAACAGAATATAAACATTGCTTATATTTTGGGATGATTCTCACATTATCATACGCGTGTTATTAACTACATATATTACTGATGACATTTTTACTTTAAAACACATAAATATTTGTCTTTTACAACATAGAATTTGTATAAGCATATTAGGAGGTTTTTGTGCATGTCTTCAGAAAATGGAGCATCTAGAAAAACAAAAACGTCTGATTTTCTGTCCTCCTCAGCCAAGTCCTCTCATCCAAAGAAGACGGGATGCACAACAAAAAGCACCACCACCTCCACCTCCACACCTCGTTCTCGTGCGTCAAAGGACACTGGCTCTGCAGCACAGAATGAAAGGACAGATGCAAAGGCCAACCGGAAATCAGACACTCCGACTTCATCGTCTGTACTTCAAAAAGCCTCTGCAGAGACTCTTAACCCACCTGGAGACTTAAAAGCTTCTCGCCTTTCCTCAGACACCAAATCTATTTCATCTAAAGTCTCAAGCAATGACACAGGGGGAGCTCAGGGGGACTCTGTCCAAGATCCCAAATCTTCACCTGACGCATCGCGTGCAGGTGAAGATACCCATAAAGGTGCAGTTCCTGGAACCACAAGTCAGTCTTCTCATGTCAACACTGCTACAGAAAACACATCATTCGCAGATGGAGAGGCGCGCGGCAGCTCACAGAGCGATAAACAGGAGAGGACAAAAGAGGAGGGAGGAGGAGGTGGAACGAAGAAAGGAGAAACAGAGAATGTTGTTGAAAATAGCCGGAGGTACTGTAAAAATCTAGTTGGTACATGCAAGTTGCTGATTGCTTGAATTCCTTATGTTCACTTTGACTTTATCTAAGTTTGATAGCATGCATTACAGTAACCTTAACAAAGTCACAAATTAATCTTTATATGATTTGCTGTTATATGAAATTAGATAACTGACAATAAATCTATTAAAATTTGTTTAGTCACACTGTTGTGTTATTGATTCCTGCAGGTCAGCAGAGGATGAAGCAGAAAAGCCGCAGCGACCCAGGGTAAAAACAGAGCAGGCCGAGGTGACCGTGATACCCGATAGGCCGAGAGACAGCCAAACTAGTGACTCTGATTCTGACGGACCAATCCTGTACCGGGATGAGGAGGAAGAAGAGGAGGAGGAAGACGAGGACTCAAACAGTATGTTTGACAACAGTCACGTCAGCTGCAGAACTTAAAGAGAAGCTCACCTAAACAACTCAACTTCGACATGTCAGTTAGCAGGCGGGGTGTGATGTGTTTAAGAGGATGTAGTGCAGTGGGTCAATGGTTAGAACTGTTGCCTCACAACTAAAGAGCCCTGCTAGTCCTGCTACTATGGTTAAAACATATTTATTTTGCAAATAAATATGTTTTATATATATTTTACCTAATGACACATGACCTTTGGTTTTAATATAAGACAGCGTATCCTGATTCAGAGTTGTGGAACTGACCAGTAGGCCAGCAGCTCATGGCTACTGAATAGACACTTCCAGTAAAAGAATATGTCATGTCACCAGATGTGTATAAACCCTTGAATGGTTGCAGAAACACATCCATAGCTTTAACATCCTGCTCAGCTCAAGGGCTCATTGCTCCCAAGATGAAGTGAAAGAACCGTTTGCAGTCAGACTGTGAAGCCGCCCAACTTGCTGTGACGGTGCAATGTTTGCTTCGTGCAGTCATGCTGTTAAAATTGTCAAAGATGCAACTTTTGCTTGCAAAACTAACCAGCACTGGTGAACAGCATTTAATCTGTTTATCATTACAATGGACTTTCTGTTGATGTTTCAGGTTTTTAAACGTCTCATTTTCTTCATTGTTTGTTCATTATGATCCACAGCTGACCCCCCGGAAGACTGTTACTAGCCCTGCCTGTTCTCTCTCTGTTCTAGCCTCTCTTGCCAGCAAGATCCGCCGACGAGACACCTTGAACATTAAACTGGGGAACCGACCCAGCAAGAAAGAGCTGGAAGAGAAAAACATTCTGCCACAGAGTTCAGAGACGGAGAGGCACGAGCTACGCCAGCAGATTGGCAGCAAATTAGTCAGGTACACTCAAACACACGCATACAAAGTGGACTGTGAAAATGTGGCTAGGTGTTACTTTTTTCTCAAGCTTGGCATTGCTTTAGGATAACAACAGAGATTGTTGTTTATTTTTTTGGTGTAGCTGTGGGTGGTATACTGTTACAAATGATGCACATTAAAAATGTGTCCTGAAGTTTGGCCTTTTCTAACAGATGAGCCAAATTGGCTGGTGTTAAAACAGCCTTCAGATTCTCAGCAACAAAAGGTGTAAACAAAAAACAACATCTTAAGTGTTGATAATTTTGGATTTTTCTCTGCACGAGCCTGCAGAATTATTAAATCCATACCTGCTCGTAAAAAGAGTGTAAACAGTTTTCTCTTTTTAGACGCCTGAGCCAAAGACCAACCACAGAGGAGCTGGAGCAGAGAAACATTCTGAAGCGTAAGTACACTCTTCAACAGAGGTGTGACGTGATACACCTTTTTTTTTATGATCGTCATAATGCTTTAAAGCCCGAATGTCATTTATCTACCTGCAACCATATCACAAGAGCTATCATGAGGATGGTCACATTAAAGCCGGTATTGTGCTGTTTCAGCTGCCCAGCCACAATCTGTTACTGCCACTTTCAGATCTTCAGATACGACCTTGCGTGTCTTATTAATCAGATGGATGAGACAGATATGTCTGTCTAAATTATGAATTACTGCCTTTTAGCAGCTTTGTGTCTCCCACGGTGGAGTGATGTGTTCAATCACACTGTGAGGGGATTTTCTTTGGTGATCATATACCGAAGTGATAGAAGCTGGTCTGAGTCATTCGTTTTCCAACGCACACTAACGAGCATGCTTGTCATGCTACTGAACATGAATAAAATAACTCTGCTAGCGGCTATGATCTCACCTGTTTAGTTCAAATTTGTCATTCGTGCAGGCTTTTATGGTTTTAAGAATTGCCCATTACTTCAATCAGTATATTTGTTCTTGGTCTAACTGCACAAATGCATGATACCTCTTTCCCTAATATACAATGATAATACTGCTTTATTGTAGGTGAAAAGAATGCCTGTATTCCCAGTCAATAGAACAGATATACACATAGTCCATACGTGTAGTGGTTATATCCACATACATAACAGCGGTAAGGAAGTTCCGATATATTGTTTCTGGTGTTCATCCCTTTGTGGGCAAGAATTTATCTACAAATAGATTTGGTAAAATTATATAATACTGTGTGTATAATGTAATGTAATGTAATGTAAAAGTGTCAAGAGCAAGAGCAACAGCTTTACTGGGTATCTGTGTAACTTTATCCTCTGATTTAATTATTTTATTTATTTTTTGAAAGGTTGATTTGCAGACTTTAAAACGTTTCGGTCTGCAGCACACAGCCTCAGTGTCATCATAGCACATGAGAAATAATGCAAGGCTCTCATGTGTTCCTTTAAACACAGGAAGAGAAGTAACACTGTGTATGTGTTGTGCTAGGAAAGGATTAGGTGTCGTAAATCCTGCATGACTTCTGTTTCAACCTGGATGAGACCACTAGATGTCACTGACTTCTCCAGTGCCCCCTCACCAAGCTGTTTATATATATATATATATATATATGCGTGTGTGTGTGTGTGTATGTGTGTGTGTGTGTGTATATATGGTGCAATTCAATGAATATTTCACAAGAATATTTGCCGTTCAGATTGAATCTAATTTCCCTTTTTTCGCCTTTTTGCTTTTGTTTACGTAATGGCAGCCACACTGCTGCATAGCCATGCACTTGGCTTAATATTGCAAATTATAGCTTGTGTATATAATTAGATGCAGTAACTTGTTGCAGACATAGTAGGTGTGAAATCAATCTGCTGGTTCTCTACATGCAGAAAAGAATGAAGCAGAGGAACAAGAAGCTAAGCAAGAGATTAAAAGGAGGCTCACGAGAAAGGTACTGTAAATTTCACACACACACACACACACACACACACACACACACACACACACACACACACACACACACACACACATAAGAGAACAGAAAGTACACAGCACGTCTATATTTAGCTACTAATATGTTTTGCCCCACCTTATGAGTCATGGTAGTAGAAAGAAACTGTTTTATATAGAGAGATCAGGCCATCTAGTGGACTCAGCTGGAACTGAGACATTAACCAAAATACTGGGAAGATCATTTTGAAGTTTAATATTTGATTCGACTGACTGTCTACTTTCTCCTCCTTTCTCATCTGTGTGTAGCTGAGCGTGAGGCCGACGGTGGCAGAGCTCGTTGCTAGGAGGATTCTTCGTTTTAATGAATATGTGGAGGTAACGGACGCCAAGGATTATGACAGACGAGCTGACAAACCCTGGACACGGCTTACTCCTGCTGACAAGGTACTGCTCTTGTAGACTGCTTTGTAATGCCTGATATAATTTAATTTATTAGGGCTTTATGAAACCTTTACAGTTTCTATTCAGGGTGAAAATTTTGTGAATTTGTGATGTTGATTACTTTGGTGATTAGAGACTTAAAATATATGTGGACATGCAATCACACATATATGGCGAACAACCATCTGCTTTTGTAGCGGCCTCGACTTCTTGGGAAGACTTTAGAAAAGATTTCAGATCTTGGCTGCAGGAATTTGAACCCACTGGGCTGTAAGAGCATTATTAAAATCAGGCACTAAATGTTTCCTGGCTTGCAGTCGCTGTTCCAGTTCATCCCAAAGGTGGTGGATTGGGGTCAGAGCTTGTGCAGGCCAAAATCAAAAACCCATTTATGTATGGGTCTTAGTTTGTTGCAGGTTTTTTTCTAGTTTCAACAGGACGGCCTTCTGCGTACACAGTTGTGTTTCATATTATGGTCTTAAACGTCTCTGTGTGTTTATGCTTGATGATATACATGAAATTCACCTAGCTCACACTAAGTCAGTATGTAACTGCATATATGTGCCATCTGCACTGTATGAATATTTAGCATGGCTTAACAAAATATCCTCACAGACAATAAAGACCCTCAAAGTGTGCAGTTTGTCAAGGTTTCCCTCTGCTGTTGATGTTCAGAACTGCACAGCACATAAATACAGACCTTGAGACTTCCAGCCCACATCCAGTATATTCAATTTTAGGATATCTTCTCACATTCAGAGGGCAACAGGGAAAACGATGCATGGACAAACCAAAGTAAACTGTCTGCTTGCACATTTGTACAGTGAAATCTCCGTCACCAGTCACACCGCAGACAGCCTTGGAGACATATAAATTATTTCTGATCGCACAAATCTAAACTCATTACTGTCAAATAAAAGAATGGACAGGCAAATAAAGCAAGCGACGTCTAACTAAATCCTTAACAGCTTTAAAAATAAACCTCCGACTTCACAGCATCACCTGCACAACCAGGTCAAAAAATGGATGTACTTGATGTTACTGACGACAGACAAAACAAACTTTTCATGTAAGGCTTGAGGGAAGAGTCGGTTACAAACATTACAATAAATCCCTTTAAAATCATTATTTTATAAGTTAAAATGAATGAGAATAATCATTTGTGCTGCTGTGTAATTTGCTCGATTTTTTTAACTCATATACTATTAGTTCCGACTACTTCCCCGAAGCAAAGACTGTAGCTCTGCAGATTTATGGAAATTATCTGTAAACATCTTAAAAGCTCCAAATGAGAGCGCTTAAGCATCTGAACATTTCACATTGAAACAGCTCAAAGGCATCATGAGCTTACTTGGAAAAGGTGATTGGGGTGGGGGGGCACAGTTGGCCTTGGTCTTCTAATGATGTTATTTTCTGTGTGTGTCTTTGTATGTGTGTGTTCTGCCCCCCAGGCTGCTATCCGTAAGGAGCTGAATGAGTTTAAAAGCCGAGAGATGGAGGTTCATGAAGACAGCAAACAGTTCACCAGGTACTTAAGCGGTCAATGGCATTGACCATTTAAGCCGACTCTGAAGCTTTATTATCGCTTTATCACAGTAAATGCTGCTGTTTATTAGTCACATTGATCAATATTTATATTGTTCTAGTCCCACATTAAAGTCACGATATACTCCTGGGTCGACTCCAGTTTATTTACCTCAGGCAATAATTGACAATAAAGGTTAGGTTCCCTCTCTCATTTGTTATTTTATCGGTGTGCCGAGCCCACCAAAAAGAACTTATAAACCTTTCAATAAAAACACAACTAGCGCAAAATGTTTCAATATTTGTTTACATCCTCTTTCTGAACTTGTGAAATTACATAGTTGTTGATGTTTTTGAAAGAGAAGAGATGTTACTGCAACTCATGCAGAACAGAGACATTGAGTCACCGTTATTTCCTCATATCTTATTATACTTTGTTTTATGAATTTAGAGAAAATAAGAAAAAAACCCAGCAGTGGCAGCATTATGTCTGGCAATGTTTTTGCCTCAAGACTTTATTAAATTCTTAAGGGCTGAGGGGCAGGTCATGCAACGGAGAAGAGTATAAAAGAGAAAGAAAAGTGCTTCCAGGGTGCAATTTTCCCTGTCTGACTTTAAAAATGCTATTAAAGGTGAGCCACAGAAGTCAAGATAACATTTAGGAACAAGAAAACTTTGATATAAAATGTACACGGGCTGGAAATGGAGGAAAAGCAACTTGTGCACAAACATAGTCCACATGCAAAAGTCCTCAGAGGGGATGCCTTACCTGCAAATTCATTACAAAAGTCAATATAATGAGATGAGAATGAGAACACGTGCTTTAAGAAGACAAAGTTAAAACTGAAATCTTTCCAAAAGTATGTTTTGTAAAGAAATTAAAAAAAAAAAAGATGAGCAGAACGCTTCCTTTCTTTTGAGTCTGACAATGGAAACATTTGAAGGAAGGTCCACGATTTTCATTTTCCTTTGAGAAATCAATGAAATGCGTCATTTGTTCTACGATGCCCAGAAATGTTTTTCCTTTGTGCCATATTTTTGAAGAGGGAAAAAAAACCCTGTAGACTTGTGCTTTTCTGCAAGATTTAAATCTATTGTTAAAACACTTCAATTAACAGCACGATTAAAATGCACCACCACCATTTTCGTTCTAAAGCCAGCAGCCGCAGCTCAAAGATAGAGGAAACTCGTGTTTGACTGTTTTTGCCTGATAACACGCTGAAACGTAGCAACGGTACATGATAAAACAATGTTCATATTATAATCTGTCTCACTCACAGTGATGTGAATAAGTTTCTTTCTAGAGTCCGATGAAAAACTATCTACACGATTACTGCTTCCTTAGGAATTTAGAGGGTAAGGAGCAGCCAGGCTGAAAATCAAATGCACTTGATGAATTGATCATCAACAAAGCAGAAGTTTGCTGGTGTGGAGCATTCAGATGTGTGTTAATAACACAATCTTTCATAGAAATTCACATGAAGATTCACATGAAAAGACCCAAGAGCTACACCTCAGACTCTACAGGTCTCAGCATGTTAAATGTTGAAGTTCATGACAGTACCTTTAGATAAAAGCTGAAAAAGTATGGCTTGTTTGGAATAGTTTCCAAGAGGAAGCCTCTAAAAGAACATGGCTTAGGTTTCCAAAGTTGCATCTGAACAAACCAAAGGACACACTGTCTTTTGCAAGGGAGCAGAGTGGCATAGATGTTTGGATACATACGCAGCACATGTTTGTAAAAGGAATCTGAACCAGCTGTCCGTCTCAGCGATGGAGGAGTGAGAATTTGGTCTTGAGTTAGCATTATAGGGTCAAATGTGAAACCATCTGTCTGGCAGTGTAATTGGGTCAATGCAGCAAGACAATGATCCCATAACATTCCTCCACAATGATGTGACAGATTGATAAAGTCATACAGAAAAACAAGTGTTCAAGTTATTGCTTCTAGGTAAGCATCAAGATAAGTTCAATGACTTTTAAAGATGATTTAAGATGGTGAAATGCTTATTTAATGGTTAGTTTTTCTATAGGACTGCACATAATCCTTTTTCTCACATGACTATTTTTTGCTTTGTGGTCCTCGGGATTCCCATATGCTTGTCTGTCATTCACCTAGGGACCATTTTTGATCCGACGACACCACAAGGATTACGCAGATCAATGCGGCCCTGACAGCTTAATGCTTAGCCATGTCTTCATTTCATTCTCATTCTGTTATTTGATGCCTCGACTATGTAAAAAGATATTACTATTAAGTGTCTACAGTCAGCAAATAACTCACCACAAACTGCTGTTACCGACTGTCTTTGATCACACAAACTACTCACAATGTAGCCTGACAAAGCATTTTGTAAACACCCACCTCCTGGAGTTAAAGATGCGGTCTGTTATGTGTGTTGGTTGCTTTGAATTCAGATGAGTAATTTATGTTTCTGTTAAAAAAAGAAAAATACAAGTTTGAAATTCAAATGAAAATTGGCAGCCCTAGTGTTCACTGAGCTTTGGTTTATATCGACAGCAGTTGGTTTAGTGTTTGAGGATTTTTCAAGATCTGAAAAGTGATTTCAGATGCAAGTTTATTCCCAGGTACTGTGCAGGTTACTACTCGGAGTGTTAGTAGGAATTGCTAATAAATGACAATACATTCATGTATTTCTATTATACTGTCTGTGTGTTTCTTCTGTTGTAAATAAACCTTTGTGTCTGTGTTTTCAGATTTCATCGGCCCTAAGTCTCCTCAATGCCCCGTCGACGTCAGCGCCACAAGCTCTCTGGTCCACATCTCCCAGCAGGCTCAGCTCAGTCCACTTCACTCTGGAACTCAGTCGACCTTTTTCACAGCGGACTTTTTGTCTTGTCACAGCAGGAGAAGCACAGGTGTACTTTACAACATTTAAACGTGGCTGTGTGTCGTTCAGGTTAACCAGTTCCAAAACCTTGGATGTGCGCTCATACTTTAGAAGAGCGATTGATAGGAAGGTGACACTCGCTTCACCTGCATTTTTCCTACTGAAGCACATCGGAATATCTTATGTAAAAAAGCTCTGTTGCCCCCGATGAAACTTTTAAGTCTATCATAACATCTGTGTGTGTTTCTTGGCACCCATAAAACATTTGCACATATCCAATGTCAGGATAGTGGCGTGTATTGTGCTCAGAGTAGATTTATTTATTGTAGAGTATCAGAACCAGCTGGTACACAAAATATTTTGTGTATTTCTTTTTTTTTTTTTTTGTATGTATGTTTTTGGTCAGCCCTGTTGTAGTGAATGTGAGTGTACTGTAGAGTTTGTGTCCTTACCAGGGTATGCCTTGTCAGTAACTGACAAATGGCCAAATATGGGCAACTTCCTAGTACAGGAAGTGGGGTTGATTGGATAGTTTCATGCTGATGTCAGTGCCTATGTCACAGATCACAGGAGAGGAGAGGCAGTTTCCTCTGCTCAGATGTTCCCCTCAGAGATGAATCAGAAATACTGCAGTTCATTTTTTTTTAAAAACATGCTTTAAGTTCTGCCACTAGAGGTCGCTGTATCCTAAGAGTTACAGAAGACGACGGTGCACATAGCTGAAGAATAACCACAAGTGTTATATTTAAAACTGCTAAAGCTGAGGGAGCCACCTGAGGCTTTAATATTGAAGTGCAAATCCCATTCTGGCCACTTCTAATCCCTCAGCACACTTTCCTGATGATACATGATGATAACATATCATCATGTATTCTCTGCTGGGTTATGAACCTCTAATCACAAAGTGCTGGGCTAGCTGTTTAGGAGATGTACTCATTGTTTTCTTACTAGTTCTATTACAGGCTTTTGGCTGGGGTGCTTTACTTGGCTCTTTATTTGGTGCCAAAGATAAAGCAGGAACCTGATCGTATGTAGGTGTTGGAACGCTTACAGCATAGGTGTCAAACTCTGGCCCGTGGGCCAAATTTGGCCCGCAGCCTACTTGCATTTGGCCCGTGAAGCCATACCAAATTACTATCAGAGCTGGCCTACTGGTATTATACAGCTAATATATATATTGTTTAGTATTAAGCTTTGCTTGTTCCATATTCAGTTTTTCAGCAAAACGTGTTTGAGTCCATAAGAAAAGATTCATTCTTATATCTGGAGGAATAAATATATTTCAATAAATATTAACGTTAGCCCGCGACTTTGTTACAGTTTTGAATTTTGGCCCACTGTGTATTTGAGTTTGACACCCCTGGCTTACAGGTTTCATTTTGTTGGGTGGACTACGTAGAGAACAGGCACTGAGAGGTTCAGCACTAGTAACGAACGGCCCTCTTCTTTCAGAGAGTGAAAGAGTGCTTTAATTTTCATTTCCTTGAACATGCTTTTGCAATTTAGTCAAGTGACTTTATTTTTAGAACACATTTAAAAAGAAGAAATGTTGACATGAGTGCTTTGTGACTTTTGTGATTATATCTTTACATCTAGCTTTAACATGCATCTTGAATCCAGCAAAATTACCTAGTGTCATTACATGTTTTTTTTAACCATGAATCAGGTTTATTTGATGGATTTGTTCCACTTTTTGGAAAGTTAATTTCCAGCCATGGTAATTATTTCAATAAGAATCATTTTAGATCATTTTACAGTTTTGGTCAATCATTGGGAAAATGTTTCAACTTTCATGTGGTTGAATAGATGCCATATTTAACAGAGTCAAGAGGATTTCCTTTGTTTAAATGTGGAGCTATGAAGCATCTAGTGTGTGGATTTGTGATTTTTTTTTTTTTTTAGCAATCTGGCTCGGGTGGTTTGGTAACTATTGGATTTTGGGGGATTTGTGGATTTGCTGACTTTACGTGCACTGCCAGATACTTGAGATGCATGTTTCGGAAAAATGTAGAGGATCCATTAAAAGTGTTTTCTTTCTCCGAGAATGCCAGAATCTTTGTCTGAGCTTTAGTAATATCTTTGTCCCATGCCTACTCGAGAAGAGCGGAGATGTTGGCTGTCGAGTGATTGACAGATAGAGCTTGCTGACCTCCAAAAGACGGTGTTCTTATAATAGAGCCCCAACCTCCACAAACACTCGTCATTCTTCCAAATAGTAACTGAAAAGGGCAGATTGATTGTTTCCACTTCTGAATGTGCGGGGGTTGTAAAGTGAAAAGATGTATAGCAATGAAAAAGAAGCAACAGTATTCATGTTGATGTCTAAGTTGTTGTTCATATATATATATGAATATACATATATGTGTGTGTACTGTACAGAATGTATATCAAGCATGTGCATACATTGGTATGACTTTTACTACCAATATAATATGATACAACTTTTATGTGAATGTTTTAAAATCAAATTGTGTTGGTTTTTTTTTTTTTTTTATATTTTTTGATACCATCTCCAGACACTGATAAAGAAGTGATTACAGCTGACCTGAAAGTGGTGCTTTTTAATCAATTTATCAAGCACAGTCTTTAATAATAACCTACCTATTTCATACGTAGACAAAGATAATGATCTCTGGGAATATCCGGTTTTGGATTTATTTCTACAAATATCCACAGTTCTAATCTGCACAAACTAGAAATCCTTTACATAGGAATAATAATCATACTTGGTTTTAGATATTTATATATAAAGAGAGAGAGAGTGTATTATATATGTAAAGTTTACATATGCTAATTAGTTTGGAAATAAAAACTAGCAGCTGAAGAAAGGAAGTAAATATGAGTTTGATCCCTTACAGTCTGCCTGGGTGTGGCTCCAGCACAGGTGAACACGGTATACACCGTCAGCCAAAGCTGCAGTCAAATACCCAGGAAGTTTGAGCTTTTATTACAAATTAAAAGTCATACATCCAGTTGAGTTAGAGGCAAATTGATGTTTTGGTTTTTTCTAGGTTCATAAACATATATTATCTCTCGCATGAGAGGCGTCTTTGGAGGTGGTCCTGAGAGTCTTTACTGCTTGTCTATTTATCTCAGAAGTTGGATTTGCATCACTCCCGAGTTGAGCGTGTTCCAGTAGTAAAGTCGGAAAAATAGGATTTGTGATCAACGCATTCATTCTGAGTTGGAAATCCGACTTTAGGAGAAATTCCATTTTCCAACATTAGCTTGAACATACTATCTAACCTACCCTGCCAACGGAGGTGTTGGTAGGGTAACATGAGCCAAGATGTGAATCAAGATGTGGTTCATTGGGGTCACAAGTGTGTCAAGGTGTGAGTGGCCCAGGTGAACTTAATAAATTGCGTAATGGGAGGGTGGGTCAACAACTCTCACAACTATCTCCAAGGTGATGACCTCGGTAGGGGCACACTGAGTAGCCTAACCCACGTTATTAATCATTTACAGCCTGTATACAGTCAAATAAAATTACAATTAAACTGGTTATTCAGGGTTATCACTCATTATGTACCAATTAGGAAAAGCTTTAACTGTTATCAAAATAAATTAAAAACTTGGAATTTCTTAGCATTTACTCAAAGCTACATTATAGTGTGTTGTACGTAATTTTAGCAATTTATACACTCATCAATCACATTACAGCCTCCTGTCTAATCATGTGTAGGACCTCCTTCTGCTGCCAAAACAGGTCTGACTCATCAGGGTATTGACACGGGACCTTTTGGGATGTCTTGTGTTGTCTGGCATCAGAACATTGGCTGCAAATCCTTTAGATCCTGTCGGTTGCAGGTTGGAGATGCCTCGTTACAACACACCCCACAAAGGTCCTGTCGGGGTCTTGAGCTCTTCGTTGTGTTCCTGTAATTAGTTTTTGTTGAGTTGCAGGGTGCATTGTTCAGCTGGGAGAGGTTCCTGGCAATAGTGGGTTGTGAAGGCCAGAGTCCAATATTTCCCAGCAGTACATTGAATTATAACAAGATGATCAGTATTATTCGCTTCACCTGTTAGCAGCTTTTAATGTTGTGGCTGATAGGTGTACATATCAGTGCTAAATATAGAGGTTAAAATGAAGCATTACCAAATGAGAATATTTAGAAACCTTCTCCAGGCAAAAGCTTAGTGTTATCGCTTTTAGAACGGCTTTTTAATATTGAAACCGCTTCCACCGAAATACTTGCGTGGAATATCAACAGCATTTATATCGTGCAAAAATCCATATTTCTATCCGAAATTAGGAATGTGGGTGTTAAGCTATAACCACTTAATTCATCAGGATTCAGAACGAATCATCTAAAAACGTTGATGGGTGCCATCTGTTTCATCTCATCTGTACGGCAGCTGTAAAATAAACAGTCACGTTACCCAAAGAAGCTGCAAGCCTACCCCACATTTCCCAGTGTTAATAGTGATCGTGGAAAACGTAATAATAGTTAGACTGCATTTCAGAAGGTATTTCTCTATTTCTCTTGACAGCCATAGTGGCACTTGTTTTTCCTGGGCTGCTACTGTTTATTTGTAATGCTGTCTACTTCCCCCAGTTCATAAAAATGTTTACATTGAGAATGTCTCCTGCTGGTGGTGCTTGAAGCTTCCTTTATTGCTTCCCGAATGTAAATCTATACTTCAGACTGGAGCCACAATCAGACTGCAGTCAAAACCACCCCTTTTTTCTTGAACATGTAATCTTTTCTTGACCATGTGAAAATAAATTGTAATTTGCTGCAGTTTAGCAAATATCATGCTATAAATCTGATATACAGTAATGTATAAACTGTCAGAGTAATGAATTTACTTTGTGCTCAGAGCAGCAAAGGCTGAGGAGAGGATATTTCACATGAGCTCCAACCACCTTTACTCTGTTTGACATTAATAATTCATCTTTGAAGTTGTACTACAATGTTATATATCCCAAAACAGCTACTGTTGTGTCCAAACTGTGTATAGTGTTTTTGTATATAAAGACTTAAACAAAAAGGGTTTTTTTTGTCATTGTCTTTTTTTGTCGTGAATAATTTTATCACTGAAGTAAGATCACAACTGTTTTTTGTCTGAGAACAGGGACACCCAATACTTTAGTTGGTATACCTATTATTTATTTGGCACTGCCTTAATTCTTTGTGGCATAGATGTAACAAGGTGCTGGAAACAGTCTTCAACTGTTGCCTCAGTTTTCTGTTCTGGTCTGACAGGAAGGGCCCTCAGTGAGGTCTGCTGCTGCTGTAGCCCTTCTGCTTCAACACTGGCTTCTCCCTTCAGAGATACTCTTCTGCACATCTTGGTTGTAACCAGTGGTTATTTCAGTAACTACTTGAAGCAGTCTGGCCGTTCTCCTCTGACCTCTGGCATCAGTAAGTAATTTCAACCCAGAGAACTGACGCTCACTGGATATTTTCTCTTTTTTCGACCATTCGCTACATCCTAGAAATACTTGTGTGGGAAAAAAGCTAATCTGAGAGAAATATGAAATTTCTTTGCCGGAAAGAAAATAAATGTCACAGGTTTGGAATTTAAGCATGTATGTGTTCATACATGCAAACGTTTCAGAGTTTTTAATGAAGGTATAATTCATCCACCGGATATGAGTCTAAATGAGAGACCGCAAAGTGGTGCCAGCTGAGAGAATTACACCCTGTTGGTCAGTAACCGCCTCCTGCTCTCTGACCATGAGCTTTCTCGCCAGCATTAAGTGATGTCTGGACCCAGACAGCCTGCCCTGCAGGGAAGGCTTTTAGATGTTGTATATTACAGGGAAATGTATGAATAAAGAAGCGTTATGCAAACTGTGCATACAAAGTGGAACAGAGGAGCTCGGAGATGCATCAGCAATAGGCATCCTAAAGCAATGCATTTGCACATACCTCACAAATATATTAGGATAAAATGTAATTTCATTGAAGCCCCATAATTTTGCATTGCTGTCCTCTTGCCAGCTGCAGTCCCTGCAGGCAGCATATTTTCAGAGCCCACGAAGGTTGCGTCTCCTAATTAACTATTCAGAGACGCAAAACGCAAAGAGCACAACACTCAGTGGGGTTTTATTTTTGAATATGTTACATAATTTGTGGCAGATTTCATAAAGTTATTGAAACGCTGACTGCCCCCCCCCCCCCCCCCCCCCCCGTTTCCATTAAGGCTACAAAGAGCAGCACTGAGAGAAATTTACCATCTATGATGCACCTAAAAGTGTGGCAATTAGTGCCAATTAAGCCAATTAGTTATTAAGAAAAAAAATATAGAAAGCTCAGCTCACCTCATTTCATCATCTTTTATATGGCTTTGTTTGGATAAACTGCCAAAGATGACAGCATAATTACACTGACTTAAGCTACTGGGTTACAAAAAGGTCCCATCCAGCTCAACGACAGTATGTGCTTTCAAGAGTTTAAATATGAAGTGGGTGTAATGAAGTTGGATGTGCAGAAGAGGACAAGAAAATGCGAACTGGTGATGGAAGGAAACTGGGGTCAAAGAGACCTGGATGACAGAAGTGATAATCATTTTTATAGAGCACAGGAGGGCAGCAGGAAAACTGTATTACCTGGTGCCTGTGTTTGAAAGATACTCCTGGTACACAGTGATCATAAACCTCCTCTCGTTTTATCTTAGACACACACACACACACACACACACACACACACACACACACACACACACACACACACACACACACACACACACACACACACACACACACACACTTGTCTTACTCATGAGAACTGATGCTTGTCTCTAAAATCCCTGCTTTTATCTTAGACTTCTTTATTGGCCACAGCTGCATTTTTTCAACCTGAACTTTAAACCTAAACCATAAATCTAAACTCAGCCCTGCTTTCTGAGAGTAAAAAGTTTCCACGTTTTACTAGCTGTAAAATACACACACACACAACAAACAGCCCACTTTAATGAAGTTTCCCAGCCAGGACAGGAAGGCACTTTTATCCCTGGAGGTCCTGACTGTAATGCAGTCTGCTCAATTGGAAGTTGGTGGATTAGTCATCGGTCTAACACTCGCTGACGTTTCAAAACATATGATTTTGTTTTTGTTTTTGCTCTGTTATACTGTTCATATTACAGTCATTCTATTTCTCAAAGTATTTCCATTCCTTTCAAAAATGAGGGAAATGTTATAAAAGAAACATCACTACAGACTTGAAAGTAATATGAGCAATCCTTTTTGAAAGGGTAATTGATTGGTAAGAAGTGTGGGTGACAGGTGAATTGTAATTTGCTTCAAATTGCATTTAACTAAAGGATACTTTAAGGAGAACTTTCACGGCACAAAAGTGCCTCCAGAACTGTGCAGACCAGAGATCTTTAATTATTTTCTTCATACAGAAACCCCTTTTTTCTTAGTAGTGCCATTTTTCTGGGTGAATTCTGTTCTGCATTTATTTTTTGAATATGATTTTGCACCACATTTGTGCCTTCTTCACACAAAATATTCATGTGTTTTTCCACTGCTGGAGAGTCATTAGTTGCTGTGTTTCCACTCCACTGGTAAGCCTATCTGAGAGGGCAAAGATGAAGAAAGAAAAAAATGGAGTGTAGTAGAGGAGAAGGGGAGGATGCGATGTAGTTTGCAGGAAGTGGTTCGAGCAGTAAAGAAGAATCGGTGAAGAGTTTAGTGAAGGAGAACAGGATAGCACAAGGGTTAGGTGGTGGGTGGCCATGTGGACAAAGATAATTGAATTTGTGGAGAATTTATATTTGACGAGGGTAATTGTGCTTCCTGAACCTTTGCACCAGTGTGTAATCAGAGGAGAGAGCAGATATGGACGAGTGGCCAAACGAAGAGCTCGCATCAGCATGAACACAGAAAGGCCAAGTGGTTTATTAACAAATGCTATTCAATGTGTCAAGCTCCATTTGTAAATGCAAACACACGGTGCTGCCAGTTTCCAGTTTCCACTCTGACTGTGATTTGCAAAGAGTCATAGGGAGTAGAATTAATTGCCTCAACTAGACCCTGCAGGATCTTGAAAGGTTACCTAGCTGAGGCGAAAACGAGCGGCCGCACGAGATTCGATCAATTGATTAGCTGTTTAGCTGCGAAATGTTCAAGTGGGCCTGCATTTATTGATCAGTGGCATGGAAGCTCACCATAAAGAAGAGTTATTGCAGTGCAACTGCATTAAATGAAGCAATTATTTGATAATCTACACCAATCAGTAGCCCATTGTAGTAAAATCAACATAACAATGGGTTTAGACACCGGTGGTGGTGACGCTGTATGATGGAAGTCTGCATGCATATGATGTGGAACAGGACTTCTGATGAGCTGGCTCTGAGGAAAACTGGGGGTGAATGAGGTGGAGGAGGACTGCATCCATTGACACTGAAGTGACAGCTGACAGCTCGACAGAAAGAAGCCGTTTTAAGATTTGACAGCAGTGCAGTGACTTGCTCGTTGACAAAATCGAATGTGACGAGTTAGATGTGGGAAGAGAGAAAAGGACAATAAATAGCTTTCTTTGTGTATTTTCACCAGTTACTTGATAAACAGAAATAGTTTTGCATTTCCAGCATGATGAGCTTAAATAAAATAAATCAGTCCAGTTGAAATATTATTTGAGAAATACTTTCAAAGGATTTGAATCTTTTAACTGAAGCTTGAATAAAGTGAATATAAAGCAACACAGGGGTTCTGGTTCTTCCTTAAGAACTGTTTCCAACAGTATGACTGCCCCATCTGCCCAATATACATGCAGATTAGTCTGGAGAAAAATCAGTGCTTCTAGTCTGGTAAGACATACAGTATAATAGCATGAAATAAAAGAACCCTTAACTATTTAGGCAGAATGGGTTTAGCTATCACACCCAGTTATGTGTTTGGGTGATTACACTAAAAGCATTAGTGTCTCAGTTTATGGTGTGTTCTGCCAGTTTCTTTTTCTCTTTCACATTTGGACTTTTGGGATCAACAGAGTAATTTTCTGACAGGTGTAAAATATACTGCTAAAAATAAATAAATTAAAAAAATATCTGGACTGGGTAATGTGTTAGGAATAAAAGGGATGCCACTTTCTTTGTTGGAAATGAAAATTGTCAGCCTACAAAGGGTTGACAATGTCAGGTCATACTCCTAATGAGACAACAGACGGCATCCTGGGGGATCTCTTCCGAGTTGTGGACCAGGGCATGGCTGATCTTCTGTGGGTGCAACCTGGTGGCGTCGGATGGACTGAAACAAAATGTATTATTGGATGCAGGTCAGACGAGGAAGGGGGCCAGTCAATGGTATCAATTTTTTCATGCTCCAGGAACCGCCTACTCTCGCGGCGTGAGGCAGACTGTTGTCATGCACCAGGAGGAACCCACAACCCACTGCACTAGCACATGGTCTGACAATGGGTCCAAGGATTTCAAGAATACCTAACCAAAGTCATAGTGCTGTTACCTAGACTAAGGTTAGTGCAACCTTCCATAGATATTCCTCCACAGACCATTACTGACACACCACCAAACAATCATGCTGAATGGTTTTAAAGACAACAAATTAATGAATCCAAATCGGCCATCCTCTTCTTTAATCATTCTGAAAGAACTTTCTACCACTCTTTTCAGCTCTCCCAAAGTAACTACCCATCTCCTGGAATCTCCCATGTGCTTTTGAGATTGTGCTCAGGGACACAGCAAACCTTCTGGAAATTGCACATATTGACGTGTTGGATGCTGGAGGAGTTGGACTACCAGTAGAGACACTAGCCCTAGTGCACCTGTTGTTAATTTAATGAACACAAAGGCAGCTGAAACTGATTAACAACACTCTCTGCTACTCAACTGACCAGATCAATATGCGAGAGGTTTGATTGAATTGATGCTACACTCTGATTAAAAAGTGTTCCTTTTATTTTTTTTCGAGCAGTATATGAAATATTTCTGATTTAGGTCAGCTGGGGCATTTTTGTGTGGAGTCTGCATGTCCTGTGTGGCCATGGTGTCTGGGCACTCCAGCTTCCTCACAAAGTCCAAAAACAAGCATGTTAGCTTAACTGGTGATTCCAAATTGGCCATAGGTCTGAATTTGAGAATAAATGTTCATCTGTCTCTATGCTTTAGCTCTGTGATGGGCTCAGTGTCTAGGATGTACCCTGCCTCTCTCACTCCCTGTGACGCTAGTTGGCTAAGAAGTGCTGGATGGAAGTCTGAATATTTTATTTGTCCAATAAATCATCCAAGTATTTTATTTTTTAATATTATGCTCCATTCATTAACTAGAGGATTTATATGAGATCATGAGAGACAGTTTTTGCTCCTTGTTCATAATGAGTAGAAGATGAGTGTTCATTATGACCTTGTAGCTGTCATGGTGAGGATTTAAGACTGTTGGCAGGCAGGCTTGAGTATTTATGGTCACTGTGACAGACTTGGAAAAGAAAAACAGTACACAACAGCTGTATGCTGCTTTCACATTTTCTTACTGTGTGAACAGTTTTCATCTGTGCTTCAAAGCAATTTCTTACACAAAACTGTAGTGACGTAATGGTACAAGAAAGGCTTTCTGTTAAATAACATGTTTTTCTCAGCACTGACAAAAAACCTTGTGATGGTGCTCAGTGCTTTAGAAGATGCTCTGATAATTTCTCATAGCTGCTGGTGATTTAAAAAAAAAAAAAAAAATGAATGTGTCCTTTTTATAATTGAAAACAGGGCCTTCTTTCAGGGTGCCTCACATACATATTCGATATCGGCTGTTCTTGAGATCACACAATCATATGATACAACTAAACAGAAAATTGAGAAGCAGACAATTATTTATGGGCTCACGTCTTGCATAGTCAAGCATTTTATGTGTTTCGCATGCGTGTGTGTGCGAGACCGCACACCAACAAAACCTCACGCAGCTTTCTCGCCTGACTTGGCAGCGCTGTCTCCCCGAGTCTGACAGTGAGGACAGATGGCAAGGACTTACCCCACCAAGAAAGCCTCCAACACACAATCTCAGCCATAATACACGACACAAAAACTTCCCTGGCACCTCCTGACTACTATCACAGTCCAACAATGAGTCATGTTTAGCGTCCTCTCCCACCAACTGACTGTGTGCGCAAATTTGGATGACAGCATACTTTCATGAACCACCTTAAGTCAGCAAGTGAAACCTCAGCCCCTGCTGTGCCTTTCTGATTGCTCCCCAAGCAAAGTCCTTGTATGGACCGCAGCATCACACATAGACTCGACTTTAACAAGCCTGAGGCAATTAGTTTTATAAAAAACCTGATCCCATGGTTGGTGGCATAATAAACCCACACTCCTTATCAAAGATCCAAATTCATTCTCTGGAAAAAATTTTCTTAATGTCTACCCTGACCACCGCTGTTGAGCTGTGCTACAGAGGTTTTTGCTGCACCTGCTTGAAAAGTTCATTTGAAATCTGATCACTGTTACATGCTTTTCAGAATTGTAAATAAAAGGTAGCAGACAGAATTTTAAAGCTCAATTAACTATGAATATCACATATGTTCATTGACAAAATGTTTATATATATAAAAAAATATAGCATGCCAAGTCTCAGTCACGGACAGCTGATCTTTGTCGGCTCAAGTGTGTGTGCGTTGAACACGAATTAGAAAACTGGTCAGTTCTGTTTTTGTAAGCTATTTATCACCAAGAATATTCAATCAAGTCATTTTGAGCTCTCTGATTAGGCTTTGGTTGTGTAATACTTTGGAAAACAGCTACATTGAGTGATTAAACATCAGGAAAGGATGTTTGGAGAAACTTGGCTGAATCTGAGCACACACAATGCTCTTGTACACTTCTCCATTCAACCTGGTGATTACAATACTATTGTTCCAATTCTACTGGCAACCATGTATGCTCGTCCCATAACGCGGTTTACAGATAAGGAGGGTGCTTTGCACAATGAGCTGTTTGTTTTTCGCTTCACTTTGTTTTTACAATTTTATTCCATTATAATCAAAGCTGACTTTTCCTTCTTCACAGTGCAAATGCTCCCCCACAAGATCTGCTAGCTTGTTCTCTATCCCTTAGTTCTCTTTGTAAACCGGCTTACCTTTTCATATCTAAAAGTTTTTTCCATGACTAGGTTTAGTCAAATATCTCCTGTGCACACATTTTTCTTTTTAATGTGAGTGCCAAAGTACAAAAAAAAAAAAAAAAAAAAAAAAAAAAAACCTGATTCAGTGGAAACATAAATCCTTCCACCAAGACTGAATGACTTGGACATGAGCTGGCTTTCACAGCAACTACTTTCTATCCAACAGAACAGCTACAGGTAGTGTGGGAGTGTAACAGAAAGCACTTTCCACCTGATGAGCAGATATTCTTTTTGCACAAATTGTTCTCACTCCCCCTGTTGTGTCACAGGGATGAGCGGTAACCATGCCAAGAAACATTGGAACTGCTGTCCCTTTGTTGCTGCCCAACACTGTCAATACTAAATCAGTTTTTATTGGGTACAAACTTTTTTTCCTGATTTTTTTTTTTAAACTTACTGTATAAATTACTACATTGTAAATCACAACAGGTCAATGAATCCGAACCATTGGCCATTAAATCTAAATTCATGTAAATGCAATCAACAAGTGCTAAAATAGAAAAAGACAAATTTTAATGAAATCAAGAATACATCTCCATCCTTTAATGCAAACACATGCAGATGAAAGTACTACACCTTATACCTGCTTTCTATTATGTCCTCTGGTACATGTTCAGCTGTTAAAGCACTTTCACCTTTAAACAACTGTTTAGAAAACTGTGCTGGGCAAGAAAATATTTTGTTCTGGTCCATATAAAACCAAAAAAAAGAAAAAGTCTTCTCTTCTATAAGTACACAACGAATCCAGTAATGGTGGAGTCAAACAAGGATGCAGTAGCAGTTTTA
Organism: Astatotilapia calliptera; assembly: GCF_964374335.1. Classification (NCBI taxonomy): domain Eukaryota; kingdom Metazoa; phylum Chordata; class Actinopteri; order Cichliformes; family Cichlidae; genus Astatotilapia; species Astatotilapia calliptera. The sequence continues at coordinate 21,948,958 of NC_137434.1, forward strand.
GCTGGAATATTTTTTGTTTCTAACAAAAAGCATCCACTGCTCACTCCAGTGTGATCTAGGCATCATCAGGTTTATCTGCTGGTGGTCCACATGGCTGAAGCATCTTCTCCATCAGGTTGAAACGAACACGCGCTTTACTCTCGTTCTCAGCCACAGCAAAGTAATTCAGCAGGT